>NC_087217.1:45406012-45423512 GCF_015104395.2 Macrobrachium nipponense | reverse complement strand
AAAACAAACCGTTCAGATACTTAAAAACACGATATATGTCCGAAGTAATTAGAATTTCTAAGATGGATTCTTTCATAGAGATCTGGTAGATAGAATGTGAATGTCTGAGTTTAGTACTATGTATCACGACGACAATATTTACTCGTTTTGCTGCATGAACTGGGATATATTGCATCATCGTAAGTGGTGAATGCAATTATTTTAGTTTCTATAAACTTATGTTTATATTCCAAAGCGATTAAAGTTAGCTGACGTCAATGGCACTCAATGTTGCGACGGCTAAGGTAGGAAAGTAAATCTAGTTGCATCCGCAAGAGCGTTTTCTATGATGTGAGGAGGAGCCCTACAACTTCGAGCGGGAAAGCGCAAGTCACACATTGATTACTTTGACGTTGACATGGATCGAATGCTAGTTGCTGTTTACAAAGCTACTGTCTTTAAACGTAAATCTTAATCAAGGTTAAAGTACCATGTCAGCTCAAAGATTTTCTGGCTATATGCTCCCATTACAAAGCAGTTCGTAGTAGCCTACAGCCCTACACGACTGCATTTCTTTGCCGCGAGGCTGAAGGATCTCCCACGATATAAAACTTTAATTGCCTGTGCAACACATATTGAGTTATTTGTGGTGATAAATATTTTTACTTAACACGGCTTTTTTCGTGAATTTGTGGATGAAACCCGATTTTCAAAAGTAAAGACTATATCAAGAGAGCAAGAATGACCGCACCCTGCGTCTAAAATTTTCCACGTCTTTTTACAATCTTTGAATGCCACGGCAACTGTC
Source organism: Macrobrachium nipponense (assembly GCF_015104395.2). Taxonomy (NCBI): domain Eukaryota; kingdom Metazoa; phylum Arthropoda; class Malacostraca; order Decapoda; family Palaemonidae; genus Macrobrachium; species Macrobrachium nipponense. Next base: position 45,422,725 of record NC_087217.1, on the reverse strand, counting down.
GAATGTAATCAAGATTAGGGTATGAATTCCTTAGAGAATTAACTTGAATAATTATGATCCTTCAAATTTTATCTAACATAGTGCAGCACGATCTTGGCAGTCATATCATATCGCGCAAGCATAGGTCTATCGATAGAGATACTAAATTCATTATATTTTCTTCTGCCTTACCCCTGTCACAAGTCCGTCACCAGTACTATAATTCTCTCTCTCTCTCTCCCAAAGAAAATATAATTAAATTAAGTAGTTATAAATAGGCCTAAGCTTTCACATGAACAGATTTTGCTCCTCTCTCTCTCTCCACTTTTAAAACACATTTGAAAAAATATTATCACTCAATCTCTCAAAGTAAATATAATGAATTAAGTATCTCTATAGATAGGCCTATGCTTGCGCGCGCGCGCGCTCTCTCTCTCTCTTCCTCTCTCCAAGTTTCTCTCTCTCTCTCTCTCTCTCTCTCTCTACACTTTTGAAACATTTGAAAAAATATTATCACTTAATCTCTCTAAGTAAATATAATGAATTAACTATCTCTATCGATAGGCCTATGCTTGCGCGCTCTCTCTCTATCATCATAATATCTCATTCTTCACTGTATTGTTCTTCACGATTTCCACAAGTACTGCCCAAATTTTAAAACCCTTTCTCTCACTGTTAAGATCCGTCTTTAATTACGTATGAATTTTACGTCAGTTTAGTGTCAAACATTAATTATAAATAAGGTTTCACAGTAGGTTTTAAAAAAGGATGATCGATATCCTACCCTGAACTGACGTTACCAAAACCGAACATTAACGATAATAAATAGAGCCTGTTTCTACATTCAAGTATAATGATTATAGGACCTCACAGAATTTTTATGGTGTAAAAAGTTTGATGGAAATCTAGAAAGCAACAAACGCTATGATTTTGAAGCTCCGCCCCCTTTCAAGAGTTGCCAGGTGTGGCATTATTGAACAATATATGTCCGAAGATTTAAAAAAACTGTATCTTAACTTTCCTTGCCGAGTATACACACACACATATAATATATATATATATATACTATATATATATAATATATATATAATATATATATATATATATACATGCTAATGATCTTTGAGGCAAAAATAAATATTCTTATGCAAATTCACTACTGACTTCCTCACCATCGCTTCCAGCGATACTCACCTGGAAATCGAATCGACCTGGAACAACAGCGATGCCCCACCGCCCCCAGAGACTCCCTCTCCACCCCCTAAGTGAAGTCGTTGAGAGCGACGGCACTGGCCACGGCGGCGGCGCCCCCTTCCCTGGCCAGGTCCTCCTCCTGGATGGAGAGCAGCAGAGGGTGGGACCCCCTGGGGGACCTCGCGGACATCGGCGACCGCGAGAAGAGCCCCACGGGGGGGGACGCCCTCTGCTAGGCGACGCTGGTGGTCACGCAGGACACCTCCATCTCCCTCTCCTCTTCGGGTACCTCCAGGTACAGGTGGAGCGCCCTGGACGGGGGCTGCTGGAATCCCCCCAACCCTGAGGCGGCAGCAGCAGCAGAAGACGGCATCGGCAGCTGGTGGTGGTGCTGCTGCCTGGAAGCCAGCGGGATGCTGGAACCGGCGCGATTCTGCCGTCCCCTTCGTCTCCTCCTGCCGGTCCTCTTGGTGACGAAGGATGCCGCCCTCGAGAAGCAGAGGGAGAGGGCCGACAGCGCCGTTGTTCTCTCGTTGCTTCCAGATTTGCGGATGATGACGACCAGGCCCAGGAGGTAGAGGGAGAGCACGATGCCCACGTACCAGATGGCGTGCGTCTGGGCGTCCTGGTGCATCTTGGTCATCTGCTGCTGGATGGCGATAGTGTGGGGCACGGCGCTGGCGTTCCCCTGGCACTGGCACCACAGCTCCGAGAGGCGCACCTTCATCGTCTGCCATGGGAGGGAGGAAGACAAAAGGTGAGTGAGGTATATATCAGAGGCGTAGAGGAAATAAGTAAATGGAACCAATGAAAATGTGATTTTTACATATAGGATGTCTCTCCTTTAAAGGCGTAAAAATAATATATTATTTATATAATAATATAATTAAAAAGAAGTATATATATTATATATATATATATATATATATATATATATATATATATATATATATATATGTATGTATGTAGTATATATATGTGTGTGTGTGTTTGTGTAATTGTAATAGACCCCAATGCTCTCCTAATTTCTCAAATTCTTTGCTTTTTTTGAAAATTGAGAGGGCATTATGGCCATTACAATTACACATGTATTTGGTAAAAAATGACCAGTAGATATATATATATATATATATATATATATATATATATATATATATGTTATAATAATATATATGTGGGTGTGCGTGTGTGTGTATATATATATTTATGTGTATGTGTATTGCACAGATAGATATTTTTTGTGTTTAAATGTTTGTTACATGCTCCCTACAGATTTTCTTTTTTTGTTTATATTCACTCGTCAGACATAATTCCCCTAGACGCTTATTCCCGAGGTACAATGGATCATATATTAAACAAATATTCTCCCTTAATTTATATATACACATAACACACGCATGCATGTCTGTGTATATAAGTTCGTGCGTGCGTACAGATGAACAGGTGCCCACATCCATCTTTCACGCCCATGCATCCCCACGCCCATTAAACGACGAAAAGAGAAGAGAGAGAAGAGAGCATTATTCACGGGTATGGTGCTCACTTGTAAAGCAGCCACCCAGCCATCGTCGTAAAGAATGTCCATTGTAATTCTCCTGCGTCTCTTCACGACAGAAAGGGGGACAAGACTTTATTGCAGGAAGGTTGTTTCCTTTTAGGTATATATGACTCGGGTGGGTGGTGCGTGAAAATCGTTTTTTTTTTTTTTTTTTTTTTTTTACTTTTTCTTCCAGTTTTTTTTTTTTTTTTTTTTTTGTTCCAGAGTTTTTTTCCAGATATTTTTTTTTGTTCCAAATTTTTTTCCAGATTCTCTTTTTTCAGAGTTTTTTTCCCGTTCCAGCCCAGAGCTGCTGGCAGGGAGTGAGCTTTTGTGAAGTGGTATTTGGTATAAAGATTCGGTTTTATTTTTTTAATGTGGTTTTGGTTTATGTCCTTGTATTGTATGTGTAGGTAGTAATTCCCTTTGTTTTCGTTTTCTGTAGTCTTATAGCCTTATGTTATTTGCGTTTGATGTATTTTTCTTGATGTTGCATTTTTCTTTGTAGGCCATGTACTTGCAAGAACAGAAGAGATTACTGTGCACTTTGTTCATTTTGTAATATGTCTCATTGTGGACAAATTTGTACTAATAATTGTATATTTTTTGTCAATAAAATAACTAACTATGCATGTATGTATGTATGTATGTATGTATGTATGTTTATGTGGGTTTAACTGAGTGTATTCCGCTATACATTTATGTTTGTACGTATAATACTAAGAGTTCTATGATAGAGCGTTTTTATGAGTATCTGGACAATATTTATACTTTTAGGTAGTTAATAATAATTGTGTACACGGAATCGCAAAACCTTAGTCCATTTGTAATCTTTAAACACTACTATACTTTCCCATTGCCTATCAGCCCTTAGAATTTAAAGTAAATTCCCATAAACAAAAATTTGTGTAAAGAAAATTTTATTGAAGCGAAGAAAAATAAGATAAAATAAATTTTAAAAAAAAAAAAAATTTAAAAAAAACGAATTGAGAATTACCCCCCTCCAACTGAGGAACCATTTTACTGACATGAGTAGAGTGCTGGAAAGGCTGAAAGATTGAAATGAGGGGTAAAAGTCTGAGGCAACTGACCCTTTTGATTGGAGAATTATGGAGCCTTAAGTCTGATGTGCTGTTGTCTCTCTCACCAAAGGTAGTCGGTTTGCGCTAATGGCTCTCTTAAAATCTTCCCTTCCTTTCTCTCTCTCTTCTAACATTCTTAAAATTATATAGTCTAGAAAGGAGAAGAGAACGCTAACATGATAATTCATAGCATGGGAAAAAAACAGATAGAAGGAATATGCAGAAAATATCATGGAACTAAAAATATCAGAAAGAGCAAGCAGAGGTAGAGTTAATAGTGCCCAAAACTATACCAGGAAAAATAAGGAAGCACACAGGACATTAATCCACTACGCACCAGCATCGATATGCAGCGTCTATTCAATGCGTTGCCAGCTCATCTGAGGAATATATCAGGAGTGAGCGTAGATGTGTTTAAGAATAAGCTCGACAATATCTAAACTGCATCCCAGACCATCCAAGATTGTAAGATGCAAAAATATCCGGAAGATGTACTAGCAACTCTCTGGTAGACATTAGAGGTTGCCTCACACTGAGGGACCTGGGCAACCCGAACAAGATGTAAGGTCTGTAAGGTAAGGTCTCTCTCTCTCTCTCTCTCTCTCAATCTCTCTCTCTTTAAACTCTCTCTCTCTCTCTCTCAATAAGATACTCAAGTTGTTCATTTACAAACTTTCCTCTCTCTCTCTCTCTCTCTCTCATAAGATACTCAAGTTGTTCATTTACAACTTTCCTCTCTCTCTCTCTCTCTCTCTCTCTCTCTCTCAAGAAGATACTCAAGAATTAGGCTTCATTTCGTTGTTCATTTACAACTTTCCTCTCTCTCTCTCTCTCTCTCTCTCTCTCTCTCTCTCTCTGTCCCATTAAAATAATCACAACTGGTGGCGCGCTTGCCTCTTAATTTCTCTGCTAACTGACCCGTAATTGAGCAATTGGCCTCTCTCTCTCTCTCTCTCTCTCTCTCTCTCTCTCTCTCTCTCTCTCGTCTCGCCGGCGCCTTTTCGTCCATGAAACAGACGAGAGACTAACTAAAAAAAAAAAAGCCGAATTTAATTGGGGTCTCCACCACGCTTTGTGTCTCCTCTCCAAAAAAAAAAAGAAAGATAAAAATTAAATTCTCCTGCCTCCCTCCACCTCCCTCTCCTCTCCCTCCTCCCTGCTTACCTACCCTCCCCCCACCCACCCTCTCTTACGACTTACTCGAAGAGGAAATAGAGAAAATAATAATAAAATATTTCGGCTTTCCTCCACCTCCCCCCGTTTCTTCTCCCGCCCCCACCATCCCCCTATCTAACGTTTCCTCTCTCTCTCTCTCTCTCTCTCTCTCTCTCTCTCTCTCTCTCACGGTCTTCCTACGCCGCTTAAACCGAGCTGAAGTTGCGGGCGTATCGTCTGGTATCCAAAATGACATCCATTGAGAGGTTTCCATTTCCCAACTCTCTCTCTCTCTCTCTCTCTCTCTCATTGAAATATACATGAAATTTTATATAACTTTTCACTAATAGTTCTCTCTCTCTCTCTCTCTCTCTCTCTCTCTCTCCTCTCTCTCTCTCTCATATTCAAATTGTACATTTTGCTATCACCCAGTTGCTTATTTGCTATTTTGTCACTTCCAGTTTTATAAATATTTATTTATATTATATCTGAAGTGATAGATTCCTGATGATTAGTCGACTACGGTGGGTTACACAGATATTATTATTATTGATTATTATTATTATTATTATTTTTATTATTATTATTATTATTATTATTATTATTATTATTTAGAGGATAAAACCCTATTCTTTCTTTAGGACTACCCACAGAGACCATTAACTTGCAACTCGAGCTTCCAAAGAATATGGCTTTATACGACGTTCGTTTGAAAGAAGTGATAGGAACTAACAGGAGATTTTTGACGAAAGACGAAGAATGTAAATAGGAGGAAGGATAGTGTGATAAACACGGAGCTATGGCAACAGGATGAAAATGCAAATTCGGATCGGGAATGAAATGAGAAAATAAAAAGAGAAACTTTAATGAAATCGTTAGAATATTCCTTTTATCTCGTCTTCCACTTTGCCCCCGGCGAGCACCACTCTCTCTCTCTCTCTCTCTCTCTCTCTCTCTCTCCTCTCTCTCTCTCTCTCTCGCATTAATTCCGAAATTGAGCGCTCCGAGGCTGCCGAGTGCGTGCCAATTTGATGTTTTTTTGTTTTTCCTAGGAATAAACGCTATAAAATACTCGGATATTTACCCCTAATCTTTCCTTACTTTGCGTAGACACGGATCGATGGTGAATTGGTCGGTAATTGTATGGTATTTGATGTAGTAAAGTACAGAGAAGGCAAAATTTGTTCAAGACTAATATTAGTCAGTGATTCATGAATATACTTATCTAAATTGGATGACCTCATTCTACGTAAAATTCTGAAGTGTAGTAAGATCTGGCCGATGGAATTTTAATGATTTTCATTCTGCAATCATTACAATGTCACCAGCGCTAATGAAATTCTCTCTCTCTCTCTCTCTCTCTCTCTCTCTCTCTCATCTCTATCTCTCTCTCTCTCTCTCTCTCTCTCTCTCTCTCGTGTTCGGGTAGTTCTCTTTATATTTTGTTTAATCCTTACCTACCTGAATTGTAGAAAAATCACTAAAAATCTGTGTGTGTGTGGTTTAATCCCTACCTGAAACAATTGAGAAGATCTTTTTAGGTCATATAGCTTTTACAAATCACATTGGCAAAGAGACACAAGATAAACCTTGACATAAGAGAAAACCTTATTTTAAACCTGTAAGTCACTATTCTTCTGAGTGAATAAAACTCACATTCCCATTATTTTGTAGTGTATCTATTTTTATGAAATTTGCTTTGTTATCTCGTTTTTTTTTATAATTGCATTTTTGCAACTTGGTAATTGGGTGTCATTTGCAAGCAACAAAGGGAGCAATTAACTCGTCAAATAACTATAGAAAGAATCCTTTCTCTCTCTCTCTCTCTCTCTCATGGTTAAATTTATGTATATATAATGTATATGTGCACGTGAATGCCTTTATTCATCAAGAATAATATAATTTCTCTCTCTCTCTCTCTCTCTCTCTCTCTCTCTCTCTCTCTCTCTCTCTCTCTCTCTCTCTCTCATGGTTAAATATATGTATATGTATGTATGCAAGTGAATGCTTTTATTAATCAGGAATAATATAATTCCCCGCCCCCCCCCCTTCTCTCTCTCTCTCTCTCTCTCTCTCTCTCTCCTCTCTCTCTCTCTCTCATGGTTAGCCTAATGCATATGTATGTGCATGCATGCATGCATGCATTTATTCATGAAGAATAATGCAGTTTTCATGCAAGGTAAACGGAATAAAAATTTTCGGAGATAAATATAGTAATTATCATAATTTTCGTCCAAAGATAACCCAACCACCCTTCCTTGCGTGGTCAGACGCCATTTTTATTTATTAATAAATTCTCAGGGAAGGTATATCATCCATTTTTACATACTCTGTCCTATATTTAACTGAATTCTTCTAGTAATAGCGAGGCTTGTGTGTTTATTTTCGAATGATTGTATTTCCCTACGTTGGACGAGCTTGGTAATATCGTAGGCGTGTGAGCACGTTTTTTTTTTTTTTTTTAGTTCCGTATATTTTTTGTTGGCAGGGCTCTTGTATATTGTTGTCCATGCGTATATTTGTATTAGTAATACATGCACAAAACAATACATACATGTGTCTGCACACTCATTCTCACACACATGTAGGTATGAACTTGTGCCTGCTATCACAACAATATAAAATTATATATATATATATATATATATATATATATATATATATATATATATACATGCTTGATTATGTCACTAAATAGCGTGTCACAATATATTTAGCCAAGGCCACAGAAAAATAAATAAAAGAAGGAGTATCGAGTGCTTTCGTGTTATTTCAACACATTTTCGAGGTACAATGCTAAAACCACAGAGAACATCTAACAAAGTTAGCATAAAACTGAATTGAAAAACAAGTATTCAAAGTCCGGTAAAACCAGTACAGCAGAATACAGAACAGTTCAACAAGTGATTAAACAAAAAGAAACACCCTACAAATCTCGTTAACAACAAATGGGTCCAGTTTGTACATACCCTGGCTTACATTCATTAAGTCACTGTGATATTTGATAAAAGCAGATTCAATAATATTCCTACGAGTTATATTATTACAATATAAAACAACTTTTGCCCCCTCCCAATGAATCATGTGATTAAAATTATTAATGTGTAAAAACAAAGCATTCGACATTTGTCCTGTTCGTTCTCACACTATATCTGTGTTGTTTAATTGTGGTGTCGAGTCCCTTCCCAGATTGTCCGAGATAAAAACACTTGCAGTTCATGCAAGGAAGAACCCCGTCAATGCAGCCCTGAGAAACTTTGCGAGAAGTCCTTATTAGTATGTTTTTCAGTGTATTTGAAAATCTAAAAACAACATTAATATTAAAATTCTTGCAAAAACTTGGAACCCTCCGTAAGAGGTCATTATATGGTAAAACGAGCACATTATCATTATTAAAAGCCATTCTCGGAGTTACAGAATAAAAAGTTTTGTGTGCTTTTTGTAAAACACATTCAATAAAATATTTAGGGTATTTTAATTTTTCCTGAAGAAATTCCGGGCTGCAGATACGTAAGACTCTTAAAAACATGGAAGAAAAAGTAGCCTTCTTAACTTGATTGCTATGGTTAGAATAATGGTGAATATAATAATTTACATTTGTAGGTTTTCTATACACTGAGTATTTGAAGCCATTTAGAGTACGGTGAACATTTACATCCTAAAATGAAAGACAACCATCACGTTCTTCTTCACAAGTAAAATTTGGAAGGTACTAAATTTTTCAGTTTAAAGAGAAATGCATTTACATTTTCGGTTAGAGGCCATATGCAAAAAGTATCATCTACATATCTAAACCACAGAGTCTTAACCAGCCATTTTGAAAGCTTGTAAGTACATGACCCAACAGAACTGATAATTGGTCTAATGGGGTTACCAGGTTTATGTGTTTTAACAAGACCATACAAGTAAGGTAAAGTTGGAGATATTGTTACAAATTGTTTAATCAAATCTTTATCGTTTTTTAGATACTTTTGACCTTCTTATTAGAATGAGAAAGCACACGTTCAGATGGATTTGATGTCAGTAGATCATAGGTAACATCACTCAGCAGTAAGTACAGTTTATCTTTGTAATCTCGCTTATTTAGTATAACCATTGCGTTAGACTTATCAGCTTTTAATAATGATAATGTGCTCATTTTACCATATAATGACCTCTTACGGAGGTTCCAATTTTTTGCAAGAATTTTAATATTAATGTTGTTTTTAGATTTTCAAATACACTGAAAAACATATTAATAAGGACTTCTCGCAAAGTTTCTCAGGGCTGCATTGACGGGGTTCTTCCTTGCATGAACTGCAAGTGTTTTTATCTCGGACAATCTGGGAAGGGACTCGACACCACAATTAAACAACACCCGATATAGTGTGAGAACGAACAGGACAAATGTCGAATGCTTTGTTTTTACCCATTAATAATTTTAATCACATGATTCATTGGGAGGGGGCAAAAGTTGTTTTATATTGTAATAATATAACTCGGAGGAATATTATTGAATCTGCTTTTATCAAATATCACAGTGACTTAATGAATGTAAGCCAGGGTATGTACAAACTGGACCCATTTGTTGTTAACCAGATTTGTAGGGTTATTTCTTTTTAATCACCTGTTGAACTGTTTTGTACCTGCTGTACTGGTTTTAACCGGACTTTGAATACTTGTTTTTCAATTTTTTCAGTTTTTATGTTTACTTTGTTAGATGTTCTCTGTGGTTTTAGCATTGTACCTCGAAAATATGTTGAAATAACACGAAAACGCTCGGTACTCCTTCTTTTACTTTTCCTGTGGCCTTGGCTAAATATATATATATACAGACACAGACACACAGAGAGAGAGAGAGAGAGAGAGAGAGAGAGAGAGAGAGAGAGAGAGAGAGAGAGCCCAAAAGTTTATTAATATAGCCCCAAGTTATATTAATCCCAGAAAAATTGCACGAAGAAAACAAGTTTCATATTTCACAAAGTATGACATCAGAACATTGAATGGTTGAACGGTTCAATACTTAAATAAAGAAATTGAATATTTCTTTCACAGCAAAACAGTGGAAAATCCACAACAACGGAAGGTATCACCATGCCTGGTATATTATATCAGTATGCAGGTCACAGAGCTGGCTTTTGGGACAAAGTGGACTTTTTCTATTGCTCCCGCGCGATGTAGGGTCACAGGGGTACTATAGATTACATGGAGGGAAAAGATAACCTGGGAGTTCTATTTAAGATTTTTCTCTCTCTCTCTCTCTCTCTCTCTCTCTCTATATATATATATATATATATATATATATATATATATATATATATATATATATATATATATATATATATATATATATCTATCTATAGATTATATATATATATAGATAAGAGATTATATATATATATATATATATATATATATATATATAGATATATATATATATATATATAAATATGTATATTATATGTATATATATATATATAGTGTGTGTGTGTGTGTGTGTGTGTGTGTGTGTGTGTGTGTGTTACCTATCTTGCTGCCCACCAAACTATTACCAGCGAAGGGCGTTCACCCCCCCCCCCCCCCCTCTATTTAATATTTGGTATGCGTATAGCCATTGGCGAACTGATAACCCTCAGTCCCTTCTCTCTCTCTCTCTCTCTCTCTCTCTCTCTCTCTCTCTCTCTCTCTCTCTCTCTCTCTCCATTCCATCAGGTCGTCAAATCAGAGTCGGAGTTACAAAAAATATAATGTTTATTCAAAGTAACGTACTAGTTGAATAACTCAAGTTCTTACAAGATCATCAATGCAATGAAAATAGTTCAAGTCTCACAGACAAACCAACTCAGATAACTCCCCAGTATTTAAATGTCTCAATCAGTAATTAGTCACACGAATTGTCTCTTCTCCAAAATACAGTCCCCTCACTAGGACACTCGGTCCCTAGGACACTCTGTCCCCTCACTAGAACCACCTGTTTAAAAGACAGGAGAACACACTAGTGAGCACACACACAATTGTAAAGACAAAGTCAAAAGGTTCAACAAAATGGAACATCTTTACAAAATGTCAAACGGACAACAAGCCATCCCTTTGGCTAAAGTATGATAACTCACCCATTGCAGCCTGGAACTTTAACACTGAAACAAATAGACTTTCGCAGAGCTATCCCAGCATTCTGCCTTTTCTCCCACAGACCTCTCCATAAGTCTCCCATAGTTTTGGCTAAAGATGCCATTATGAACGGAAGAGGTGCACACGTACACACGAACTCACACTCTTCGGTAACTGGTCATAGCCAGTTTTCAAAGGCACCTTGAACAAGCCCTCATGAACCCACATACCCACAGAATTAACATTGACCTGTTTAGATAAGCATCTTCGTATCACACCATCCCAGAAAGAGATGTCAGCTTTCTCAGGTCATCGCTTCGGACTCTGTCTCTATGGGAAGTTAAAAGTGAACAGTCTTCACATTCCAAGAAATGTCACAACGATACATATTATCAGTCTTTATTTATGCATATATATATATATATATATATATATATATATATATATATATATCTTATTTATCCATACACTGGATATGCAGTACAGTTTAGGTCACCAACACTAAGAAAAGACATAAATAGATTAGAAGGAGTACAAGCAAGAGTCACAAAGTTAATTCCATCCATCAGGCAAATAGGTTACCAAAGACGACTATAGAGCCTGAACATGTATGGCTTAGACACACGACGATAGCGGGGACAACTAATAGAAACATTTAAAATACTGAAAGGCATAAAAAAAGTTGACAGTAACCTATTTACATTAAACGAAAACCACACAAAAAATAATGGATGGTAACTAGAACTGAAGAGATACAACACATCCCATTGTGGGAACTCTTTTACATACAAGATACGTGAAATAAACTGCCACCAGAAGTTGTAAACAGCAACAGTGTGGAAGAGTTTAAAAGAAAGCTAGACAAAATCATTAGGACATTGAATGCACAGTAAAACCTGCTCCTACAAGTGTTTGAGAATCCTAATCCTTGTAACTCCTTGAAACTCTTTATTCCCTCTTTCTTTTACGTTTTTATATATTAATGTCACTTTATTCTCTCTCTCTCTCTCTCTCTCTCTCTCTCTCTCTCTCTCTCTCTCTCTCTGCCTTTTCGTGTCTTATCTAGCTAAACACTGTATCTGTACGTCTGTTTATAATATTGTGACTCTCTCTCTCTCTCTCTCTCTCTCTCTCTCTCTCTCTCTCTCTCTCCTTCATGTAAGTGCCTCAATTTGTGGCCCAGTCGCTTGCGAACTTGGACTGGAAGAAAAATGTAAAATATGAAAGATGTTATTGCGTGTAAAAAATAAAATACATCATGCGTATATTTTATGGCATTGCGTGTGAGGTCACCTTGCAGTCCACTCTGAATAATGGCCCTCGCGCCTCTCTCTCTCTCTCTCTCTCTCTCTCTCTCTCTCTCTCTCTCTCTCTCTCTCTCTCTCTCTCTCTGTGTGGTTATTTCATCCATAGCACCATTTCCAGGATATTGCTTCCATGATTTTTAATCTCCTTTTATCCAGGTTTTACACTTCTTACAATTTTTTTGTGTTTCTGTACTTCAAGTCTCTCTCTCTCTCTCTCTCTCTCTCTCTCTCTCTCTCTCTCTCTCTCTCTCTCTCTCTCATCCGTTGCACCTCTCCCAGTGCGTTGCTTCTATAATCTTCATTCTCCTTCTTATTCATTCTTATGCAATTGTCTTTGTGTTTCTGTCCTTCCAGTTTTCGTATTTCTCCCCCTCCCGTTTTCTTTCTTTGTTTTTCCTCAGAATCGTTCCTTGACGCGTCATGAACTCGACAATTTATGGTTTGTCACGAAAATTTCCTTTTCCTGCGTGTTTCCCGTTGTCTTTTCCCTTCTCGTCTGCCTCATTATCCATTCATTTTTCGGATATATTTTTCGTTCTGTCATTTCCCCTTGTGACAGTCAGTCATTATTTCTTCTCGGGGATTTTAATTCTTCTCATCACCTGTTTTTTTTTCTTTTTTTTTCTTTTTTTGCCAGGTGAATAAGGACACAGTTGAGTGAACATTTGTGTTCGTCTTATACGTACACACACACACACACATATGTATATATATATATATATATATAATATATATATATATATATATATATATATATATACATATGCATACATACATTCTGCGTTATATTTACGTAAAACCAGTTGTCCTTCAATGTGATTCGTATATCGTCTTTAGATTGCCTGTTTTCTTTCATGATTTCCTTTTGAAAGAATGGGATTATGTGTTTAACACGTTAATATCTCTCTCTCTCTCTCTCTCTCTCTCTCTCTCTCTCTCTCTCTCTCTCATCTCTCTCTCTTTCAAACTGAAAGTCTGCTCCTCTTTGGACGCCATGAAGTGTACCTGACGATCCCTCTCTCTCTCTCTCTCTCTCTCTCTCTCTCTCTCTCTCTCTCCTCGTATATCCCCAAAGCCTTATTATCTTCGCTGGCACTGACGTTGAGGTGGTTATTGAAACCCGTCACGTAATATTTGCTCGATTAATTAAAAATTCAATTTTGTGGCTCCTTTCATCCCAGACCATCTCAGAATCCTCCGTTGGTTTTCCCCCTCCTGAAGAAATAAAAAAATACAGGCACGAGTTATGAGACGAGAAGGTTGGTTAAGGGAATTAGGTTTTTTGTAAGGTCTGTAGATATTGGGTGAGATTGATTATCTGGGTATGAGGATGTGGAAATCAGAAGATTTTTTTTTAAAAAGTCAATAGGTCTGACGGCCTGAATTCGTAGCCATTGCGTTGGAAAATTCTTTGGATTACAAGATAAGCTCGGAGGAGTGTAGGGTAAACAGCCCTGTAATATTTAACCAGTCGGCGTATACAAGCACGCCTCTTGTTTATTTTGCTGTCCCATCAGTCGAAAGTACTCTCAGGTGTTCCCCTTGGCAATGATTTTTCACTTTTAAATCTTTGAGAGAGAGAGAGAGAGAGAGAGAGAGAGAGAGAGAGAGAGAGAGAGAGAGAGAGAGAGAGAGAGAGAGAGAGAGTGAGTTTTATCAGCATTGTTTGAAGTCCAGATCATAATTCTGCCTGAGATACACTTGTCTTTAGAATCAATTTCATATGTTGATTTTTTATGGGTGTAGGAATTGTGGAGTGTTGGTAAGGGGAGTTGGTGGTATGATGGGCAGAATTATTGATTGCCGTCATTATTTATGTAAACTCTGAAGAATCTGTTGCTATAACAATTGCATATGTATACTTTCAGTTTCATTTATATTTTTATACCTCTAATTTTTCGTATTTTTTATTGGTTCGTAGTTTGTCTGGTAGGAAACACTCATTTTTATTTTTCTTCTGTGAGATGAAGAAGGGACAAGACATCAAAATTTATTCCTGTCATATATGAGGAAAATAGGTTGATGTTGGTAAAATAAAAGAGACGTAAAATAACACATTTTAAAATATCACAAAACGAAAGAGAATTTCCCACCAGACAAATCTTCACTATGCCGTCTCATTTTTCCGCCGCGTTCGTCTGTCAAGTTTCTTGAGCGAAAACGAAAAAGGATTTGTATTAAATTTTCTGAAGATGGGAAGAGTTAAGAGTTTGTGTTATAAATGTTATTAATTTTGGAGCGCGTCTCTCTTCTTTTCATATCTTTCGAGCTGCCTTAGATGAGTACGCAGATGTGGATAGTGAACTGAAGAGGCTATTGTGACCTGTGAGTTTAAATGAGCAATTGTGAACGTTGAGTTGTGAATTGAGACAACTAAATTGAAGAGGTAACTACGAATTGTGAATTGAAGAGACAATTATGAATTGAAGAAAATTATTATGAACTGGGAAATGAAGAGACAATCATAGATTGTGAATTGAAGAGAAAACATGAATTGTGAATTGAAGTGAAATAAGGAAAATTATTATAAATTGTGAAATGAAGAGACAATCGTAGATTCGGAATTGTAGAGACAAACATGAATTGTCAATTGAAGTGAATTGACGAAAATAATGATGAAATGTGAAATGAAGAGATGGTCGTAGATTGTGAATTGAAGAGACAAACATGAATTATGAAGTGAAGTGAATTAACGAAAATAAATATGAATTGTGAAATGAAGTGACAATCGTAGATTGCGAATTGAAGGCTAACATGATTTGTCAATTGAAGAGAAAATCGTGAATTGAAGAGATATATTGAATTGGGAACTGAAGAGGCAATTGGGATCTATGAGTGGAAAAGGCGGTTGTGAATTGTGGATTGTCTCTTCCTTCTTGGTAGAGATGTTCTTATACACATCATTCATTTCCTCACTCTAGGCAAACGAATCGAGTTGACTAATGAACATCTCATCTAACTTCGTTGCCACGGCAATAAATCTTTTACTGTTCTTATGAAACAGTTTGCATTACTGATGATTAAGTGCTGAGAGCGGACTGAAGTTTCTTGTACTTCAACGGATACTAGTTAATCGTACTTGCTCTGCCCAGAATATTTTAGATTAATATATATGTTGCTGAAACTAGGATACACACACAAATTATATACATATAATTTAATTATAATTTCGAAATTTACAGTCTAAAGAAACGAATCGTTAAAATTCCTTGGTATAGGTTTGAATATTATATCTTTGTGTCACAGTAAATAATTCGCATCTAGATATTTATCTGCGTTATTTATTTATAGATTGTTTTAGCTATTAACGTACATATCACTTGAAATTAGATGTTTAGGTATAAAAAAAGAACTATACTTTCTACGTACGTGGCATTCAAAAGATTATTTCCTTCATAAAGTTGCATCAAAAAACCATCACCGAAGCCTAGAAGAGATCTTGCGCTGTAGAGTTTCCTTCTTCGCCCAAAAATTACCACTTGGCGTATGAGAAGCTCCATTCTACAGCACACGATATGACTTTCAGGGAGAATGAGATTCTTACAGGCCCCATCGAGCGCGCAGAAGTACCTACTTTATCCCTTTACCCGAGATTACCTGTCACCGGGTCCGTGTGATGAAATCTACGGTATAGTTTTTCCACGTTTTATTAACTCTACTTTTCTGTAGTGTGCTTCGCCATTGTTTTGCTGTTTCTTTTATCTGTTTTTTTTCATTTATTTTTTGTTTTTGTTTTTTGTTTTTGTTTTACATTTTGTATTTTATCAAGCCGTTACTGTTTTCTGTCCTTCCTTTTACAGTTTGCAGTTTTTCTTACACGTATTAAACACACTTTTCCGCGTATTAGTTATTTTGTATTGATTCATTAATGATATTTCAAAAGATGAAAATATTAATGCCAGTCATTGTTGTATTTCTTTTCGTATTATTATAAGCCTCCCCACCCCCGAATCCATATTACTAAATAAATATTCAACGTAAGATAGTTTCTTGTGCGTATAATGCCACACTGTATCAGTATGGATTATTACTGACCCCAAAAAAAACTGAGTGAGAACTGCATTCTGATGAGAGTTAATACTTGAATAAATCATTTGTCCAGGGGTTAACTGAAAAGTTATCATAAATTTCCAATTGAAACATATAGGTCAACGTGTAGGGCACGGGTTTAGGAACAATCGTTATCTGAGGCTCCCTGGAAATGAATAGAAGATGGTATTCTGTATTTTTGACAAATTTTAAATGAAATGGGCGGATTTTGAATTGTTTTAGCGAAATTAACTTCCAGCTGTTTCTGGTTTCTGTAGAAGGCAATAGAGCCTTCATAAACTTAATAATCATTCTAATAAGATGGAAAGATTGATAAACA
>NC_087217.1:45386012-45401012 GCF_015104395.2 Macrobrachium nipponense | reverse complement strand
TGTTCCCATGATTATGGGTACAATTTCCACTTGCATATCCCATATCCTTATTTCTATTTTCAGGTCTTGATACTTATCCATTTTTCCCTTTCTCTCTCTTTAACTCTGGTGTCCCATGGTATTGCGACATCAATGAGTGATATTTTCTTAATTTTGTCAATCAACGTCACGTCTTGTCTATTTGCACGTATCACCCTATCTGTTCTGATACCATAGTCCCACAGGATCTTTGCCTGATCGTTTTCTATCTCTCCTTCAGGTTGGTGTTCGTATCACTTATCACTGCAAGGTAGCTGGTGTTTCTTGCACAGGCTCCAGTGGAGGGCTTTTGCCACTGAATCATGCCTCTTTTTGTACTGGTTCTGTGCAAGTGCCGGACATTCGCTTGCTATGTGGTTTATGGTTTCATTTTTCGTATTGCACTTCCTACATATGGGAGAGATGTTATTTCCATCTATCGGTCTTTGAACATATCTGGTTCTTAGAGTCTGATCTTGTGCCGCTGTTATAATTCCTTCAGTTTCCTTCTTGAGCCCTCCCCTCTGAAACCATTGCCATGTGTCATCGCTGGCCAGTGCTTTAGTTTGTCTCATGTATTGTCCGTGCATTGGTTTGTTGTGCCATTCCTCTGTTCTGTTTGTCATTCTCCTGTCTCTGTATATTTCTGGGTCTTCGTCTACTTTTATCAGTCCTTCTTCCCATGCACTCTTGAGCCAATCGTCTTCACTGGTTTTCAGATATTGCCCAGTGCTCTGTTCTCGATGTTGACGCAGTCCTCTATGCTTAGTAGTCCTCTTCCTCCATTTCGTGTTGTGTATAGTCTGTCCGTATTTGCTCTTGGGTGTAGTGCTTTGTGTATTGTCGTATGTTTCCTAGTTTTCTGGTCTATGTTGCGAAGTTCTGCCTTCGTCCATTCGACTATTCCTGCGCTGTATCTGATTACTGGCACTGCCCATGTGTTTATGGCTTTTATCATATTTCCGGCGTTGAGTTTTGACTTGAGTATCGCCTTGAGTCTCTGCATATATTCTTTCCTGATCGTGTCCTTCATCTCTTGGTGTTTTATATCCCCTCCGTTCATTATTCCCAGGTATTTGTATCCCGTCTCATCTATGTGTTTGATGTTGATCCCATCTCGTAGCTTTATCCCTTCAGTCCTTGTTACTTTGCCCTTTTGTATGTTGACTAAGGCACATTTTTTCTATTCCAAACTCCATCCTGATGTCTCCAGATACAATCCTTACAGTCTGGATTAGGGTATCTATTTCCTTAATGCTCTTACCATACAGCTTGATGTCGTCCATGAACACCAGATGGTTAATTCTGTTGCCTTTTTTCTTGAGTTGGTACCCAGCATCCATCTTCTATAGTACTTTCGTCATGGGAATCATGGCTACTACGAAAAATACTGGGGACAGTGAGTCGCCCGGGAAGATCCCTCTACTGATATTCACCTCTGCCAGTCTTATTCCAGAGCTTGTAAGTATTGTATTCCAGTTACGCATTTTATTTTTTAGGAAACTGATGGTGTTTTCCTCTGCCCCATATATTTTCAGGCATTCTATTAGCCATGTGTGTGGTATCATGTCGAAGGCTTTCTTATAGTCTATCCATGCCATGCTTGGGTTGGTTTTCCTTCTCTTACTGTTCTTCAGTACCATTTTATCTATCAGGAGCTGGTCTTTTGTGCCACTACAACTCCTCAGCCTTTCTGTTGGTGGGGGATGGTGGTTGTCTCCTCTAGGTAGTTGTATAGCCTTTCGCTGATGATACCTGTTAGTAACTTCCACATTATTGGTAGGCAGGTGATAAGCCTGTAGTTAATGGCTATATTTCCCTTACTCTTGTTTTTCTGGACTAAGGATGTTCTTCCTGTGGTCATCCCTTTAGGCGAATGGTGATTTGTGATACAATGCTGGTTGTTATTATTATTATCATTATTATTATTATTATTCAGAAGATGAACCGTATTCATATGGAACAAACCCACCACAGAATTGTTAGAAGGTTTGCGTGCGTGTTCAAAGGTTGGGTATATATGTATTTCCATGTATAGTTAATTTGTATTATATTATGATTTATCAGGGTTACGTAAGGCTCAGTAATCTTTGGCCATGTATTAAATTGTTCATCACATTGGCTTAAAATCGAAAGAGACAAATACATTAAAAGTTAATATGTTTATTGTTTATATTCAAGTAATGACTGACTCCCTTAATATTCAATTCCATTTTGTTTCTAGTGAAAGATGGAGTCGATATATTCTTATTTTTTGTGCTTTCTGTTATTCTTCCTTTCTTCTTTTCCTTGCTAGTGGGAATGGGTTTTTTATTCTGCCTTTGTCTTTTCGTTCCAAAATAGTTCTTATTTACTCAGAACTAATCTTTCAAAACGTACTTTTAGACACTAAAGTTAAGAGGGTATTTTATTCTCTTCGTCTTTTCCTTACTAGAGAGAATGTGTTTTAGATTTTATTCTACCTTTCTCTTTCACTTCCAAAATAGTTCTTATTTGCTCAGAACTCATCTTTCAGAAAAGTACTTTTAGACACTAAAGTTAATAGGGTACTTTGACCGAACCTCCCCATCATTCCTTTCTGTCCTTATAAGTATAATTAGAGCCCCTCATTTAATCTCAATATTGTTGACTCGTCACCCTTCTCATCATACTTCTCTAATTTTGTATTCACCAACTTCACACGTGGGCCAACGAAGACGCCTCATTCCATTCTAAAAGCGACCATGAGATTTCCTCCCCTAAGAGAGATATCCGTAAGAGCTATATCATTCTCATCTTTTCCGGTGGAAGAGAGAAGGGGTTGGGGGGGGGAGGTGGTGAGTCAGGGGAAGGATAAGGGAGAGGGGAGGGGGAGGGTTAGTTTTCCCCAGTGAGCTGAACCACTGAACTTCATGTCGTGGGAACTTTCGAAATTAATTCCTGCCTGTCTCACGGACAGATCATTCGTCGACCCTTAATGATTTTCCCAGTTCGCCCCTTCGATGTTTATGTAATTTCGAACTCTCTCTCTCTCTCTCTCTCTCTCTCTCGTCTCTCTCTCTCTCTCGTATACAATTTATATAAAAAAAAACCCACACCATACACACACACACAACACACACACACACACACACATATATATATATATATATATTTATGATATATGGTTTATATATATATATATAATATATATATATACATATATATACTACATAATACATCAAACCCTTCGCTGTTTACGTTTTTCACCTCTCTCTCTCTCTCTCTCTCTCTCTCTCTCTCTCTCTATATATATATATATATATTATATATATAATATATATATATATGCATTAAGCTAAAATTGTTGTCCTTTAATATCTAATTCGCTTCTACCTCGGAATTAATATCTTTTATATATGTAAACCGAAGGGGAATATTTAGTAGCTGTTTACGTTTTTCACTTCTCTCTCTCTCTACTCTCTCTCTCTCTCTCTACTCTCTCTCTCTCTCGTATATAATATATATATAATATATATATATATATATATGCAAACTGAATTTAGTAAGCATAACATTCTAAAAATTACCCTAGATGAAGGTTTTTAGATATTCCTAGAATTTTAAAGCCTTTTTAACATAAATGTTTGTTTTCAGTAATATTGAATGTCAAGCGTTTAATAATAAAAAATTCTCCTAAAGATCTTCCAGGCTGCATATATGAAATTCCTTGCAAAATGTGTGATAAAGTCTATTACGGACAGACCGGTAAATCTCTTTCACAACGTCTCCAACAACATCAATATTCTGTGAGAACTGGGCAAATATCGAATGCATTATTCGTACATATGAGAGATTTAGACCATCCTATTAACTGGAGTCAAGCAAGAGCCTTAATCCCATGTAATGACACAGTTAAAAGGAACATCGTTGAATCTTGTTTCATCAAGTCAAATAATAGAACAAATGTCTAAATTTAAGTCTTGGTTTATTTAAACATGGATGCTTTTCACAATGAAAAAAAATTGTAGATAAATATAAGCAACAAAATTAATATATTCAGTTTTTACATGTTTTGGACTCTAAAGGTACTTTGTAATTTCGATTAGGTTTGTGACCGTGTGATATCCGATAATCCTGGATTATCTCTTTTAATTTTTACCCTTTTGACAATTACCCATCTGGTATTCTTGATCTTGTTTTGTACCTGAGACCTTTCTCTCCAATTGTACTTCATTAACTCCTTGACAATGTCTGAGTAAAGACGAAAGCGCTTGGATTTCTGACTATCATTTTCCTGTGGGATTCGCTTATTTATGAGTCACGTGCATCTACAGTGATTTTTAAGCATATATATATATATATATATATATATATATATATATATATATATATATATATATATATATATATATATATATTACAGTTACATAGATACAGAAATAGATATGTAGACAGATATGAAAACGATGAAAAAAAAATGAACGAGAAACTTCTATCCATAGAACTTTTTGTTGTCGCAAGGGCAAACAAACAAACACAATTCTTCCCATCGGCGCTTTCAGAACGAAGCGAATCAGTCGTCCCGCATTGAGAGAGAGAGAGAGAGAGAGAGAGAGAGAGAGAGGAGAAATTTGTCGGGGGTAGTGTCTCCTATCTTCCTCTTGCTGATAGCGACTTTTTTAATTAAACGAAATGTGAAGTTGGTGTCCTTTCTAAAAGGTCCTTTGCGCGATGAATTTTGTCGTAATGTTGTTCCTCTGTTTTTTTGTCGTTTCTACTGTCTGTTGTTGCGGGCAGAGACGTTCGAGAGACGTGGTGGAATCCCACGAGCTACTTCAAGGCAAGATGCAGAAGCGTAACTCGAAGAAACGCTGTTATTATTATTATTATTATTATTATTATTATTATTATTATTATTATTATTATTATTATTATTATTATTATTATTATTATTAACTTCATCGCAAGATGCAGAAACGTAACTCGAAGAAACGCTAGTGTTTTGCATTTATATTATTATTATTATTATTGTTGTTGTTGTTGTTGTTGTTGTTGTTGTTGTTGTTGTTGTTGTTGTTGTTGTTGTTGTTATTTTAAATGCTTCTAAAAAATTAATATTTTATTATATTTTAATTATTGTAATGCCAAGTATCCCCTATGAATTATTTCAAAATATCTATATTGCCAAGTATCATCTACCAAACGATTTTTAAAAAATAATATATAATACGTTTTATGTATCGTACTACCAAGTATCGTCTAGAACGATTAAAAGGGTATTAATATATAATACGTTTTGTGTATCGCATAAGATTGATTTTAAAAAGTAATTAATATATGATGCGTTTTGTGTATCGTAACTCCATGTATCTTATAAGAACAATCTAAAAAGTTATTCAATGCGTTTTGTGTACTGCCACGCCTAACATCTTTAAGAAAGTTTTTTAAAAAATCAGAGAACTATTTCAAAAAAAGCTATTAACCTATAATACCTTCAATGTATCGTAATGCCAAGTATTTATGATTATCTAAGAACGATTTTTACAAATTAATAAGCAATCCTTTTGTGTATCGTAATGGCCAAAATTTTCAAAGAACGATTTCAAAATAATTAATAAGTAATACTTTTGTGCGTATCGTAATACCAAGTATCTTCCAAGAACAATTTGAAAAAATTAGTATTGGCATGTGTCTCTAAGAACGATTAAAGAAAAACAATACATGATACGTTTTAAGTATTATAACTATTGCAACGCCACGTATCTCCTAAGAACGATGAAAAAACCTAATACATGATACGTTATAAGTATTGCAACTATCGCAACGCCACGTATCTTCTAAGAACGATTAAAATACCTAATATATGATACGTTTTAAGTATTGTAACTATTGCAAAGCCACGTATCTTCTAAGAACGATTAAAAAAGCCAAATACATGATACGTTTTAAGTATTGCAACTATCGCAACGCCACGTGTTTTCTAAGAATGACTTCAAAACCCTTAATCTGCAATACGTCCTATGCATCGCTACGCCAAGTATCTTCTAAGAATGATGATGAGTGCGCTGGCTTCGACGTCGAGGAGACTCCCAGGATGCCCCGAGTAGCTCAGGCATTATTGATGAAGGGCATTTTTCAGTGCCAAGCGCCTTGGCTATTCCTTTGATGTCTTCCGTCATTTAATAGCGTAGCCAATTTGCGAATTCTTCTCCCTGGCTGCCTTTGACGATAGACCGGGGAGAAACGAGGGAGTTCAAGGCGTGGGCGATATATAACATATGTGTAATATATATATATATATATATATATATATATATATATATATATATATATATATATATATATACATATATACATACATACATACATATATATATATGTATATATATATATATATATATATATATATGTATGTATGTATGCATGTATGTATTGTATATATATATATATATATATATATATATATATATACTATATATATATATATAATATATATATATATCCATACTATAGACAAGAGAGAGAGAGAGAGAGAGAGAGAGAGAGAGAGAGAGAGTTGCATCTTTTTTCCAGGGAGGTTCTGGAACAACATCCTTAATGTTGTTGTTCCAGTCCTATTTCATCTCTTACTGGGGCGCTTTGCTGTGGACATGAATGTATATTATTATGAATATTGGAGAGAACTACTTCCCAGCATTACTGCCAGGGAAGTTCCGTCCTTGTGCCAACCAATATATCAGCTTCTCTCTCTCTCTTTCTCTCTCTCTCTCTCTCTCTCTCTCTCTCTCTCTCTCCTCATTCTTCTTCCTCCAGTGAGGAGCTCTCATGGCGCAGGATTCTGCATTGCCTTAATTTTTTTCTATTTACTGAACTCTCGATTCTGAGGTCGTCAAACTTTACAATCTGAAATTCAGTGCTATTGTTTTTTTATTAATTTTTTTAGGTTAGTTTGTTTGCTATCTTTTGTATTTTTCCTATCTATCTGTCCACCTTTTTCTGTCTATCTATCCATCTGCCAGACTGTGTTATTTACCCTTATGTGAAAGAAGGCTGTGGTTATTGTCGCTTATATCTGCTATCTGGTTAAACCAGAAGGCAAAATGTATAAAAAATTGAATAATAATAAAAAACCAATTTCTTTAGTGTCAGACCTATTTGAACGGTCTTATTTATCTTTTTAGTTATTTTAAGTTAGTTGTTTTATGTTTCATCCTTCTTCGAAACCTGCTTCGCATGTATTTCGCAAACGATTGATCTCAACAGTTCCAACATAATTTGCGTTTATTGCAGCCACACTTCACTTCCATAAAAGTGAGTTGGCTCAACAATTCCTCCACGCATTCTGATTTTGACATCCTATGGCGTTCTTCCATCTCTCCACATGTTTTGGTTATTTTCATGATACCATCTTCCATTTCGCACCTATTTTTGACTCTCTTCCTTTACTGTCTCACCTTTCATATTAACTTCACTCCATCTCCCTGGATGTCCTATAATCACACAACATATTCTCGTTCACATTTGCTTTCAACATTCTCCTCTTACAGACGCCTTCAGATTTTTCCACTGGTGTTCGGCGTTCATACACACTACCCTCTGTCCAAACTATAATATTATCTGCAGCCAACAACCCCAACATTAAATCACAACCCCTTTTGTTATTGCACAACTTTTGTTAGCCTTCCCCTCCTTTCACTCTAATTCAAGACAATGAATGGACAAGGGAACATGGCCCAAGCTTTTCTTAAACAAATTTTTTCACCAAAAATAGTCTTGGATGGATATGCTAACACGCATTTTGCTTTCCTTATAGAATATGTAATCAACCCCGATCATAAAATACCCCTGCAACGTCAGTTCTACCATAAGTTTTTTTGGAGCCCCTAAGATTACCTATACGATGATTGTCCTTCACTTTCTAACCTGTCAGTCAGCTGTTTCATAATAAACACTTAATCCACGCCCCCTTTTGCTTCCCTATTCCCCTTGGCAAACGTTTTACTGGCATAAATATAATAATTATATATATATTATATATATATATATATATATATCTATATATTATTTATATATATATATATATGTATATATATATATATATATATATATATATATATATATATATATATATATGTATATATTATATATCTATATATATACATACAGACATAAAATTTATAGATATTATATATATATATATAATATATATATATATATATACTATTATATATGATACTATATAAATATATAAATTATAATATATATATTATATATATATATATATATATATATATATGATATATATATATATATAGATATATTATATATATACTAATATATATATATAATCTTATATATAATATAGATATATGTATGGTACATATATATGTACTATTATATATATACATACAGGACATACATATTTATATATATATATATATATAAATAGATATATAAAATAAAATATAGATATATAAATATATATATATTAAAATCTAATATATCGATATATATATTATATATTATTATTATATATATGTGTGTGTGTGTATGTAGATGTAGATTTGTTCACATTTTGGAAAGGCTTGTCGCTACCAGGCCTAAATATATGTATATATATATATATATATATATATATATATATATATATATATATATATATATTTATATGTATATATGTGCATATATATACTATATATATATACATATATATATTATAATAAATATAGATGTTCGTATAACTTAAATACAACAGACACATATATGGGTATATGCGCAAGTTCGTGTACAGTTGTGAAAAGAAAAATATAGAGGATTATGTATGCATGAGTGTGTATGCAAAGAAAAATTGTACGTCTTCCAAACAATCGTAACTTTTACAGCAATACGCTTGACGCTTCCTCCGTTCGGCCGTCTGTCTGTCTGTCTGTCTGTCTGTCTGTCAGTCGGTCGTCGCGACAATCCACTTCCTGTTTCGTGTGACCTCTGAAATGAGCCTTTATTGAATTGTCCTCCATGCGGGACGTTATTGAGACACGCTTCAATCAAACGACCGTTTCCCGTTTGTTAACGTTCTGTTTTCCCCGTGATTTTCAATCTCGATTTCCGCACCATCCAGTTCCTTGTTTGCTGGATGAAAGAAAGAGAGGTGACTTTTCAACATGACTGTACACGATACTTTGGTAAGCACGAATTTATCTTTAATATTTATGCTTGTGTGGCAGTGAACTTGTAAGTGAATTATGAATGTACTTGGCTGTCCTCCTCAAACCGTACCTCCTCCTCCTCCAGCTTTCCTCCCCCTCCAACTGTCCTAATCATCCAGTCCTCAAACTGTTCTAATCATCCAATCCTCCAACTGTCCTAATCTTCCAATCCTCCAACTGCCCCCATCCTCCAATCCCTCAACTGTTCCACCTCCTCTAACCATCCAACTGTTCCTCCTCCTCCTCCAAATGTCCCTCCTCCTCACCCACCAATCCTCCAGTTGTCCCTCCTCCTCCTCTTCCTCACCCACCATTCCTCCAACTGTCCCTCCTCCAATCCCCCAAATGCCCTAATCATCCAATCCTCCAACTGTCCCTCCTCCTCCTCCTCCAATCCCCAACTGTCCATAATCCTCCAATCCTCAAACTTTTCCTCCCCCAACCCAACCCCACTCCATCCTATTACTCGACACCCTGCCCCCCGCCCCCCCAGCGACCCGGAAGCGCACCAATACTACTACTACTACTACCTGTCAGTGATCCCCATGAAATTGAAAGGGAAAGTAAGAACCCTTTATGAAGAGTTGTTACAACCCCTCAGGAGTCTTAATCGCTTCCTTCATTGCATTCCACGAGGACATTCCGACGGCAAAGCTCTCTCTCTCTCTCTCTCTCTCTCTCTCTCTCTCTCTCTCTCTCTCTCCTGAGAAAGGCCACTTAAGGCTAAAGGCTGTGGTTTCGCCTGACGGTTATGGTGGATACTTTTGCAGACTCTCTCTCTCTCTCTCTCTCTCTCTCTCTCTCTCTCTCTCTCTCTCTCTCTCTCAGGGAAAATACTTACGGCTGAAGGCTGGGGATTCCTCTAATGGTTATTCTCTTTTAATAATGTTAATGATTAATAACCACACTATTTGTAATCCTCCAGCGTAAATGGCTAATGATTGTGCAAGCGGCCCACCCTTTTCTCTCTCTCTCTCTCTCTCTCTCTCTCTCTCTCTCTCTCTCTCTCTCTCTCCTTTTAAATGGTGAATATCTCTCTCTCTCTCTCTCTCTCTCTCTCTCTCTCTCTCTCTCTCTCTCTCTCATAATAATAATAATAATAATAATAATAATAATAATAATAATAATAGCCAGACACATTGTTTGGAATCGCTTTAAATGGTGAATACTCTCTCTCTCTCTCTCTCTCTCTCTCTCTCTCTCTCTCTCTCTCTCTCTCTCTCTCTCCCATAAAGTCCAGATTTCCTATCATCGTCGTAGTCACGGCAGACAAAGGACTGTCGAATCATTATGTGACTTAATGTTCCTGCTTTTTTTTCTCTCTCTTTTATTTTCTGTTTTATTATTTTCTTTTTCTTTTTATTGTCATTACTTTATTGCCATTTGTGAGTCCTGTGGAAGCGAAGAGCTCGGGTGCTGTAGCGGATACTTTTATGTTGGGGACATTATGAGAGAGTTAGTGAGGTCGTAATATTTTATTTATCTCTCTCTCTCTCTCTTCTCTCTCTCTCTCTCTCTCTCTCTCTCTCTCTCTCTCTCTCTCCTTTTTTTTAATCTCTAGATGTAAGTGATAGAAGGGGAAGTGTACACAGACTTGTATGTATGCTTATACATATATTTAATTATATATAGGGGGGGTATATATATATATTATATATATATTATATATATATTTTATATATATATATAAATATATATATATATATTCATAGATATATATATATGTATTATATATATATATACATATATATATATATATGATTTATTTATTTTAATATATTATATACATATAAATACCTGTATGTAAGTTTATTAAACTACATGATATATGTTCCCATATACACATATGTGTATGCGGACACACATTCAAGTGCACAGAAATTTGAATCAGGAAAGCCCTGTCAGGTAAAGTGACAGATAATTCAACGTATCTTATAACCTATCAAAACACACACACACACACACACACACACACACACACACACACAATGCCAAATCGAAACAGCTTCCACAAAACACCTGCAAAAAAAAAAAAAAAAAAAAAAAGAGAGAGATGGAATTCAAATATGAACCGACTGTTTTTCAAACTCCAGCGGCAATTAAGTGAATTTCTCTTTCCAGGGACATTTTCAGTTCCATCCTGGACAGAATTATTGACGACCGGGAACTTAGCAACAACAAGCGACTTATGGAAATTTATCCTTTTGTTCTTTGACGACGACTAAGTCTTCCATTGTGTCGGTCTATGTCATTTGGTTCCTGGAGATTCAGTTCTCTTTGGTCTGTTGGACTGTGATGATTCGTCCTCTTTACTGAAGGCAAATATAGTTAAAATTATATGATTAGAATTGAAATTACTGAAGAGCAAATATGATTAGAATTATATGATTAGAATTGAAATTACTGAAGGTTAAATATGAATAGAATTATATGATTAGAATTCAAATTACTGTAGGTCAAATATAATTAGAAATCGCAATACTTAAAGGCAAATATGATTAGAATTCCGATTACTTAAATGCAAATATGATTAGAATTCAAATTACTGAACGGCAAATATGATTAGAATTCTAATCACTGTAAGGCAAATATAATTAGAATTCCGATTACTGGAAGGCAAATATAATTAGGATTCAGATTACTGTAGGGCAAATTTAATTAGATTTCAGATAACTTAAGGGCAAATATGATTAAAATTCGGATTACTTAAATGCAAATATGATTAGAATTCAGATTACTTAAAGGCGAATATGATTAGAATTCGGATTACTTAATTGCAAATATGATTATAATTCAGATTACTTAAAGGCGAATATGATTAAAATTCGGATAACTTAGATGCATATATGATTAAAATTCGGACTTCTTGAATGCAAATACGATTAGAATTCAGATTACTTAAAGCAAATATGATTAGAATTCAAATTACTGAAGGGCAAATATAATTAGAATTCGGACCACAATTCCTTCAGGATTACGTTCCCGAAACGATATCAAATTTTGGAGTTTGCCTGTTAACTGGCCAAGTAAGGAGATTACAACTATTGGCGTAGACTAGCTAAAGACATTAATCGCTTTAGTGTGATTATAACAATGGCAGCGAAATTATGCTCTGTGGTTCCAGTCTTTTATAGATTTGTAGATAGTCTTCAGGGAGAGGTCAGGTCATCTTATACCATAGTCTAAAGGCGCTGTCACACTAGCGAAATTTCCGTTGACTTTTGAATTTGACGTCGACTTTTCATGTTTTGACGACGACTTTCTGGTGTCGTCGTCACGAATTTTGAAAACGGTACCGATCGAATTCAACCCATCGCTACCGTCGACTTTATTGTTTGTTTACATCTCGGAGAGCGCGCTTTTCAAGTCATCAGATGCTAAATGGGGTTCTTGGTACAGTGGACAAGATTGCCAGAACAGTTTTTGGTCGAAGATATGAGGGAGAAACGATGCTTATGGGACCATAAGCATGATAGTAATATGAAAAAGGGTCTTAAATGAAAATAAATTACCAAGAGATCACCATGCGACTCAGGGAAAACTTTCCTGAACTTGCTGATCTTTATACCGATAAGCATGCTATATCGTGAATATCAGATTGTTATATAGCCTAGGTCTGCTCTCATTGTGTTTTTTTTTTTTTTTTTTTTTTTTTTTTTTTTTTGCATTAGCAAATAATATAAACAAAATTCGTTAAAATTTTTGCAGTGTTTCTCTAGCTTAATTTCTAGTACAGTCTGACTGTGGTTGTGTAAACAAGGTTAGGAATAGCCTATCTAGGCTAACCCTAGCTTATTTTTTAAAATAAAACTTTTCACGTCTTTTTAACAGGACCGAACCCAAAGATTTTTTTTTTTTAATTCTATGCAGCATAATTAAACACATGCAAGCACGACCCACTAGTTGCTTTGTGTTATAAAGCATAATTGTTTTATCATTCCGGAAGTCACAGCTCAGATGGTTTGTTTACGTTTTGACGACGACAACCATGGTATGAAGAAGAACGTGTGTGACAACCAGAATACGGAATGACGTCGACTTCTTTGGAAAATCGACGACAAACTCAGAAAAAGTAGACGGAAAATTCGCTAGTGTGACAGCGCCTTAAGAGTTGCGTGACATTGAAATCGTCGCTTGTGTCAAATCGTAATTGACTTCTATTTCTGAGTATATGTATATGTATATGTATATGTATATGTATATGTATCCATATATATATATATATATATATATATTATATATATATATATATATATATTCACATATTATATATATATCACACACCTTCATTACAAGGCAGAAGAACCTAACCTTCATAAAGGATTTCAAGTCAGTTTGAAAAGTGACAGAAAATTTTACAACAAAAAGGTAAACACAAAAGAAAAGAAGTTAGCAATTTCCTTGGCACGAAATTTGAACTAGAATATAATATTTAGGCCTGAAGCCAAAGGCTGGGGGCTGTGGTAAGGTCATCAGGGCTAAGAAAAGGAAATTGACAGTAAAATGGTTTGAAAGGTGAAACATGAGAAAAACCTCCAAGCATTTGCAGTACGGAACAATTATTAAGAGAGGGTCGAGGGGAGTAAGATGGAAGAAAGATGAATATGAACCAAGGTGCAGTAAAAAGACTTAACATAGAATGTCCTTCACTGCCACATATAGCGCCTCAGTGGTGTGGTCGGTATGGTGTTGGCCTGTCACCTTAGTGGCCGCCAGCTCGATTTTCGGGCATTCCATTGAGGAGTGAGAGATGTGTAATATTTCTGGTGATAGAAGTTCATCACTCTCGACGTGGTTCGGAAGTCACGTAAAAAGCCGTTGGCTCCGTTGCTGAATAACCATACTGGTTCAATGCAACGTAAGAACACCATACAAACAAACAAACAAACTTTCACCGCCAGAAGTTAAAGTCTTTGGCCCGTCAGTACATCCATCCATGCATAAGAAAGTATTGCACACATACATTCCCGTACATCAAGGCTTCATTACCTGGCGTTGAGTCGTCGAAATTACCATTGTTAATAACAGCGCCATCAAAGTACAAAAATTAAATAAATAAATAAAATGACTCAGAGATCGATGACAACACCGGGAACTTAGATAATCATTACCTGGCGCTAACTCGTCGAAATTACCATCGTTAATATAAGCGCCAACAAAATAAAGAATTAAACACACAAAATGACTCGGAGATCGATGATTTCACCGAGAACTTAGATCATTTGCAATTAGGGGGTGGCCGGGGGGGGAGGACTCTCGTTTCCTTGAAGTGCGGAACGGCTTGAAAGGCGGGGAGAGAGAACTGCTAACTTCTGGGAAGATGATTGAAGTTCGAACACAATAGGCCCCCGTCGGAGGTCCTCAGGAATGACAGGTCCTTTGACACAAGGTCCTAATTTAAGGAACCGATGAGGTCGGAGGCCGTTTACAGCCAGCAGCGTCTCAATTTTAATTTTAACTTTGACGAGCGTACGTGGATACGTTCCCAAATGATGGAGTTACTCGAACCATTTCACTTTTAATTTGAACTTTCGAGCATATTCGTACGTGGTTGCCTATGCTTACACGATGAAGGTACTTAAACCATTTCACTTTTAATTTGAACTTTTAGGCATATTTGTACGTGGTTGCCTATACATAAACGATGAAGGTACATAAATCATTTCACTTTTAATTTGAACTTTAGAGGCTATTCGTACGTGGTTGCCTATACCGGCACGATGAAGGTACTTAAACCATTTCACTTTTGATCTGAACTTTTACGCATATTTGTACGTGGTAGCGTAAGACTAGACGATGAAGGTACATAAACCAT
>NC_087217.1:45371012-45381012 GCF_015104395.2 Macrobrachium nipponense | reverse complement strand
AACTGAACGAAATCTTTAAAAAACAGTGAAAAATTAATCAGTATTGAAAATTATAATAAAAAAATTATTCTAATTCCCTGTTTCTTTCATTTTTGCAGTGATATGATTTATACTCCCTTTATAAACGATATGGAATCGACGCTAATTGACGAAGATAAAAAAACCAAATTGAACAAAATCTTAAACAAAAATTATATATGAATCAGCGTTGGAAATAATAAAAAAAAAATTATTATAATAATTATAATCGCCGTTTCTTTCCTTTTTGCAGTGATGTGATTTATATTCCCTCCATAAACGATCTGGACTCCACGCTAAGTAACGAAGATAAATAAAAAAAATTAACGAAATGAAAAGAAAAAAACAGTAAAAAAATATTGAGCATTGGAAATAACTTTTTAAAAAATTTTATTCTAATAATTATAATCGCTGTTTCTTTCCTGTCTGCAGCGATGTGATTTATATTCCCTTTAGAAACGATGTGGAATCGACGCTAAGTAACGAAGATAAATGAAAAAAACTGAACGAAATAAAAAGAAAAAAACAGTAAGAAATCAATCAGCATTGGAAATAACTTTAGAACAACATTTTATTCTAATAATTATAATCGCTGTTTCTTTCATTTCTGCATTGATGTGATTTATGTGATGTGATTTATACTCCCTTTATAAACGATCTGGAATTGAACGGAATTCTCTGAAAGGAACTGAACTATGACATCTTACCTTGTTCGCCGACCGGGGGACGTGTTGGAGCTTATATAAGGCTCAAGAGTAATCTTCCCCCTCTTTCTTATTATTTTTTTATTATAAGAATTCCCAGTAACAGTTTCGTCTTCCACCTTCCTTCAGCATATCACCTGGAAAATGAAATTGCTTATGATCTAACTTATCACTTTGAAATCGGACGAAGTTTTCTTCATATTTGATTTTGGAGACGAGAGAAGAGAACTTTGTTAGTGGTACGGAAACTTTTTTTATTATTATTTTATATAAAACAGATTCAAACGTAGTAGTT
The DNA here is from genome assembly GCF_015104395.2 of Macrobrachium nipponense. Lineage (NCBI taxonomy): Eukaryota > Metazoa > Arthropoda > Malacostraca > Decapoda > Palaemonidae > Macrobrachium > Macrobrachium nipponense. Next base: position 45,379,995 of record NC_087217.1, on the reverse strand, counting down.
AAGAGATCGCGTCAGCCTAGGATTAAACTCCTGCTACTAGCCTTGGGCAGGGGGAGGGTATGGGTTTGAGAGAGAGAGAGAGGGGGGGGAGAGGGAGAGAGAGTAAGAGAGAGAGAGCGAAACCGTGTTGAGGGACAGAGCAACGCAACGAACAACCTTCGCCTCTCGTGTGTGTGGCCATACTGAAGCTTGGTCACAGACAGCAGCGAGAGCAGGCAGCTCAAGGATTCGTGTCAACTGGGGTTAGGTGGTGTATACCCTTAGATGGCTTGGGAGAGGGAGGGGGAGTGGGGGTTCTGGAGTACGCAAGGCCGATCTTAAGAATGAATAGACCTCTCTCTCTCTCTCTCTCTCTCTCTCTCTCTCTCTCTCTGCATCCAGACATCTTATTTATTTCGTAATTCTCACACACGTTCCACGAATCAAACATATTCCTTTACTGATTTCAAAACTCCTTTTTAAATAGTTTTATACAGTATACTCGCCATTAATTTTTTGTGCATATTTTATAAAGAAAAAAAAATAATTACTTTGATATTTCAATGTATTCCCGAGACACCTGTCCATGAATGCAATATATATATATTTCTTTTAATATTTCCACGGATTTTCCAGAAAGTATGAATGGGGTGCGATTTTTGAATTGCTCAAAAAACGTGAACTGCGGAAAAGACCTGTAATGAGGCAGTGAATTATATCAGGTATATAGTTCATGATTTAATATTTTCATGGTTTTTTTTTAATAGACGTGTCCCGTTGAATGCACATTCGTTTAGTTCATTGATTTATTCGTATGTTTATTGACGTATTTGCGTATATCTCTTGGAATTCTATCGTGTTAATTTACTCGGAAACAGAATGATGTGACATAATCGGAAACAGCAGGATATAATTCATTCGGAAACAAGATATAATTTACTTGAGCAGGATATAATTTATTCGGAAACAGCAGGATATAATATAATTGGAAAAAACAGGATATAATTCATTCGGAAACAAGATATTACTTACTTGGAAATAGCAGGATATAATTTAGTCAGGAAACAACAGGATATAATTTAGTCGGAAACAAGATATAACTTACTTGGAAACAGCAGGATATAATGTAATTGGAAACAACAGCATATAATTCATTCGGAAACAAGATTTAACTTACTTGGAAACAGCAGGATATAATATAATCGGAAACAATAGGATATAATTAATTCGGAAACTAGATATAACTTACTTGGAAACAGCAGGATATAATTTAGTCGGAAACAGCAGGATATAATATAATCTGAAACAACAGGATATAAATAATTCGGAACAAGATATAACCTACTTGGAAACGGCAGGATATAATTTATCGGAAACAGCAGGATATAATGTAATCGGAAACAAAAGCATATAATTCATTCGTAAACAAGATATAACTTACTTGGAAACAGCAGTATATAATATAATCGGAAATAACAGCATATAATTCATTCGGAAACAAGATATAACTTACTTGGAAGCAACAGGATATAATTTAATCAGAAACAGCAGGATGTGCTATAATCGAAATCAGCAGGATATAATTCATTCAGAAAGGGCAGGATCTACTATAATCGGGAACAGCAAGATATAATTCATTCGGAAACAGCAGGATATAATTTACTCGGAAACAGCAGGATTCTTTCGTATAAATAGGGTTCATGTTCTAAATAATAATAATAATAATAATAATAATAATAATAATAATAATAATAATAATAATAATAATGCGGTAACTTACAGCCCAGAGAGTCTGTTTCTAACTTACTCTTGACTTTCTGAAGGCATTCGGGCGACTCGGCTACAGGGCCCTGATTTGAGTCTATTCGTGAAAACTCGATTTGAGTCGACGCTGCTTCCGTGACATAGCCGAGACGTTCAACGCCCTCTCCTGACGCCGTACGAAGTCGATCTGAAGCTGCAGGTCTCTTCTTCTTCTTCTTCTTCTTCTTCTTCTTCTTCTTCTTATCGGGACGTCTCCTTCACCGTACATCTTTTATACCCGGAGATCTATCGAGCCATTAATCTCTCCCTCTTGACTTATGCCGTTGTCCGAGAAATCCTTTAATTACTATTTTTTTTTTATTCGACTTATGGCGTTTTCGTTCGTAACTTCCTTTTAACTTTTCGCTGAAAGGCATTTATACATGTTACATACGAGCATACACATGTATACATATGCATATATACACATACATATATGTAAACAAATTCTGTTAAAACACAGGATACGTAAAAAAAAACACTCTAGTTTAAATATGGTCCTTAGCTTTAAACCAGAGTTTTTTAATGGGCCTTTTATACTTTATATATATATATATGGATATATAGATATATATATATATATATATTATATTATATATATATATATATATATATATATATATATATATATATATATATATGTATGTATATATAAACATATATATATAGTTTATTAATTTACCCCACAAAATACAAAATACTGTGTATGTCACCTTCTTTGACCCTTTTTTCCTTTTTTCAGCATTTTTTTGCTTATTTTTTTTTCAATGCAACATTTCATTGCAATGATTACGTGCTGCAACATTTCTTATTTTCATGTCGCAACATTGCAGTCGTTTCTAAAAGCTTACGATCATTGAATTCACTACAAATCCAGACCCTTTTTCCCTGGAATCAATTTTGCTACATCTACCTTCATCTACTTTTATCTACATTCTACACCATTCCTGTTCCAAGCATCAGTCCTTCCAGCTTCTCCTGTTTCCCTTTATCCTCACTGTGCTACATCTACCTGAATCTACTTGTATCTACTTGAATCTACCAGCTTCTACATGAATCTACCTACATCTACTTGTATCTGCCTCCAACGCCATTCCTGCTTCTAGCATCAGTGCCTACAAACTGAATCATCCTGTTTCCCCTTATCAACGCTCTGCTACGTCTACCTGAATCTACCTGCATCTACCTGTAGCTACTTCCATCAATCCTGTCCCTAGCATCAGTTCTTACCACCCTCTCATGTTTCCCTTTATCAGTACTATGCTACATCTACATGAATCTACTTAAATCTACTTGCATCTCCATGTATCTACCTCCACCATTCCTGTTCCAAGCATCAACGTCCTCCTGCCTCTTCTTATCAACACTATGCTACATCTATCTGAATCTACTTGAATACTCCTGAATCTACTTGAATCTACCTCCATCTACAATCTATATTATTCTTGTACTAAGCATCAGTTACTACCACCCTCTTCCTGTTCCCCCCGTCAGCACTGTGGTACGTCTACCTGAATCTACTGCATCTACCTGAATCTACAATGCCGGATAGGCAAGCTGATATCCCAGTTACTTCAAATAAAAAACACTCGGTTCCTCTGGGGGTCATAACAATTGCTGGAAGCCTTTTGTTCTTTTGTGTCGTCTTTTTAGCTTATTTCTATCCAGTCGTCTTTTTAGGCTATTTTATCCCGTCGTCTTTTTAGGTTATTTTATCCCGTCGTCTTTTTAGGTTATTTTACCCCGTCGTCTTTTTAGCCTGCAGTATTATTTTACCCTGTTCGTCTTTTTTACAAATAATTCTGCCTCGTATCTGCGAGGACAGAGAACTGCCGGTGCTTTGGTTTCAGTAAATATGTAACAAGTTTTCCCGGTGAATGAAAATATTCCAGTGTAAAAGCAATTTTAATAAAAGCGCCTCTATATTGAATTGCACAATTTTGCTCGGGTTTTCAATGCAGTGTTGTGATAGGTGGTGGTTTATGTAAAATATATATATATATATATATATATATATATATATATATATATATATATATATATTGAATTTCTCTCACTGGTCCTTCCACTATCTCGTAAGAAGAGTGGAGATCGGTGTTTTGATCGGTATAAGTTTCTTGCGTCGCATTTCCTGTGGTGGTCAGAGAGTAGTACGCTTAGATACGTAACCGTTATCCTTCTTTTGGGTAGAATTCGTAAAAAAAATTAATTTTTTTTGTTTTTTAATTTGGCTTCCCATAGCATCCATGGTCATATCATTGTCACACACAGACACAGACACACACACACACCAACTGACGAATCAGGACACCCGTCACGTTCTTTCGTCCTTTGTTCCGTACGTTGTCTCTCGCTCTCTCTCTCTCTCTCTCTCTCTCTCTCTCTCTCTGCGCCCATGACCACCTATTGAACGGAGGAGACCCCGGAAAAATGCAATTTACCTTTGCAACAATTGTTTACGATGTCCATATTTCTTTCACTTAATCGAGCGACGTATTTTGTACCACGGCGAGGGCGGTTCGCCCGCGCTCGTATGTCAAAGTAAGTAGAGTCCGTTCGGGGGTGTCCGTTTTCCCTTGCAGTTTCGTTGAGTTTCTGAATGCGCTGCTGTATAGAAAACGGGGAGGTGACGCGTCTTTATTACTAATAATAGCGTTATTTGTTGATACGATTTGGCGATACAAATTCGACGTATAATTCCCAATGGCGGTTGTCGTCATCACTGCTCATCACGCGGCGCACTGTATGCATTACTTGCGTCCCTTCGGCTACTAGCTGCAACTCCTTTCATTCATTTTACTCTACCTCCATTTACATTGCCTTTCTTCCATCTTATTTTCCACAGTCTTAAAATAGAATTTATTCATAGTGCAACTGCGAGGTTTTCTACAAGGCCTTTTCACCTTCAATTTCCCTTTCAGCGCTGAATGACCTCATAGGTCCCAGCGCTTGGCCTTTGGCCTAAATGCTGTATGCACCTTCCAATTCCACCTGTGGAGAGAACCAAGTAGAAAAAAATGAAGCGTAAATCTTTAATAAACATAAAAAAAATATCTGTTCGAGTCGGAGAGTAAGAATGATAATGTGTATATGTACACAATCCATCTACGTGGACGGCTAAAAATGGAAAATGGAAAAACGCTGGAGGAGTCCTGGAAAAACTTAAGTCTACGGGAGACTTGATGAAAGGTTGTACATTCATCCTGGAAATCCTGGAACCGGGGAAAAGAAACCGTCTCCCTGGAAAGTTACTTATTTGGTTGTGAGAGTTTTGAAAACCTCCAACCCCCAAAAACTTCTTGTTGCCTCTTCCAGGAATTCGGGGCGAGTTCTCAGGTCTAATATTTTAGGCCTTGCATTAGAATCTCTCTCTCTCTCTCTCTCTCTCTCTCTCTCTCTCTCTCTCTCTCTCTCTCCTATCCACAGTACTGAAGCCAGTAAATATCCATATTTTTTTTAAATAGCCTCCACAGGACCTTAAAATCTCTCTCTCTCTCTCTCTCTCTCTCTCTCTCTCTCTCTCTCTCTCTCTCTCTCTCTCTCTCTCTCTCTCTTGCACGATTGTGATTTGTTTAATGAAGTGTCTTTGGCAATGTCAAGAGCAAGTAGAGATCCATGTTCTTCAGTATCCTCTCTCTCTCTCTCTCTCTCTCTCCCTTCACACATGGACAAATTCATTTGTAATTTGGCCTTTGACAGTGTTGAACCAAGTACATATCTATGTTCTTTAATGCCAGCTCTCTCTCTCTCTCTCTCTCACACACACACACATGTTATATATTATATATATATTTATATCTATATATATATATATATATATATAATATAATATATATATATATATAGGGCAGTGCCTTTTGCAGTGTAAAAGCAAGAAAATAATCTCATCCTTCAATATCATCGCTAATTACCAGCCGATGTCACAAAAATTATTCCGCAGTCTTTCCTCTCAACAAAGCCTCCCATTATATGCTGGATATTCCCTTTTTTTCGAATTTTCGAAAAAAAAAAAAAAGCCTCTGATTTACGAGCTAACATGATGCATTCTTCGCGGTGGGTTGTTAGGGTGGGTGGGTGTGTGGGTAGGGGGTCAAGGGGACTGGGCTCTCCTCACCCCCGTCCCCAAAAACAAGGTGTCATCTATAACTCGTCCTATTTCATGACGACCTCATAATGACGCCATTCTCCGTTGATTACCCACAGCGTTTTATGGCTTAAATGGGCTTAATGGCCTTCCCCCCTCCCCTTGGTTGGGGGATAGGGACCCATCAACCCCCTCCATCCCTCTCCCCATGGTGGAGAAAGAAAGGGAGGTAAGCAACCCTCCTCCATCCACCTCCCCATGGTGGAGAAAGGGTGGGGTAGCAACCCTCCTCCATCCCCCCTCCTCATCATGAGGAGATGGAGGGGGAGAGAGAGAGGGATGGGTATCACAGATTGATAACTCAGCAGTAATACCTCATTCTAAGTAACGCTCTGTCTACGTGGGAATAGTTAACTTTGATAAACAGCAATATTGCAAGAGAAATCATAAAAATTATATATATATATATATATATATATATATATATATATATATATATATATATACATACATACGTATATATACGTATTATATATATATATATATATATATATACATACATATATATAAACGACCTATTTCCTTCTGCCATTTTCATTTTGCTTACTGTCATATATATATATATATATATATATATATATATATATATATATATATATATATATATATATATAGGATGTTGTATGTATGTATGTATGTATGTATGTATTCATATAATGATAATTAACCCTGAGGTTTTGAGGCCAATCCAGATAAAGTTGCCGGCGAGGCCAAACTTCCTTGACATATGTTGACGAAGTCAGCTGGCGATGTCCTCTTCATTTGCCCTGACATCTCTGAGGCCCAAAGACTAATATAAAATAACGTATTAGTAAATGTTAGTATTATTAGTAACACTAATCCTAATATGTACTCCAGTATCCTTATTCCCTAAGAAAACATCCTTTTAAACACTCTACTAAAAGCACATCAGTCTTCACTCAAAAATGAATAGAAAAAAAATATAAATAAATCCCTGCCTCTTGTATTGAAGGATTGATTATATCTAATCGGTCTAACCTTTGGGGGGTTTTCTGATGGTTTTATTTTATGTTTTTATTTTATTTATTTATTTTTTTTATTATTTATTTTGTATTATGTTCCGTGACGCTAATGGTGGTGTCGAGTGTTTTATTCCCATGATGCCTCGAGCGTCTTTAAGGCTCTCTCTCTCTCTCCTCTCTCCCTCATCTAGCTCTCTCTCTCGCTCCTCTCTCTCTCTATCTCTTCTCTCACTTCTCTCTCTCTCTCTCTCTCTCTACGCCTTTATGATGGGGAGAAGGAAAGCAAGGGAGGGGAGGCGAGGTGGCAGGGAAGGGGAAGAGAAGGAGGCGAGGGGAAAGGGGATAGGTGAAAGGGAGGGAGGGGAGGGGGAAAGGAATGAAAAGGGATAGGGTGAGGGTCGAGGATGGGATGAGAGGGAGAAGAAAGTGAGAAAAGGAAAAGGAGGGAGGATGAGGGGGAGGGGGAGGGGGAAGAAATGAGGGGAAATGGAGAGAGAAGAAGGAGAAGGGAATAAGGAGAGGGAGAGGAAAGGGCAAAAGGAGAGTAGGGGAAGGAAAGGAGGAATTATTGAGAGGGAGGAAAAATAAGAGTTATGGAGAGGGGAGGAAAAAATAAGGGAGGGGATGGAGCAGAGGGAAGGAAATGAGGGGAACAATGGGTGGGGAGGGTGGAGAGCAGGGAGGGAGAGGGGATGGGGGAAGCCGGAAGATTCATGGAGGACACAGTGACTCCGTCGCTGAGTGTCTCTGTCTGTCTGTCTCTTTGTCTGTCACACCGACTGTCTGACCTGAAGCAATGCTGATTTTTTAAATCGCGTGATTAATCCATAGATTAATTTTCCATGTTGTCATGAAAGCCATTCAGCGTGCACACAATTTATCGTCCATTCTTTCGTTAGTCGATTTTTACATTGTCATTTTTGACATTTTTGTTTGAATATTCGTTAGTCGAGTTTTATTTTTTGGGGGGTGGGGTCGGGGGGGTTGGGAGGGGAGGAAGTTGCCCTTCTCATCTCAATTTGCATTAGCCTTTTTGAAAATTTTATTTGAATATTCGTCAGTCGAGTTTTTTTTTTTTTTTTTTTTTTTTTGTTTTGGGCGGTTGTGGGGGGACGGTTGTAGGGGGTGGTGGGGGTTGGGAAGGTGTCCTTCGCATCTCAATTTACAATATAAATTTTTGAAACCATTATTTGAATAATATACCTTTATTATTGGGCTTTTAAACGATTTATCTTTTCCTAAATTTTCAAATTTATTTCTCTAAGTTCTTTTCAATTTTTTTTTCATTTCACCTCCATATTTTACTTTGTCTTTGCGATGGCAATGGGGCTGAAAATTCTAGAGATATATATATCAACAGCTCAAAATAAAATGGTAAAAATGTAAAAAGAATGTTTTTATATATGTTGCTCCATTTTGTGCCCAGAGGATTAGCTTTGCTTTTTTTTTTTTACTCACATAAGCGAAGTTTTATGTGAAGTTACTCTGGTATTTGTATTATTTGATATTTTCTTATGCACATATATATATATATATATATATATATATATATATATATATATATATATAGATATATATAGATATATATATATATATATATATATATATATATAGTATATATATATATATATATATATATATATATATATATATATATATACTATATATATACTACATATATATATCATATATATATATATATATATATATATATATATATATAGATATATATATATATATATATATAATATATATATATATATATATATGCTATATATATACTTATGTATATATATATATATATATATATATATATATATATATATATATATATATAATATATATATATATATATATATATATATATATATATATATATATATATATGCTATATATATACTTATGTATATATATATATATATATATATATATATATATATATATATATATATATATATCTGGGATGACGCCATTGATACAATATAGAATGACATCACTGATCCAATACAGAATGACGCAATTGATACAATATAGAATGACGTCATTGATACGTTAAAGAATGGCACAGTTGATA
>NC_087217.1:45356012-45361012 GCF_015104395.2 Macrobrachium nipponense | reverse complement strand
ATATACATATATAAATATATATATATATATATATATATATATATATATGTATATATATATATACACATATATATTATACAAGGTCTGTAATCTATATATCATATATTTTTATATGCGTGCGCGCGTGTGCGCGCGCGTGTGTGTGTGTGTGTGTATGTACGTATTAATTTGGCCGATATTTCGAAAATCGAGCAATAAGGAAACCATCAAACATCATATCACACGTTTATAGAAAAAAATGAAAACGGAAATAAATCAATACATAACTCGAGACCACCAACCTAGATATATAATCATGACTTCTTCACTTCCCTCTTCGTCTCTCACCGATGAGTAACGTAACGTACCCAGGTACCTGTGACCTATACACCCGACGGGTCACGCAGGCAGGAGCCCCTGAGAAATTGTCAACGTCATTACCAGTTGTGCTTACCTGAATTCTCCGAAGGTGGAAATGCCCGTGATTGAATTGCGAAATACCTTGCTTGTGCATGTGTGTGTGTGTGTGAGTGTTTGCTTGTTTGTCTTGCTTGTCTTGCTCGCTTCTCATCTGCTATTATGTGTTTGCTCGTCTCGAAATGGATTCGATGGGATATTTTGGTAATTGACTATTTATATCGGTAGGTTTGTCAGGTATCTGTTCGTTATTTTTCCCATCGGTTTTCTCTTTTTACTTGTGTATGTGTGTTGTGTGTGTGTGTGTGTGTATTCTATATTTTTTTATCTTCTTATTTATATTTACCTATCACTTTATGTTACTTCTTTCTAATGAACACCTTAATAATATCCTTTGGATGCCTGATTTTCAAGTCGATGGCCCCTTTGGTGGGCTTGTTCGTTATGAATAGGGTCCGTCTTTTCAATATTAATAATAATAGTAATAATAATAATAATAATAATAGTATAACTTTTTTAAAAGTAATGGCTACTTCAACAGCGTTACACTTGTTGAGATTCTTCTCTATTTTCCGAATAGCGGCTGTTTCCGTGCTACTTAGACAGACTAGTAGAGCGCCTATGGAGGTCATGATCAAATACAGAGTCAAAATTGGTGTATATATTTGAATTTTACAGATACACTATGATACTATAGTTATCAAAGTCATTAACGATATATATATATATATGTCTCTCTCTCTCTCTCTCTCTCTCTCTCTCTCTCTCTCTCTCTCTCTCTCTCTCTCTCTCTCAGTCCCCACTACTCTTCGTAGTAGCCATGATTCCCATGACAAAAGTACTACAGAAGATGGATGCCGGGTACCAACTCAAGAAAAGAGGCAACAAAATCAACCAACTGATGTTCATGGACGACATCAAGCTGTATGGTAAGAGCATCAAGGAAATAGATACCCTAATCCAAACTGTAAGGATTGTATCTGGGGACATCAGGATGGAGTTTGGAATAGAAAAATGCGCCTTAGTCAACATACAAAAGGGCAAAGTAACGAGAACTGAAGGGATAAAGCTACCAGATGGGAGCAACATCAAACACATAGATGAGACTGGATACAAATACCTAGGAATAATGGAAGGAGGGGATATAAAACACCAAGAGATGAAGGACACGATCAGGAAAGAATATATGCAGAGACTCAAGGCGATACTCAAGTCAAAACTCAACGCCGGAAATATGATAAAAGCCATAAACACATGGGCAGTGCCAGTAATTTGATACAGCGCAGGAATAGTGGAATGGACGAAAGCAGAGCTCCGCAGCATAGATCAGAAAACCAGGAAACATATGACAATACACAAAGCACTACACCCAAGAGCAAATACGGACAGTCTATACATAACACGAAAGGAAGGAGGGAGAGGACTACTAAGTATAGAGGACTGCGTCAACATCGAGAACAGAGCACTGGGGCAATATCTGAAAACCAGTACAGACGAGTGGCTAAAGAGTGCATGGGAAGAAGGACTAATAAAAGTAGACGAAGACGCACAAATATACAGAGACAGAAGAATGACAAACAGAACAGAGAACTGGCACAACAAACCAATGCACGGACAATACATGAGAACGACTAAAGAACTAGCCAGCGATGACTCATGGCAATGGCAACAGAGGGGAGAGCTCAAGAAGGAAACTGAATGAATGATAACAGCGGCACAAGATCAGGCCCTAAGAACCAGATATGTTCAAAGAACAATAGACGGAAATAACATCTCTCCCATATGTAGGAAGTGCAATACGAAAAATGAAACCATAAATCACATAGCAAGCGAATGCCCGGCACTTGCACGGAACCAGTACGAAAAGAGGCATGATTCAGTGGCCAAAGCCCTCCGCTGGAGTCTGTGTAAGAAACATCAGCTACCTTGCAGTAATAAGTGGTACGAGCACCAACCTGAAGGAGTGATAGAAAACGATCAGGCAAAGATCCTGTGGGACTATGGTATCAGAACAGATAGGGTGATACGTGCAAATAGACCAGACGTGACGTTGATTGAAAAAGTCAAGAATAAAGTATCACTCATTGATGTCGCAATACCATGGGACACCAGAGTTGAAGAGAAAGAGAGGGAAAAAATGGATAAGTATCAAGATCTGAAAATAGAAATAAGAAGGATATGGGATATGCCAGTGGAAATTGTACCCTTATCCATAGGAGCACTAGGCACGATCCCAAGATCCCTGAAAAGAAATCTAGAAAAACTAGAGGCTGAAGTAGCTCCAGGACTCATGCAGAAGTGTGTGATCCTAGAAGCGGCGCACATAGTAAGAAAAGTGATGGACACCTAAGGAGGCAGGATGCAACCCGGAACCCCACACTATAAATACCACCCAGTCGAATTGGAGGACTGTGATAGAGCAAAAAGAAAAAAATAAATGAATAAATAAAAAATAATAATAATGATAATAATAATAATAACAATTCTGTTGGTTTTTCTGTGGGTTTGCCGTCAACAACAACAACAACAACAACAGCAATAATAATAATAATAATAATAATAATAATAATAATAATAATAATAATAATAATAATAATAATAATAATAATAATAATACTGTACCAGGATACATTCTGTCTTTAGATTATAATAGTAATAATATCAATTCTGTTGGTTTTTCTGTGGGTCTAACGTCAGAGGGGCTGGTAAAAGACAGAGTAAACAAGACGTTATTACTAACGCAGGCCATGACGAAGTGGGCTGTGCGTTAAACGTAATTGCAGACTGGAAATCTTTATCGGGACGGGAGCTCGTTCGTTACAGCATTGTGATCTTTCCCTATTGGCTCCAGAAACTAGGAAATACTGGACCGTCGTTTGGGGGGCAATAATTTAACCACCCACACACCTCTCTCTCTCTCTCTCTCTCTCTCTCTCTCTCTCTCCTCTCTCTCTCTCTCTCACACACACACACACACACACACAAACGAACATGCATTAGAGCTGCAAAAGGGAATAAATTTTTTCAGGTGATGGTGATTAATAAAATATACAAAAACAAATGGCGATTAATAAAATAAACAAAACGAATGGTGATTAATAAATATACAAAACTATTTTCTGTCATGTATAGGATATGTATTCACATATGCTATATAGATTTACGAAGTTATCATAAACACACACACTCATATATATATACACGTACACACACACACACACACACACACACACACATATATATATATATATATATATATATGTGTGTGTGTGTCGTGTGTGTGTGTGTGTGTGTGTGTGTGTGTGTGTGTGTATGTGCACTTATTCCTTTGTAGACATGTGTAGGCATAAAAACAAGAAACACTTGTCAAATGCACATCAGTTCTATCTGCAAAAATTAACACTCTTAAAGAGCGAGAGAGAAATATCCAACAGTTATGTTTGGATATTTCTCTCTCTCTCTTTTAAGAGTGTTAATTTTTGCAGATAGAACTGATGTGCATTTGACAAGTGTTTCTTGTTTTTATGCCTACACATGTCTACAAAGGAATAAGTGCACATACACACACACACACACAAACACACACACACACACACATATATATATATATATATATATATATATTATATATATATATATATGTGTGTGTGTGTGTGTGTGTACGTGTATATATATGAGTGTGTGTGTTTATGATAACTTCGTAAATCTATATAGCATATGTGAATACATATCCTATACATGACAGAAAATAGTTTTGTATATTTATTAATCACCATTCGTTTTGTTTATTTTATTAATCGCCATTTGTTTTTGTATATTTTATTAATCACCATTATTAATCACTAATATGTACATAAGTACACACTCAGGACCTGTAGATGCATGGCTTCAACAGATAATTACTTAAAGGCTATTCAGTTAAATTTAATAATTTCTATATGTATATATACAATGAGTAGATATGGTCCTATAGAAATCCGCGAATACGTGAGACCGTGAATGTCGAGAACGCGAATACGGATGACAAACATGGATCCAGGAAAAAAGAGAAAAAGAACGAAAAATTAAGGAAAATAAAAAAAATGAGCAAATCAGCGACTCGGTACATACACTTCCTCTTCCTTCTGCAAACCAGGAGGTAATAGATATCCTACCACCCTCCCCCCACTTTCCTTCTCCCTCTTCCCTATCAAATCCTCCTCTTCACCTCCAACCCCACCCCCCACCATCAGGGCGACCATGTCCCATCCCAGTCAACCAAAAAATAGATAAGAGAGACTGTGATTACTTTCTCTCTCTCTCTCTCTCTCTCTCTCTCTCTCTATATATTTATATATTATGATTATATAGATATACATATATTATAATATATTATATAGATATTATTATATATATAGATATATATTATATCATTATTATTATATAATATATATATATATATATATTATAGCGTTGATGATAAATAACACTGCCAAGACCAGGAAGAACATTATTTATTAAACGAGCTTTCGAGGTTTAAAACCTCATCTTCAGGCTGAAAAAATGACAAGGATGAGAAATCACTAAAAAATTACATTAAAATGAATTGTCTTATTAAAAGCTTC
>NC_087217.1:45336012-45351012 GCF_015104395.2 Macrobrachium nipponense | reverse complement strand
AAAAAAGGAAATATGCAACATAATGGCAGAAAGATATAAGAGAGAATTTACCCCTAGAATTGATAATGAAGATAATGATACAGAAATAAAGGATAGAAATAGTGAATATTTATCAGACATAGATATTAATGAAGCTGATATTGTGCAGGCTATTAATGATATTAAAAATGGAGAAGCAGCTGGGCCTGATGGTGTCCCTGCTATTTTGTCAAAAAAAGTAGTTCATTCTATCGCAAAGCCCCTTGCAATATTATTAAGGCAAAGTGTAGATACAGGCAAGATTTATGATGAGCACAAATTAGCATATATTACCCCTACTTTCTAAAGTGGATCAAGACTAGAGGCAAGTAATTATAGACCTGTGAGTCTAACATCACATATTATGAAAGTGTATGAAAGGGTAATGAAGAAAAATGTTATGAAACATTTAATAAGAAATAATTTGTTTAATATGGGTCAACATGGTTTTGTACCCGGAAAAAGTACACAAACCCAACTGTTAGTCCACCGTGAGAACATATACAAAAATATGAAAAACGGAAAAGAAACAGATGTGGATTATCTAGACTTTGCAAAAGCTTTTGACAAGGTAGATCATAATATATTAGTGAAGAAAATTAAAAAACATAATATAGTGGACAAAGTAGGAAGATGGTTAAAAGAATTTCTACACAGCAGAAAACAGATAGTTTTTGCAAATGATGAGAAATCGGATAAAGCAAAGGTAATATCCGGTGTGCCACAAGGTACAGTGCTAGCTGCATTGCTGTTTGTTATTATGATTGCAGACATAGACAGTAATGTTAAGGACTCGGTAGTGAGTAGTTTCGCCGATGACACAAGAATAAGTAGAGAAATTACTTGTGATGAAGATAGGAACGCGCTACAAAGAGACCTTAATAAAGTATATGAATGGGCAGAGGTAAATAGGATGGTATTTAACTCTGATAAATTTGAATCAATAAATTATGGAGACAGAGAAGTAAAGCTATAAGCATATAGGGGACCTAATAACGAGAAAATCACAAATAAGAAAGCAGTTAAAGACCTTGGTGTGATGTTGAATAGGAACAAGTTTTGCAATGATCAAATAGCAATTCTATTGGCAAAATGTAAAGCAAAAAATGGGAATGTTGTTACAGCACTTCAAAACAAGAAAAGCTGAACACATGATTATGTTTTATAAAACGTATGTTCGTAGTCCACTTGAATATTGCAATATGATATGATACCCACACTATCAAAAGAATATTGCAAAAATAGAGAGTGTACAAAGGTCCTTTACAGCTAGAATAGAAGAAGCTAATGATCTTGACTACTGAGAAAGACTACAATTTTTAAAATTACATAGTCTAGAAAGGAGAAGAGAATGCTACTTGATAATTCAGGCATGGAAACAGATAGAAGAAATTGCCGAAAACATCATGGAGATAAAAATATCAGAAAGAGCAAGCAGAGGTAGGTTAATAGTGCCCAAAACTATACCGGGAAAAATAAAGAAAGCACACAGGACATTAATCCACTACGCACCAGCATCGACAATGCAGTCTATTTAATGCGTTGCCAGCTCATCTGAGGAATATATCAGGAGTGAGAGTAGATGTGTTTAAGAATAAGCTCGACAAATATCTAAGCTGCATCCCAGACCATCCAAGATTGGAAGATGCAAAATATACCGGAAGATGCACTAGTAACTCTCTGGTAGACATTAGAGGTGCCTCACACTGAGGGACCTGGGGCAACCCGAACAAGATGTAAGGTCTGTAAGGTAAGGTAAAGTCTCTCTCTCTCCTTACATACATTCGCACACATACATACATACATACATACATACATACATACATTAATCATAATTTTTTGGGAAAATTTGTGTAAATTTCCTGATATTAAGTTGTATATGCTTCCTTGTTTTTTCGAAATGTACTGTTTTCTGGAAGAATAACCTGTTTACCGCGTGTGTATCCTCCAAGGTGTGGCTACCCTCAGGCGTTTCCTCGTTTCTGTAGAGTGAAATCGACCTTATTGCCAATCTTGTAGTGTTAGTTTGGATATTAAGCCTTCTTTAGACTGTTTTCCTCTGTAAAATCGGTTTGCCTTAGTAAAGGGTCGGAACAAGACCGAAAGTACTCGGCTATCTCGCTTTTTCATTTTTTCCTTTGTGGCAAAAACCTTTATTTATACACAGCATCACGTTTTATATACTTCGTGATCAAGTTATTCATAAATATATATATATATTATATATATATATATATATATATATATATATATATATATATATATAACATTTCTCTCTCTCTCTCTCTCTCTCTCTCTCTCTCTCTCTCTCTCTCTCTCTCTCTCTCTCTCTCTCTGTGTACACACACAAACACACACACACACACACACACACACACACACCACACACACACACATATATATATATATATATATATATATATATATATATATATATCCTCTCTCTATCTCTCGGTGTGTGTGTGCATGTGTGTATGCAAGTGTAAACATTCAACACATCTGCAAAGCATTGATTACCCATACATATAGATATTCACATGATTATATAATATATATATATATATATATATATAATATATATATATATATATATATATATATATATATAAATATATATATAGTGTGTGTGTGTGTGCGTGTGTGTGTAAATTTGCGCTTTATTTTGTAGTATGCAACGCTTACTCAATAAAATATTTGTAATATATATATGGATATATATACATACATATATATATATATATATATATACATATATAATATATAAACTATATATATGTGTGTGTGTGTGTGTGTGTGAGTTTTCAAAACCGGAACCCTCTTTTAAGCCTCTGCTGCCACTCCAGGTTCCTCTGGAACTCTGGTCTTTAAGAAGACCCGAATGAATCCGGATCCGATAGAGCTCTCTGCTTTCCTATTCCTCGTCCCTTGTGCCGTTTTAAATATTCTAAAGGATTATCATCGGTTTCCTGCCAACAGCCCTTCCTGTTTTGGGGGAGAGGAGGAGGAGGAGAAGGAGGAGGAGGAAGAGGGGTTTTAGCCTTTGTGGACTGATTTCATGCTTGTGAGGTTCTGATGACTTTGGAGTTTCCGGATATCTGAGAACCTTCCTCTCTACTCAAAATAGTTTGCTAAAATGAAGGAGAAAGGGAAGCGAATAGAGAAAAATTGAGGAAAGGGAGGAAGGAAGGAAACAGATAGAAAAAGGTATGAGCAAATATATGGAAAGGAGAATATCTGAGAACGTTCCTCTCTACTTAAAGACAGTTGCTAAAATACAGTAAAAAGGAAGCATAGAAAAAATAAAGGTAAATGGAGGTAAATAATAAGATTAATAATAGAATGATGATGATAATGATAACGATAAACAAAAGCAACAGCAACAACAATAATAATAATAATATACACATTCCGAAAACACATCTCGTCATCAGAATCCCTCATTTTCTCATATTCTCTCTCCGTCACTAATAGAACAATGATGTCCTCTTTTTCCTGTCCCTAATATCTCTACCACAGTGCTCATCAGAGATTCTGTCATTTTTAGGAGAAATCTGAGCTCCCTCTCTCTCTCTCTCTCTCTCTCTCTTCTCTCTCTCTCTCTCTCTCTCTCTCTCTCTTCGTCTCGAATTTCGTTTTCGCTTTGGTTGTGTCTTTTGTTGCGTCTTGTATTTTATTCTAGTTCGTATGTGTGCTAAGGGTACATTTGTGTGTGTGTGTGGTGTGTGTGTGTGTGTGTAGGTATATGTATTGCCTACACGCACGTGAGTGTGTTCAAAATTAAGGCCACTGTATGAGAAACTTTATTAAAATTGACATTATAATCCCTATTTCCAAGAGGCATCTCTCCAGATTTCCCATTTTCTGTGAAAGTCCGTTTTCTGTTGAATTTGTCAACAGAACATTTATTGTTTAATGAACCTTAAGGCGTCTTGTTCAGTGTCGGTAATGAACCGAAAATAATAGGATTAGAGGACCCTTGTCTCCCCTGGTTGAGAATGAGTCCTTGTAAGAGAGATCCTTAGGATGTGAATATATAAGTAGGTAAACAAGTAGGGCCCTCTCTCTCTCTCTCTCTCTCTCTCTCTCTCTCTCTCTCTCTCTCTCTCTCTCAAAAATGTCATGTAGTTCCTTTCTCTCTCTTTTTTTAAATATCCACCTTTCTCTCTCTCTCTCTCTCTCTCTCTCTCTCTCTCTCTCTCCTCTCTCTCTCAAAAATGTCATGTAGTTCCTTTCTCTCTCTTTTTTAAATATCCACCTCTCTCTCTCTCTCTCTCTCTCTCTCTCTCTCTCTCTCTCTCTCTCTCTCTCTCTCAGTGCCATTTTGCTTGGTGAGACATTCCCGCGCAGAGTCTGATTAATCAACAGATATCATGCGTTTAACTTACGTCTGGAAATTGAAAAATATCTAGAAGTGTTCGTGAATTGTTGGTGATAAGATTAGTGTGAAAATAGTAGGATAAAGCGTCAACTAAGTCAGTTTATCAAGTGAAATACTGTAAATCAGATCAAGATGGCAGTAAGTTCCAAATGTGGTAAGAAATGGCGAAATTTAGCGTGTTTAGCAGATTCGCAATACGATGAGGTAGCAGGAAGGGAGCTGGCATTTCTCATCTATGAGATCAACAACAGCCCTAACCAAAAAGATACAAAAGCATTCATAGACATATTAGAAGGATATGATCCTTCAAACTGGAACAAATCAACAGAAAACATCTTGAAAATAATTGAAGAAGTTCCAAATAAAATCCAAGTGGTCAAGAAACTCATAAAGAAAATTTACATCAATCAACATATTCCAACAAAGAAAATGAATGAGGTGAACATTGTGAATATCCTAATTGATGCAATAGGAAAAAGAATGCCAAAAGCATGCAAACTGTGTAAGTTGTGGTATAGCATAGTTAATCCACAAAACCTGATCAGAAAATGTTCTGCATGCAACATTCCAACGCATCCTCAATGCGCTGAAGTAATGCAAGATATGAGTAAGGATACCAGAATACTTTGCTCAACATGTCTATCATGGATAGACAATGTTATTAAATCAAGACTTAATGTACAAATAGTTGAGGATGAAGAAGAAGAGGAAAATGGAAGAGAAGTAAACAAAACTGAAATGACAGAAAAAAATAAGGAAAACAAAGAACAAGATAAAAGTATGGATGCAGAGATACTCATTGATACTACATATGAGGCAATCAAGCAGCATACATACGAAGAAATAAATTACCACATGACAACACAAAAGAAAATCCCAAAGAGGCTCTACCAAGATCTGCACACTGATGGGAAAGAGGAAAAAATAGACAAGAAAAACAGTCTGCACCCTTTTGAAAAGAGGGAATTGCAGATTCGGAGAAAGATGTTACTACAAACATCCCAAGGTATGTCACAACTATGAAATCTATGGTAAATGTGCATACCTAGATGGCTATGAGGATGATTGCAGAGATCTACATCCAAAAATATGCAAAACCCTAAAAGAAGGAAAAGGATGTAAGATCGACAAAAAATGTAAATATATGCACCCTGTAGCCATGAATCAAAATCAATTAAATAATCAATCAAATAATAAAATCCAAAATAAGAAAGAAACAAATAAAGAGAGGAACAAAGAATATGAGGTGAAGGAAAAAAGCAAGCCATCACCGCGATATGGAGTATCAGCAAAGAATTTCCAAGCATCAGCACCAAGATACAGCCTAAGATACAGCTCAAGAGATAAATACTGTGTTTACGATGCAAGAGGATATTGCAGATACGGAGACAGTTGCAGATTCAGACACAACATGAATAATTATGATGAAGGAAGATCAAATATTATGGAAAAGTTGGATTTTTTAATGTCAGAATTTCTGGAAATGAAGAAAAGAACAACATTCCAGAACAGGAAAGAGACGTGGGAATATCCTTATTATTACCCATATTAAATGAAGGAGAAAACACACAAACCATCATAGTGATGAATGCGCAGGGTTTAGTTACGAGTAACTCAAAAAGAAAAATAGAGTACTTGGAAGAACTAACCAAAATTGAAAAGAAAATAGATATAAAGAATGTAAGTGAAACCTGATATTCCCAAGAGACTGGGAATGACGATCAAATAAAAGGGTTCCAAACTTATAGATCAGATAGAAAAAATAGGAATCAAGGGGCAACCACGATATATGGGAGAGACAAAAAAACAAGGAAAAATATATGAGAAATATAGTAACTCAGAATGTGAACTAATAGCAGTAGAATTTGAATCTGAAAAATTAATGAACATAGTAATATATAGACCCCCCAATACTAAAGAGTTTGACACAATAATAGAAAAATTGGATGATATATGTAGAAATCACAAGGACTGGACTATTCTCCTATCCAGAGACTTTAACTTTCCTTTCGTAGACTGGAAAAAACGAATAGGAGATTGTGGTTGTATTTATACATATAAAAAAGAGAGTAATAGTAGTGCAGAAGATAAGAAGTAATTCAAAAAGCTATTAGATATGCTACTAGAATACAACATTCAACAAATAAATCACCTGCCAACAAGAAAGGAAAATACTTTAAACCTAGTATTTGTGAACGAAGTGAATTATGTTGAAGAAATAATAGTTTATAATGCGAGTATTTCAGACCATAATGGCATAGAATTAACAGTCCATTCCAAAGCAAGTGAAAACAGAGATAAGCAAGAGATGAAAAAGTGGGAAGGATATGGAAAATACAACTTTTACAGTAAAAATGTAAAATGGTCAGAAATAAATGAAGAAATAAACAAAGATTGGGATAACATTTTCGTAAGTGATGATATAAAGGTAAATACGGAGATATTATATGAAATATTAGAGACAGAAGGATCTTGTTCCAGAAAATCAGAAAGTGGAAAAAAGGTCTTGCAAAAGAAAAAAATGCATGGAAAGTGATCGAACTAAAAAGGAAGATAGAAAATGCAGAACAAAAGATTAAACAATCAAAAGAAAATTAAAAACGGGACTTGGAAGAAAATACCCTGGTAAATATCAAGCAAAACCCCAAACTATTGTACTCGTATGCGAAAAAGATGAATAAAAGAAGAATAGAAATAGGCCTCTAAGAATTGAAGGGAGATTAACGAATGAAAAAAAGGAAATATGCAACATATTGGCAGAACGATATAAGAGAGAATTCACCACTAGAATAGATAATGAAGATAATGATATAGAAGTAAGGGATGAAAATAGTGAATATTTATTAATGAAATTAAAAATGGTGCTGCAGCAAGGCCTGATGGTGTCCATGCTATTTTGTTAAAGAAAGTAGTTCATTCTATCGCAAAGCCACTTGCAATATTATTAAGACAAAGTGTAGATACAGGCAAGATTTATGATGAGCACAAATTAGCATATATTACCCCTACTTTCTAAAGTGGATCACTAGAGGCAAGTAATTATAGGCCTGTGAGTCTAACATCACATATTATGAAAGTGAATGAAAGGGTAATGAAGAAAAATATTATGAAACATTTAATAAAAAATCATTTGCTTAATATAGGACAACATGGTTTCGTACCCAGAAAAAGTACACAAACCCAACTGTTAGTCCATCGTGAGAAAACATACAAAAATATGAAAAGCGGAAATGAAACAGATGTGGTTTATCTAGATTTTGCAAAAGCTTTTGACAAGGTAGATCATAATATATTAGCGAAGAAAATGAAAAAAACATAATATAGTGGATAAAGTAGGAAGATGGTTAAAAGAATTTTTACACAACAGAAAACAGATAGCTATTGCAAACGATGAGAAATCGGATGAAGCTAAGGTAATTTCCGGTGTGCCACAAGGTATGGTGCTGTTTGTTATTATGATTGCAGACATAGACAGTAATGTTAGGGACTCGGTAGTGAGTAGTTTCGCCGATGACACAAGAATAAGTAGAGAAATTACTTGTGATGAAGAAAGGAACACACTACAAAGAGACCTTAACAAGGTATATAATTGGGCAGAGGTAAATAGGATGGTATTTAAACCTGATATATTTGAATCAATAAATTATAGAGACAGAGAAGGAAAGCTATATGCATATAGGGGACCTAATAATGAGATAATCACAAATAAGGAAGTAGTTAAAGACCTTGGTGTGATGATGAATAGGAACATGTTATGCAATGATCAAATAGCAATTCTATTGGCAAAATGTAAAGCAAAAATGGGAATGTTGTTACGGCACTTCAAAACAACAAAAGCTGAACACATAATTATGCTTTATAAAACGTGTTCGTAGTCCACTTGAATATTGCAATATGATATGGTACCCACACTATCAAAAGGATATTGCACAAATAGAGAGTGTACAATGATCCTTTACAGCTAGAATAGAAGAAGTTAAGGATCTTGACTACGGGGAAAGACTACAATTTTTAAAGTTATATAATCTAGAAAAGAGAAGAGAACGCTACATGGTAATTCAGTCATGGAAACAGATAGAAGGAATAGCCGAAAACATCATGGAGATAAAAATATCAGAAAGAGCAAGCAGAGGTAGATTAATAGGGCCGAAAACTATACCAGGAAAAATAAGGGAAGCACACAGGACATTAATCCACTACGCACCAGCATCGATACAGCGTCTATTCAATGCGTTGCCAGCTTATCTGAGGAATATATCAGGAGTGAGCGTAGATGTGTTTAAGAATAAGCTCGACAAATATCTAAGCTGCATCCCAAACCATCCAAGATTGAAAGATGCAAAATATACCGGAAGATGTACTAGCAACTCTCTGGTAGACATTAGAGGTGCCTCATACTGAGGGACCTGGGGCAACCCGAACAAGATGTAAGGTCTGTAAGGTAAGGTCTCTCTCTCTCTCTCTCTCTCTCTCTCTCTCTCTCTCTCTCTCTTGAATATCAGATGATTCCTCTCTCCCTCTCTCTTTTCATGAAATGCCCTCAGGGGAATTCTCATGACAGTCCCTTAATCCTGCAATGGCCGGGTTATATTCCAGAAAATTCCAGAAAATGCATATTCATATCTTTCCCCCATTTTCCAGGATATGAAGACTTTCTCATACGATTTCATCTTTTTCCAGTTATGTTAACAAGCGAGTGAAGTAACTGAAGGGATCTTATTTTACCTTTGTCCTCATTATATTACTGTGGGCATCATATAGTCTCTTTTGGCATCATTATATTCTCTTGGGCATCATCATATTATCTTCAGCATCATTATAGTATCTTTGGCGTCATTATAGTATCTTTGGCATTATTATATTATTGTGGGCATCATTATAGTATCTTTGGCATCATTATAGTATCTTTGTCATTATATGGTCTCCATCAATATATTATCTTTGGCATCATTATATCATATTGGCCATTATTATACTATGCTGAGCATCATTATGGTATGTTTGCATCATTATATTACTTTTGACAACATTATATAGTATCTTAGGCATCATTATATCATCTTTGTTATTATCTGATCTTTTCCATCATATATTATCTTTGGGTTCAATATATTAACTTGCTTATTATTATATTATTATTATCTTGGGCGTCATTATGTTAGGTTGGCATCATTATTATCTTGGCTATTATTATATTGCCTTGGGGATCATTACATCATCTTGGCCATCTTTGTTTTTCGTTATATTTCTTTTGACTGGGATATGTATAAACGTCATTAATGACAGGTGTGTGGATATGTGTGCCTGTGTATATGTGTGTATGTGTATTAATACATACGTGTATTCGCCAACTTACAAATTTAGGTCAAAGAAAGTTGGACATCAAGGATTTCCCTTCTGATAAAAATGAAAAGGAAATCTTTCTCCATTGCCTCAACTTAACCCTCCCACAACCCTTCCCCCACTTCCACGAAAAGGATCACAGGGTAAAAAGGGGAGATAGGAAATTAGGAGGGCTAAATAAAGAAGATTGGAAAACCAGACTTTCACCATAAAGAGAGCCCTGACCTTTCGAACAAAGAAAGTGAAGGAAAAATTGAACCACTTTCTCCAAAGGTTTAGACAGTTTAGTGAATTAGAAACATGAGGTTTTTTATGTATGTTAAACGAGAGAGAGAGAGAGAGAGAGAGAGAGAGAGAAGGAGAGAGAGAGAGAGAGAGCAAAAGTTTGTCCATTCTTCCTCGAATTCAGTGTTTTAGAGAATTCATTTCCTCTTGAAGCTCCGTAGTTTTACAAAGTATAATGAAATTCCATCTGCATGGTTATAATGATATTTTTCATTTTAATACAAGACAGACGAAATTGCACTCGAATTTGCATTTTTTGAAATTCATGAGCGCGGAATATGCCCACAGTTCTCCGCTCAAAACCGCTTTTGTCAGATTCGTGCCTGTTGCTGCTTCAGGATTATATGAATATATGTATTATGTTTTTGCTATTTGTGTTTTTTCTTCTTATCAGTGTTACTTTGTTCTCTGTTTACCTTCATCTTTTTATTAATTCATATGTAGTCGTTGTATTATATTTTTGCCACTTATGTTTTTTTTTTATTATTTTTTGTCTTCCTATCAGTGTTCCTTTGTTCTCTATTTAGCTTCATCTTTTTATTGATTCATATGTAGCCGTTATATAGTCGTTCAATAAAAGCAAGTTAAGCGTCTTTTAAAACTATTTCAGTAGAAATACAGGCTTATATTGGGTAGCTATTTTAATAATAATGAATACTTAAAAAACGTTTTGGCGAAAACTCCGTTCATAAAGTTTGTCGTAATCACTCCAAACAAAACTGACAAATGGATCAAACAAACAAATAGCAAAGACAGAAACAAACAACCTTTCTTTAAATTAAAGCACCCTTCCTTTAAGCAAAGGAAGGATGATTGACATGTATACAAAACGTAAATGAAGAAAGAGAGGAGGAGGTGAAAGAACCTCCCCCTGCGGTCGTGGATTCCAGCCTCTTTTTAGCGAGACGAAGATTCAGCTGTGAGACCAATACAAACACCGTTCAGTTAGGCATCATTCGAGCCGCAGAGATGGAAGGCAAACACATACTGTTATGGTCCTTGCAACCTTCAAGCAGATATTAGCATATGGATGCGTTTCGTTATACGTGCAAGCTACTGGCTGGAATGTTGGGTAACGTTGTCACGTCCGGGGAAAGTATGTGTGTTAATATCTATAACGTGAACAAATTGCATGGCATGTAATGTGTGGTTATATTCATTCTTGTGAATAAATAAATAAATATATATATACATACTATATATATATATATATATATATATATATATATATATATATATATATATATATATATATATATATATATATATATATATATAATATATATATATATATATATATATATATATATATATATATATATATATATATATATATATATATATATATTATATATATATATATATATATATATATATATATATATATATATATATAACTTGAATAAGCCAACCCTTTGATATACATTTGCTACGTGGAAATCACAACATTTGAATACGCAGCATCCTATATATTACAGCTGATTTTGCAACGTCACGTCTACTATTGGATCAGCAATCGATCAAAAAATAGGCCGGACATTTCTGCAAGGCTTTAATCAACCTGCCCCCACCCTCCCCCATTCATTTCCCCTGCGACCTTCTCCCTCTTCTCTTCTCCTTATTCTTCTTCTTCCCCATTTCTCGTCCCCTCATCATTAGATGAATTCCCAAGAAGGAGTCTAGGACTCTTGAATGGGAGGCGCCCCCCCCCCCCCCCCCCCCCACCCCCCCACCACACACACCCCCGTCCTTCGGTTTTCTGTCGTCCGCCTCGAACGCCCGCACGCCCACAGATGGGCGTTTTAATCCTTTCCTGGTGTTATGTCTTTATAGGGAATGTGGTATATATAGTCTGGTGTATATAAATATTCATTCTTTCCCTGTGACATGTAATATCTTTATAGGGAATGAGATATATAGTCTTGCCTATAATCTTATTCTTTCCTTCCCTACGTCATGTAATACCTTTAGAGGGAAGGAAATATACAGTCTAGTCTATAAACACATTCTTTCCCTATGTCAAGTAATACCTTTATCCTTTATAAGGAAGGGAATATACAGTCTAGTCTATAAACACATTCTTTCCCTATGTCAAGTAATACCTTTATCCTTTATAAGGAAGGGAATATACAGTCTAGTCTATAAACACATTCTTTCCCTATGTCAAGTAAAACCTTTATCCTTTATAAGGAAGGGAATATACAGTCTAGTCTATATACACATTCTTTCCCTATGTCAAGTAATACCTTTATCCTTTATAAGGAAGGGAATATACAATCTAGTCTATAAACACATTCTTTCCCCATGTCAAGGAATACCTTTATAGGAAAGGGAATATGCAGTCTTGTCTATAAATACATTCTTTCCCTACGTCAAATGATGCCTTTATAGGGAATGAGACTTACGTGTTATCGGAATGTGGTCAGACGGAAGAAGAAGAAGAAGAAGAAGAAAATAATATTTACCTCTGGGGGAATCTTCCTTACAGCCAAGTAAGTTTCGTTTAGACCCACGAGACAGTCTATTTGGGCTCCAAAGAAAAACTCATTCTGGACCTGATAAAAAAAAACACGAAAACCTACAAAGATTTACTTTCAGAAGAGACCTCTCTCTCTCTCTCTCTCTCTCTCTCTCTCTCTCTCTCTCCAGTGGTGAAGCCACCTTGTAGTTCAGTGACGACTGCTGTCGGCGTACTTTTCGTAAAGTTAGGATGAGGTATATTTCAGACAATTGTAGATCTCTCTCTCTCTCTCTCTCTCTCTCTCTCTCTCTCTCTCTCTCTCTCTCTCTCCAAGTATTCGTGGCAATGAAACAAGCACATTAACTGGCTTCTGGGTCCAGGAAATTGGAAAAAAGCGAAGAATAAAGTAAAAATGAAAAGAAAATATGAGAAAATATGAAAGCTTCCACACTGCATGTTTAAGTTGCTGAAAGGGTCACACGTAACCGAAAAAAAAAATATATATATATATATTTTTAAAATATGTTTTAAACTCCAGCACCGGAAAGAGATGACGTTGCTATTTTTGCAACAGCTGGTCGTTAGGAGAGAGAGAGAGAGAGAGAGAGAGAGAGAGAGAGAGAGAGAGAGAGAGAGAGAGAGATGGGGGGCGGCTGGGAGGTATCAAATACTCAAGCCACGAAACAGTTCATACGGGTCAGTACGACCGTATACGACCCAAAACAAGACCCTCCACGGGCACGTACACGAGTCAAAAGAGGACCACGACACGACCATATGACCACCAGGGATTTTGATTGATTATTTATATTTGCATCGAACACAATAATACTGAATGGCGAACGTGCTTGTGTGTGTGTGTGTGTGGGTTTTTTTTTTTTTTTTTTTTTTTTTTTTGGGGGGGGGGGCCACTTAAGTTGCTTAAATGACCTAACTGGCTCTTTCCGTGAATAATTATTGTTTATTTATTTATTTATTTATTCACTTCTTATTTATTTAATATCTTCTGCACCTCTTCATTTTGTTTCTCTGTTCTTTATTCCGTACAAAACATATATAGTTTAAAAGGTGTCCCATATTGCTTGAAATTCAGACTCTCTCTCTCTCTCTCTCTCTCTCTCTCTGTCTCTCTCTGTCTGTCTGTCTGTCTGTCTCTCTCTCTCTCTCTCTCTCTCTCTCTCTCTGTCAAGTAGCCTCTCTCTCTCTCTCTCTCTCTCTCTCTCTCTCTCTCTCTCTTTCTCTGTGTGTGTGTGTGTCAGGTAGCCCCCCATCTCTCTCTCTCTCTCTCTCTCTCTCTCTCTCTCTCTCTCTCTCTCTCAGGTAGCCCCTTCTCTCTCTCAAGTAGCCCCCATCTCTATCTCTCTCACTCTCTCTCAAGTAGCCTCTCTCTCTCTCTCTCTCTCTCTCTCTCTCTCTCTTAAGCAGCCCCTTCTCTCTACTCTCTCTCTCTCTCTCTCTCTCTCTCTCTCTCTCTCTCTCAAGTAGCCCCATCTCTCTCTCTCTCTCTCTCTCTCTCTCTCTCTCTCTCTCTCTCTCAAAAGTTGCTCCTTCTCTCTCTCTCTCCCTCTTTTCGTAAGTGATGACATAAGGGTAAATGCGGAGATATTATGTAAAATATTAGAGAAAATAGTGGATAAATATATACCGAAGAAGAAAAATAAACATCAGTCATGCATACCAAGAGACAGAAGGATCTTGTTCCAGAAAATCAGAAAGTGGAAAAAGGTCTTGCAAAAAGAAAAAAATGCATGGAAAGTATAGAACTAAAAATGTAAGATAGAAAACCGCAGAACAAAAGATCATACAATCAAAAGAAAATAAAAAACGGGACTTGGAAGAAAAAACCCTAGTAGATATCAAGCAAAACCCCAAACTATTATACTCATACGCGAAAAAGATGAATAAAAGAAGAATAGAAATAGGCCCTCTAAGAATTGAAGGGAGATTAACGAATGAAAAAAAGGAAATTTGCAACATATTGGCAGAACGATATAAGAGAGAATTCACCCCTAGAATAGATAATGAAGATAATGATATAGAAGTAAGGGACAAAATAGTGAATATTTAGCTGACATAGATATTAATAAAGCTGATATTGTGCAGGCTATTAATGGAAATTAAAATGGAGCTCCAGCAGGGCCTGATGGAGTTCCTGCTATTTTGTAAAGAAAGTAGTTCATTCTATCGCAAAGCCACTTGCAATATTATCAAGACAAAGTGGTAGATACAGGCATGATTTTGCTTATGATGAGCACAACATGCATATATTACCCCTACATTCAAAAGTGAAAGGATCAAGGACTAGAGGCAAACAGTAATTATAGGCCCGTTGGTTAGTCTAACATCACATTATGAAAGTATGAAGGGTAATGAAGAAAAATATTATGAAACATTTAATAAAAAATAATCTGTTTAATATAGGACAACATGGTTTCGTACCCGGAAAAAGTACACAAACCCAACTGTTAGTCCACCGTGACACTATACAAAAATATGAAAAGCGGAAATGAAACAG
>NC_087217.1:45133512-45331012 GCF_015104395.2 Macrobrachium nipponense | reverse complement strand
AGGTCGGTTCAGTTTGCTAAAAGCTCCTGGTCTTTACTTTTCTAAATGCTAACTATTTTTCTTACTTTTCTATATGTTAACTATTTCTCTCGCATGTTTTACCTATAAAAAAGCCATTATCATTTGGTTTTATTTAGTTTATTATATTCTTGTCCAAGGACATGATAGTTTTGTACCATAGGGACGCGACATAAGATAAAGTACCTAAGCTCCTAGTTTTTATTTGTCTATATGCTAGTTATTTTTCTCGCTTATTTTACCTATAAAAAAGCCATTATCATTTGGCTTTATTTAGTTTATATTCTTGTCCAGGGACAAGATACTTTTGATTTCGATTTTAAACCAAAATCGATAGTTTTGTATAACAAGAACACGACATAAAATAAAGTAACTACTTTACGTCATAGCCGTTCAACCACTTCGGTCATTTTGACGATGACTCGAGTGGTGTTTACGAAAGGCATTGTTTGAGGTGTTTTCGCCTTCGCTTCAAATTTCTAAAAGTGCATTCGGGTGAAAGAACGTCTGCTATGCACTCAGTCCAGAAGCAGATTGACTCGAAGTGACAACTGTCTTATCCGCTCTGCCATAACGTGTGGACCCTTATTGTGGATCTCTGTGTTTTAAGATATCAGTGTCTGGTTTGGCTGCAAAATGATTTGCCTCAATTTTATGCTTTTGGTGACGAGCATCTTCATGCACGTTGAAGGCGCCTCAGGTGTTAGCTCAGTTTGCCCAGTCGAAGAGGAAATATTCCCTGTACCTGCGAACTCGGCGCGACGTCATCGCTGCCGAGTATGGACTGCTCAGACGTGGCTAGTGAAAAGGAACTGGGCATGATATTCAACAATCGGTTCCCTACCAAGAACTTCCATTCGCTGAAGGTCACGCGGAACGGCAAACTGAAGACCTTGCCGAAGGGTATTTTCGGCGAGAACACCTTCGAAGAGGTCCTCTTCATCGAGGGCGCCCTCGAGGTGGTGCAACCAGAGGCGCTGATCGGCAGCGCTTCGACGCTGAGGAAATTGCAGATCAGGAGTCACCAGCTGAGGAGCTTCCCCTTCGGGGAGGTAGGGTATTACAGGAACCTCGACAGGCTCTACCTGGGTAATAATAAATTGAACTCCTTCCCGAGGATCGTCTCGACGTCCCTGAAGGAACTCAACTTGGCACAGAATCCCCTGAAGCATATACCTGCTGGTGGACTGTACGGGATGCCGAATTTGAGGGTCGTTTACCTATATTCCTGCCAGATCACGGACGTTCCTGCTGGTGAGTGAATTTGGTGGTCTCGTTTTTTTTTTTTTAATTAATCCCGTCGTTTTGTGTTGTGGGTTGTTTCTGGTGAAAATGGTTATATTTTAACTGCTGGGATGCCTGTATGAAATATTTTTTCAGTGGAAATTAAGTTTTTTTTTTTTTTTCCGTCTGCACCGTCGTCTTATTAACTAATAGAGGTAAACGTACTGTAGACAATGGTATTACATATTTAAGAGTACTTTGTAACTTAAAAGATTCAAGAATAATTTCTCAGAGCAGGGCCAACAGTTGGCTATGTTTGTATGCTTTAGGGAAATTTCTCTCTCTCTCTCTCTCTCCCTATCCTTCTCGCGCTCTCTCTTCCCAACATTCTCTCCTCTCTCTCTCTCTCTATCTCTCTCTCTCTCTCTCGTAAGTAGCCATCTTGCTTGGTGAGACGTACCCGCGTGAAGTCAGATTAATCAACAGATATCACAAGTTTAACATACGACTAGAATTTGAGAAATATCTAGAAGTGTTCGTGAACTATCGGTGATAAGATTAGTGTGAAAATAGTAGGATAAAGCGTCTTCTAAGTTAGTTTATAAAGTGTAATACTATAAATCAGAACAAGATGGCAGTAAGTTCCAACTGCGGGAAGAGGTGGCGTAATTTGGTGTGTTTAGCAGATTCGCAATACGATGAGGTAGCAGGAAGGGAACTGGCATTTCTCATCTATGAAATCAGCAACAGTCCAACCAAAAAGATAACAAAAGCATTCATAGATATATCAGAAGGATATAATCCTTCAAACTGGAACAAATCTAATGAAAACATCTTGAAAATAATTGAAGAAGTTCCAAATAAAATCCAAGTGGTCAAGAAACTCATAAAGAAAATATACATAAACCAACATATTCCGACAAAGAAAATGAATAAGGTGAATCTTGTGAATATCCTAATTGATGCATTAGGAAAAAAGAATGCCAAAAGCATGCAAACTGTGTAAGGTTTGGTATAGCATAGTCAATCACAAAACCTAATCAGAAAATGTGCTGCATGCAACATTCCGACACATCCACAGTGTGCTGAGGTAATACAAGATTTGAGAAAAGATACAAGAATTTTTTGTTTCAACATGTCTATCAGGATAGACAATGTTATTAAATCAAGATTGAATGTACAAATAGTTGAGGATGAAGAAGAAGAGGAAGAGGAAGAAGAAGAAGAAGAACAAGAAGAAGAGGAAAACGGAAGAGAAGTAAACAAAAATGAAATGACAGAAAAAAATAAGGAAAACAAAGAACAAGATAAAAGTATGGATGCAGAGATACTCATTGATACTACATATGAGGCAATAAAGCAGCATACCTACGAAGAAATAAATTACGATATGACAACAGAAAAGCAAATCCCGAAGAGGCTCTACCCAGATCTATACAATGACGGAAAGAGGAAAAAAAAAAAAAAAAATAGACAAGAAACGACAAAATCTGCAACCTTTTGAAAAGAGGGAATTGCAGATTTGGAGAAAGATGTTACTACAAACATCCTAAGATATGTCAAAACTATGAAATATATGGTAAATGTGCATACTTAGATGGATATGGGGATGATTGCAGAGATCTGCATCCAAAAATATGTAAAACTAAAAGAAGGAAAAGGATGTAAGTTCGACAAAAATGCAAATATATGCACCTGTAGCCATGAATCATAATCAAATAAATAACCAACCAAGTAATAAAATCCAAAATAAGAAAGAAACAAATAGAGAGAAATCAAGAATATCAGGTAAAAGAGAAAAGCAAACCACCAATGAGATATGCAGAGGTGTCAGTAAAAAATTTCAAAGCATCAGCTCCGAAATTCTACTCAAGAAGATAATAACTGTATTTATTATGCAAGAGGATATTGCAGAAACGGAGAAAATTGCAGATTCAGACACAAAATGAATAATTATGATGAAGGAAGATCAAATATTATGGAAAAGTTGGATTTTTTAATGTCAGAATTTCTGGAATGAAAAAAAGAACAACATACCAAGAACAGGAAAGAGACATGGGAAAATCCTTATTACTACCAGTATTAAATGAAGGAGAAAACACGCAAACCATCATAGTGATGAATGCGCAGGGTTAGTTACGAGTAACTCAAAAAGAAAAATAGAGTACTTAGAAGAACTAACCCAAAATGAAAAGAAAATAGATATAATGATATAAGTGAAACCTGGTATTATTTCCCAAGAGACTGGAATGATGATCAAATAAAAGGGTTCCAAATTATAGATCAGATAGAAAAAATAGGAATCAAGGGGGAACCGCAATATATGGGAAAGACAAAAAACAAGGAAAAATATATGAGAAATATAGTAACTCAGAATGTGAACTAATAGCGGTAGAATTTGAATCTGAAAAATTGATGAACATAGTAATATATAGACCTCCTAATACTAAAGAGTTTGACTTAATAATTGAAAAATTGGATGATATATGTAGAAATCACAAGGACTGGACTATTCTCCTATCTGGTGACTTCAACTTTCCTTTCGTAGAATGGAAAGAACGAATAGGAGATTGTGGTTGTACTTATACATATAAAAAAGAGAGTAATAGTAGTGCAGAAGATAAGAGCCAATTTGAAAAGCTATTAGATATGCTACTAGAATACAACATTCAACAAATAAATCACCTGCCAACAAGAAAGGAAAATACTTTAGACCTAGTATTTGTGAACGAGATGAATTATGTTAAAGAAATAATAGTTTATAATGCGAATATTTCAGACCATAATGTCATAGAATTAACAGTTTCATTCCAAAGCAAGTGAAAATAGAGATAAGCAAGAAATGAAAAAGTGGGAAGGATATGGAAAATACAACTTCTACAGTAAAATATAAAATGGTCAGAAATTAATGAAGAATTAAACAAAGATTGGGATAACATTTTCGTAAGTGATGACATAAGGGTAAATACGGAGATATTATATAAAATATTGGAGAAAATAGTGGAAAAAATATATACCGAAGAAGAAAAATAAACATCATTCATGCATACCAAGAGACAGAAGGATCTTGTTCCAGAAAATCAGAAAGTGGAAAAAAGGTCTTGCAAAAGAAAAAATGCATGGAAAGTTATAGAACTAAAAAGTAAGATAGAAAATGCAGAACAAAGATTATACAATCAAAAGAAAATGAAAAACGGGACTTGGAAGAAAAAACCCTATTAATATCAAGGCAAAACCCCAAACTATTATACTCATATGCGAAGAAGATGAATAAAAGAAGAATAGAAATAGGCCCTCTGAGAATTGAAGGGAGATTAACGAATGAAAAAAAGGAAATTTGCAACATACTGGCAGAACGATATAAGAGAGAATTCACCCCTAGAATAGATAATGAAGATAATGATATAGAAGTAAGGGATGAAAATAGTGAATATTTAGCTGACATAGATATTAATGAAGCTGATATTGTGCAGGCTATTAATGAAATTAAAAATGGAGCTGCTGCAGGGCCTGATGGAATTCCTGCTATTTTGTTAAAGAAAGTAGTTCATTCTATCGCAAAGCCACTTGCAATATTATTAAGACAAAGTGTAGATACAGGCAAGATTTATGATGAGCACAAATTAGCATATATTACCCCTACTTTCAAAAGTGGATCAAAGACTAGAGGCAAGTAATTATAGGCCTGTGAGTCTAACATCACATATTATGAAAGTGTATGAAAGGGTAATGAAGAAAAATATTATGAAACATTTAATAAAAAATAATTTGTTTAATAAAGGACAACATGGTTTCGTACCCGGAAAAAGTACACAAACCCAACTGTTAGTCCACCGTGAGAACATATTCAAAAATATGAAAAGCGGAAATGAAAAACAGATGTGGTTTATTTAGACTTTGCAAAAGCTTTTGATAAAGTAGACCATAATATATTAGCGAAGAAAATTAGAAAACACAATATCGTGGATAAAGTAGGAAGATGGTTAAAAGAATTTTTACACAACAGAAAACAGATAGTTATTGCAAACGACGAGAAATCGGATGAAAGTCAAGGTAATATCCGGTGTGCCGCAAGGTACGGTGTTAGCTGCAATACTGTTTGTTATTATGATTGAAGACATAGACAATAATGTGAAGGATTCGGTAGTGAGTAGTTTCGTCAGATGACACAAGAATAAGTAGAGAAATTTAAAACTTGTGATGAAGATAGGAACGCTCTACAAAGAGACCTTAACAAAGTATATGATTGGGCAGAGGTAAATAGGATGGTATTTAACTCTGATAAATTTGAATCAATAAATTATGGAGACAGAGAAAGAAAGCTATATGCATATAAGGGACCTAATAATGAGACCATCACAAATAAGGAAGCAGTTAAAGACCTTGGTGTGATGATGAATAGGAACATGTTATGCAATGATCAAATAGCAACTCTGTTGGCAAAATGTAAAGCAAAAATGGGAATGTTGTTAAGGCACTTCAAAACAAGAATAGCTGAACACATGATTATGCTTTATAAAACATATGTTCGTAGTCCACTTGAATATTGCAATATGATATGGTACCCACACTATCAAAAGGATATTGCACAAATAGAGAGTGTACAAAGGTCCTTTTACAGCTAGAATAGAAGAAGTTAAGGACCTAGACTACTGGGAAAGACTACAATTCTTAAAATTATATAGTCTAGAAAGGAGAAGAGAACGCTACATGATAATTCAGGCATGGAAACAGATAGAAGGAATAGCAGAAAATATCATGGAACTAAAAATATCAGAAAGAGCAAGCAGAGGTAGATTAATAGTGCCCAAAACTATACCAGGAAAAATAAGGAAAGCACACAGGACATTAATCCACTACGCACCAGCATCGATAATGCAGCGTCTATTCAATGCGTTGCCAGCTCATCTGAGGAATATATCAGGAGTGAGCGTAGATGTGTTTAAGAATAAGCTCGACAAATATCTAAACTGCATCCCAGACCATCCAAGATTGTAAGATGCAAAATATACCGGAAGATGTACTAGCAACTCTCTGGTAGACATTAGAGGTGCCTCACACTGAGGGACCTGGGGCAACCCGAACAAGATGTAAGGTCTGTAAGGTAAGGTAAGGTCTCAGGATTTTCAGTATCTTTTGACTGTAAATTCAAGTATTCTTCTTATGAGAAGAAGTTAAGGGTTAGCTTTGGATTTTTTTATGCTATGGGCAAATTTCTCTCTCTCTCTCTCTCTCTCTCTCTCTCTCTCTCTCTCTCTCTCTCTCTCTCTCTCCCAAGTAATTTTAAAAGTGCGTTTTTTTCAACAGGAACATTCACTGGATTGAGGAACCTGTTTTACTTGACTTTGGCCGACAACAACCTGACGGAGATTGTTCCCTACTCCTTCGAACTTCACACGAGAAACTCTCGCCTTTTCCTCGCGTCGAATAAGATCAGTAAAATTGCAGAGAATTCGATTAATGGTAAGCTTCCCCACTCTCGTGTCTGTTGAAGATCGCGTCGGTCTCAAGTTCGGCTGCGTGGAATAATGAATTGCTGGAGTAGTAGTTTGAAGGTTTCGTCAGTGTCAAGTGTAAATTAATAGAATTAGCAGTTTGTTTTAGACTGAGACTGTCAAGTCTGGCTGCGTGAAAGAATTATTTGCATTAGTAGTTTCTTAAGACTTGAGTCAGTGCCAGGTTTGACTGCGTGGAATAATTAATTGCATTAGTAGTTCGTTTTAGACCGAGTCGATGTCAAGTTAGGCTGCTTGGAATAATTAATTACAGGAGTAGTATTAGATAGTCGGTGCCAGGTTTGGCTGCGTGGAATAATTGCCTTGGTAGTTTTACACGGAGTCAGTGTCAAGTTAGGCTGCGTGGAATAATTAATTGCATTAGTAGTATTAGACAGTCAGTGCCAGTTTGGCTGCTTTGAATAATTAATTACAGGAGTAGTATTAGACAGTCAGTGCCAGGTTTGGCTGCGTGGAATAATTTATTACAGGAGTAATATTAGACAGAGTCAGTGCCAGGTTTGGCTGCGTGGAATAATTGCCTTGGTAGTTTTACACAGAGTCAGTGTCAAGTTAGGCTGCGTGGAATAATTAATTACATTAGCAGTTTGTTTTAGACGGAGTCGGTGCCAAGTTTGGCTGCGTGGAATAATTAATTGCATTCGCAGTTTGTTTTAGACTTAGTCAATGTCAAGTTTGGCTGCGTGGAATAATTAATTGCTCTAGTAGTTTGTTTTAGACAGTCTGTCCCAGATATGGCTGCGTGGAATAATTAATTGAATTAGTTTTAGACCTGAGTCGGTGCCAGGTTTGGCTGCGTGGAATAATGCATTTGCAGTTTTAGATTAGTCTGTGCCAGGTTTGGCTGCGTGGAAATATGGTTTCT
The DNA here is from genome assembly GCF_015104395.2 of Macrobrachium nipponense. NCBI lineage: Eukaryota > Metazoa > Arthropoda > Malacostraca > Decapoda > Palaemonidae > Macrobrachium > Macrobrachium nipponense. The sequence goes on along the minus strand of NC_087217.1, from coordinate 45,323,389 downwards.
GTAGTTTTAATTTTATTCCATAGATCTCAATGATGCAGAAACATGAAAGATATCCAAGAGCAACTTACAGGTACCAAACTACAGTCTTATAATCTCATTTTGTAGCAGGAACAGTTTCTGTAGTTTCTTGACCAATTTAAAATTTAGAATCTTATATATAGCCATGTACTTCAACTAATGCCGGTGATAAAGGCCAGTTATTAAATTTGAAAGCATTAAAATTTCTTAAACTATAGCTTATGTAAGATTTTGTACAATAGTTCATTTTCCAGTGACTGAAAATAAAAATTGAAGGAATGACTCCAAAGAAAATTAATCTTAAAACTTTTGCTGCAGGAGTGTCAAACTTCCTTAACATGAATGAAAACAACTTGGTTTACCTCGAGGAGGATGTTTTCAGGCCGCTGTTGGAAGGGGGAGCACAACTCTCTATTGAAAGTTAGTACAAACCATTTTTATGACGGATTAAAAGTACCTTTAACTTGACCCAAGTATTGATTGGCTTTACATTAACCTTACCTCAGACTATATTGAACCCTACAACATTTAACCTTTACCCTCGACCTTGATTGGCCTAAACATTAACCTCAACCCTCACACTTGATTGGCCTTACATTAACCTTACCTCACACTTGATTGGCCTTACATTAACCTTACCTCACACTTGATTGGCCTTACATTAACCTTACCTCACACTTGATTGGCCTTAACCATTAAACCTTACCGGCCACTTGATTGGCCTGACATTTACAACTTCCCCAGAAGCCTTGATTGGCCTTACATTAACCTTCCCTCAGACTTGATTGGCCTTACATTAAACTTCCCTCAGACTTGATTGGCCTTACATTAACCTTCCCTCAGACTTGATTGGCCTTACACTTAAACTTTCCCCTTCAGGACCTGGATTAGGCCTTACATTAACCTTCCCTCAGACTTGATTGGTCTTACATTAACCTTCCCTCAGACTTGATTGGTCTTACATTAACCTTCCCTCAGACTTGATTGGTCTTACATTAACTTCCCGCAACTTGATTGGTTCCCTTACATTAAACCTTCCCATCAGGGACTTTGATTGGGTCCTTACATTAAACTTCCCTCAGACTTGATTGGCCTTACATTAAACTTCCCTCAGACTTGATTGGCTTACATTAAACTTCCCTCAGACTTGATTGGCCTTACATTAACCTTCCCTCAGACTTGACTTGGTCCTTAACATTAACCTTCCCTTCAGACTTGCTTGGTCCTTACATTGAACCTTCCCTCCGACTTGATGGGTCTTGGCATTAACCTTCCCTTCAGACTGAGTCTTACATTAACCTTCCCTCAGACTTGATTGGTCCTTACATTAAACCTTACCTCAGACTTGATTGGCCTTACATTAAACTTCCCTCAGACTTGATTGGCCTTACATTAAACTTCCCTCAGACTTGATTGGCCTTACATTAAACTTCCCTCAGACTTGATTGGCCTTACATTAAACTTCCCTCAGACTTGATTTGGCTTTACATTTAACAAACTCCCTCCCCCAGACTGATTGGCCTTACAATTAAACTTCCCTCAGGACTTGATTAGGCCTTACATTAAAACCTTACCCTCAGACTTGTATTGGGCCTTTACATTAAACCTTACCCTCAGACTTGATTGGCCTTACATTAACCTTACCGCCAGGACTTGATTGCCTTACATTAAACCTTACCTCAGAACTTGAATTGGCCTTACAGAAACTTCCCTCAGACTGATTGGCCTTACAGGTAAACTTCCTTTCAGATTGATTGAAGCCGCTTACATTAAACTTCCCTCAAGACTTGATTGGCCTTCCTTACAATTAAACCTTCCCGCCAGACTTGATTTGGCCTTACAATTAAACCTTCCCACCCAAGACTTGGATTGGCCATTACATTACAACCTTTCCCGCCAAGACTTGATTGGGCCTCATTAACCTTTACGCCAGACTTTTAATTGGGCCTTACATAACCTTACGCCCAGAACCTCTTGATTGGCCTTTCATTAAACCTTCAACCTAAGACTTGATTTGGCTTACATAACCTGCCTCAGGAATTGATTGGCTTGAAACGTAATTAACCATCACCCAAGACTTGATTGGCCTTACATTAACCTCGCCCAAGACTTGATTGGCCTTTCATTAACCTTACCTCAGACTTGATTGGCCTTTCATTAACCTTACCTTCAGACCTTGATGGCTGTCATTAACTTCATCCAAGACTTGATTGGCCTTTCACATGAACGTACCTCAGACTTGATTGGCCTTACATTAACCTTACCTCAGACTTGATTGGCCTTACATTAAACTTACCTCAGACTTGATTGGCCTTACATTAAACTTCCCTCAGACTTGATTGGCCTTACATTAAACTTCCCTCAGACTGATTAGGCTTACCATTAAACTTCACTGCAGACTTGATTGGCTTACAGTAAAAAACTTCCTCATTCTTTCCTTGATGGACGTACATTAAAACTTCCATCAGACTTGATTGGCCTTACATTAAACTTCCCTCAGACTTGATTGGCCTTACATTAACCTTACGCCAGACTTTATTGGCCTTACATTAACCTTACGCCAGACTTGATTGGCCTTTCATTAACTTCATCCAAGACTTGATTGGCCTTACATTAACCTTGCCTCAGACTTGATTGGCCTTACAATAACCTCACCCAAGACTTGATTGGCCTTACATTAACCTCGCCCAAGACTTGATTGGCCTTTCATTAACCTTACCTCAGACTTGATTGGCCTTTCATTAACCTTACCTCAGACTTGATTGGCCTGTCATTAACTTCATCCAAGACTTGATTGGCCTTACATTAACTTCATCCAAGACTTGATTGGCCTTACATTAACCTTCCGCACAAGGACCTGATTGGGGGTCTCATTAACCTACCTCAGGACTTGATTGGCCCTTCATTAACCTTACAGCGCCAGAACTTGATTTGGCCTGGTCATTAACTTCATTCCAAGGAACCTTTGATTGGCTGCATTAAAATTTCAGTCCACAGCACCTTGAATTGGCCTGTCATTAAACCTCATTCCACGACTGGATTGGCACCTGTCATTTAACCTCATCCAAGACTTGATTGGCCTGTCATTAACCTTACCCAAGACTTGATTGGCCTGTCATTAACCTTACCTCAGACTTGATTGGCCTTACATTAACCTTACCTCAGACTTGATTGGTCTTACATTAAACTTACTCAGACCCCTTGATTGGTCGTACATTAATACCTTACCTCAGATTGATTGGCCTTACATAACCTTACTCCAGATTTGATTGGCCTTACATTTATTACCTCAGACTTGGAACTTGGGCTTACATGTAACAAACAACCTTACCTCAGGAACTTGATTGCCTTTACATTAAAAACTTTACCTCAGAACTGATTGGCCTTTACAATTAAAAAAAAAACAAACTTACCTTCCCAGGGGGGAACTTTTTGGAGTTTGGCCTTACATTTAAAAACAAAAAAAAAATAAACTTTCCCCTCCCAGGGGACTTGATTGGCCTTACATTAAAAAACCTTTTTCCCCTCGGGGACTGATGGGCCATTACAATTTAAACTTTCCCTCAGGGGAACCTTTGGATTTGGCTTAAACCATTAAAAAACACTCCCCCTCAGGGGGGACTTGATTTGTGGGCCGTAACATAATACTTTTTCCCTCAGAACTGATTTGGCCCTTTACATTAACCGTACCTTTCAGGGATTATTGGGGAATTTGGTTTACCATTAACCTTTTACTTCAGATTTGGACCGGCCTTTTACATTAAACCCTTTACCCTCAAGGAACACCCCCTTTGATTTTGGGCCCTTTTTCATTAAAAACCTTTTTTTACCTCCAGAATTTATTTTTGGCCTTCAAATTAACCCTTAACCTTCAAACAACTTGATCTTGGGGCCTTTACATTAAACCCTTACCTCAAGAAACTTTGATTGGGTCCTTACAATTAAAACCCTTACCTCAAGGAAATTGATGATTGGCCTTTACCATTTAAAAAAAAAAAAAAAAAAACCTGTTAACCTCAAGGGACCCTTTGGAAATTGGCCTTTTTCAATTTTAAAACCCTTAACTCAGATTTTGATTGGTTCTTAAACATTAAAAAAAAAACCTTAACCTTCAAGGTAATTTTTGATTGGCCTTAACCATTTAAAAAAAACCTTTAACCTCAGGGGGGGACTTGGATTGGGGGGCCCATTTCAATAAAACCCGATCCTTTCAGGGGGGCGGGGGAATTGGATTTTGGGGGGGGCCTTTACATTAAAACCATTTTTTAACTCAGGGGGAAACTTGATTAGGTCTTCCATTAAACCAACCTTTTCCAAGATTTTTGGATTTGGCCTTTAACATTACAAACCTTTTGTTACCTCAGGGACTTTGGAGTTGGTCTTAACATTAAAAACCTTACCTCAGAATTGGGATTGGGCCTTGCATTTTGGGGTGGAAACCTCAAACCCCCAGACTTGAATTTGGGCCTTGCCAATTGGTTACCTCAACCCAAGGGGACTGATTGGCTTTGGGCATTTTGGACCTTCACCCAGTTGGAACTTGATTGCCCTTGGCAGTTGGAACATCCACCCCCAGGGACTTGAAAATGGGGCCTTGGCCATTGGGGGAACTTCAACCCCAGGGGGACTTTGAAATTGGGCCCTTGCATTTGACCCCTTCACCCCAGGGACTTGGGAATTGGGCTGGCATTGGGAACCCCTTCACCCCAGGAAAACTTGGATTGGCCAAAATTTGGGCCATTGAAAACCTTCAACCCCAGGGGGGGTGGGGGGGGGGGACTTTGATTTGGCCTTTGAATTTGACCCTCCCGCCCCAGGACTTGAAATTGGCCTTGGCATTGGGGACCTCGCCCCAGGAACTTTGATTTGGGGCCTTTTGGCCAAAATTTCGACTTCACCAAAAAAAGGGCCTTGAATTGGCCCGTTGCCATTGGGCCCTTTTCGGCCCAGATTTGGATTTGGGGCCCTTACATTAACCTTTTTACCCTCAGGGGATCGGACTGGTCTTACAATTTAAAACCCTTTACCTCAGGGCGGACTTTGATTCGGGTCCTTTACCACTTAAAAAACCTTTAACCTTTCAAGAAATTTGAATTGGCCCCTAACATTAAACAACCTTTAACCTCCAGATTTTTGGATTGGCCTTACCTTAAAAAACCTTGTTAACCTCAGGGAATTTTGATTTGGGCCCTTACATTAAAAAAAACAAACTTTTAACCTTCAGAGACTTTGGATTGGGCCTTACCATTTAAAACCCTTACCTCAGTTTGATTGGCCTTAATAAAATATCAGATAATTGATTGGTCTTACATTAAACTTACCTCAGACTTGATCGGCCTTACATTAAACTTACCTCAGATTTGATTGGCCTTACATTAAACTTACCTCAGATTTGATTGGCCTTACATTAACCTTACCTCAGACTTGATTGGTCTTACATTAACCTTACCTCAGATTTGATTGGCCTTACATTAACCTTACCTCAGACTTGATTGGTCTTACATTAACCTTACCTCAGACTTGATTGGCCTTACATTAACATACTCAAGACTTGATTGGCCTTACATTAACCTTACCTCAGACTTGATTGGCCTTTCATTAACCTTACCTCAGACTTGATTGGCCTTTCATTAACCTTACCTCAGACTTGATTGGCCTTTCATTAACCTTACCTCAGACTTGATTGGTCTTACATTAACCTTACCTCAGATTTGATTGGCCTTACATTAAAAGTACCCTCAGACTGATTGCCTTCATTACCTTACCTCAGATTTGATTGGTCTTACATTAACCTTACCTCAGATTTGATTGGCCTTACATTAACCTTACCTCAGACTTTATTGGCCTTTCATTAACCTTACCTCAGACTTGATTGGCCTTTCATTAACCTTACCTCAGACTTGATTGGCCTTACATTAACCTTACCTCAGACTTGATTGGTCTTACATTAACCTTACCTCAGATTTGATTGGCCTTACATTAAAACTACTCATCAGACTATTGGTCGTACATTAAAATTACCTCAGGATTTTGATGGCCTTGCATTGACCTCACCCCAGACTGATTGGCCTTTGCATTGACCTAACCCCAGTAACTTGGATTGGCCTGCATTGACACACCACAGACTTGATGCCTGCATTGACATCAACACAGACTTGATTGACCGTGCATGACCTTCACCCCAGACTTGATTCCGGCCTTGCATGACCGCACCCCAGACTTGATGGCCTTGCATTGACCCTCACCACCAGACTGATTGGCCTTGCATTGACCTCACCCCAGACTTGATTGGCCTTGCATTGACCTCACCCCAGACTTGATTGGCCTTGCATTGACCTCACCCCAGACTTGATTGGCCTTGCATTGACCCATCACAGACATGACCTCGCCCCAGACTTGATTGGCCTTGCATTGACCTCGCCCCAGACTTGATTGGCCTTGCATTGACCTCACCCCAGACTTGATTGGCCTTGCATTGACCTCGCCCCCACAGACTTGATGCCCCGACTTCCCGCATTGACCTCGCCCCAGACTTGATTGGCCTTGCATCGACCTCACCCAAGACTTGATTGGCCTTGCATTAATCTCACCCAAGACTTAATTGTCTTTATCGTTTTTCATACAAGGGAGCACATACATTTCACCAGCTACAATCCAGTAGTTCACCATACCTACAGTTAAATAATTCACCAATTAGTCCAGCAGTTCACCATACCTACAGTTCAATAATTCACCAGTTAGTACAGCAATTCACCATACTTGCAGTTCAGTAGTTCACCAAAGCTTTATCTTTCAATAGGTAACCCTCTCGCTTGTGGTCATGACATCGACTGGTTAGTCAGAAGTAAAAAGCTCTTGGCAAATGTCGTGGGAAGGTCTGCCTGCAGTAACGGTACCCTGTTAACTAAACTGGGTTCTACTGACTACGTTTTGTGGCTCTCCTTGTTTTTTCTTTTGTTTGCCTTGGTGACGCAAGAAAGACGGTAACTTATTCCCTTTATTTTTTCGTCGATCTTTGGCTGCTTATTGCACATTCTTTCTATAAAAACCGCTTTTGGTGTGGCATGCGCTGTCACATTAAGTAGACACTCTTGTGCACTTGCTCTGAGTATGTTTGCAACAATAAAGCTACGTTCTTGGGAATAATTCTGTCTCATTTGCTTGTCAAGTCTGTTGTTTTTGCAGTTTTTCACACATGCAGTTTTGCATTTCTGTGTGTACCATTGTATTTTAGATAGCCTTTCTGTTTCCTGTGCAAATTATGTGCGTTAAATTAAGGCTCCTGAAAGTTACTTGGGTGTTTTCAACTTTTGTATTATATCTATGTATGTATGTGTACATATATTATATATGTATATATATATATGTGTGTATATGTGTATATATGTGTGCATTTATGTGTATATATGTGTGTATATGTGTATATATATGTATATACATATATATACACATATATACATAATTTAATTATACATATAATACAATAAACATAATATAATATATATAACATATATATATATACATATATATATATACATATATATATATAAGATATATACATACATTATATATACAATTATAATATACCATATATAAATATATAACATATATATCATATATATATATATCAATATATATAAATAATATATATATACATTATATAATATATATATATACATAATATATAATATACATATATATATTATATATATATGTATATGTATATGTATATATATATATATATATATATATATAGAATCTACTGATCAATTTTACCAGATACATATGTAAATGTGATAGCCACAATGTTTGTATATATGTATATACACAGTGTGTGTGTATGTGTAAGTAGTCCGCCTCTCCTAGACTAGTTTTCTTTAGGGAAGGAAATATTAATTTATTTATTTTTCTTGAAAGTCTTCGGCTAACTCGACGTCGTCATTGCTTCTGTGAATGGTCCGGGAGTTGACCATCCCAATCCAATCGTTGCTTCCATACATTTATACAAATACCTTACTATTAGTTACTACGTGTACAAGCAAGCACATAAACAGTTGAACGGATACATTCCAGTAGTTCACCATACCTACAGTTCAATAATTCACCAGATACAATCCAGTACTCCATACCAACAGTTCAATAGTTCACCAGATACAGTCCAGTAGTTCAACATACATACAGTTCAAGAATTGACCAGGTAGAATCCAGAACTTCACCATACCTACAGTTCAATCATTCACCAGCTAAAATCCAGTAGTTCACCATACCTACAGTTCAAGAATTCACCAGATAAGTCCAATAGTTCACCATACCTACAGTTCCATAATACACCAATTAGTCCAGTAGTTCACCATACCACAGTTCAAGAATTAACCAGATACAATCCAGTAGTTTGCCAAATAGAATCCAGTACTTCACCATACCTACAGTTCAATCATTCACCAGCTACAATCCAGTAGTTCACCGTACCTACAGTGAAATAATTCACAAGATAGTCCTGTAGTTCTCCATACTTAGTGAAATAATTCACAAGGTAGTCCAGTAGTTCACCATACCTACGGTTAGATGATTCGCCAGATCCAGTCCGGTAGTTCACCATACCTATAGTTCAAGAATTCTCAAGATACAGTCCAATAATTCACCAGATGTACAGCCCAGTAGTTCACATACCTACAGTGCCATAATTCACTAGTTAGTCCAGCAATTCACCAGAGATTTATCTTTCGATAAGTAACCCTCTCGCTTGTGGTTGTGACATCGCCTGGTTAGTCAGAAGTGCAAATTACTTGGCAAAGATCCTGGGAATGTCAACCTGCAGTGACGGCACGCTGATAACTGAACTGGATGCTACAGACTACATTATGTGTTGAGTCCTTCAGTTAATCTGCTTTAGATTGGCTTTAAATTTTAAAAAGGCCTTTTTAAAAAATCTTTTATCTTCAAATTTGTTCTAGTCCTATTTTAAAAGGTTGCAGAATGTTAGTGAAAATAATTTTAGGTATCAAACTAAATCTTAGTTTTCTCGTGTACAAATGATAAACAGTGAATGTCGGGCGAGGTTCATTGTTTTTTTAACTCCCTAAGTTGCATAAACTTAAGTCCTCGCGTAGTACAGATGTTGGTTTTAAAAATTTTTGTACAGTAGGTTTTTTTTTTTATTATGCTGAAGTGAAACCGAATAAAACTTAGCACGGAACTTGGTATGTCTTGACCCGAGTATTTTGTGATCAGCGTGTTGTATAAGAGTCTTTGTGAATAAAACTGATTTGGCAAAGGTACGGAGGCCTCTTCCTGTTCCTAAGCTGCTGAATTTTAGCGAAAAAAAAATTCTAAACAGAAATAACGTTAAAAATGATGGTTGCATAACTTTAATTACTGTGGTTTGCAGTATGGTTATCAAAATACCCTTCGGAGCTCCGTAAGATAGTGAAATATGATATTCTGAAAGGTGCGTCGGAATTAAGAGGAAAAACTGCAATATCCTTACGTAGAAATCTTGGTGGGAAACGACCGCTAATTTGTTAAGGTCTCCCCAGATAATAGACATCGCGGTATAACAGAAAACTTACTTTTTCTGATGGGGTAACTATGTATAATCACTTGTGTAAGTGAGTATCTCTCTCTCTCTCTCTCTCTCTCTCTCTCTCTCTCTCTCTCTCTCTCTCTCGCTCTCTCTCTCTCCCTTCTCTCGTCTCCATCTCCTCTCTCTCTCCTCAACCGTCTCTCTCTCTCTCTCTCTCTCTCTCTCTCTCTCTCCGATAAATTTGAATCGATAAATTATGGAGACAGAGAAAGAAATCTATATGCATATAGGGGACCTAATAATGAGACAATCACAAATAAGGAAGCAGTTAAAGACCTTGGTGTGATGATGAATAGGAACATGTTATGCAATGATCAAATAGCAATTCTGTTGGCAAAATGTAAAGCAAAAATGGGAATGTTGTTACGGCACTTCAAAACAACAAAAGCTGAACACATGATTATGCTTTATAAAACATATGTTCGTAGTCCACTTGAATATTGCAATATATGGTACCCACACTATCAAAAGGATATTGCACAAATAGTGTACAAAGGTCCTTTACAGCTAGAATAGAAGAAGTTAAAGACCTTGACTACTGGGAAAGACTACAATCCTTAAAATTATATAGTCTAGAAAGGAGAAGAGAACGCTACATGATAATTCAGGCATGGAAACAGATAGAAGGAATAGCAGAAAATATCATGGAACTAAAAATATCAGAAAGAGCAAGCAGAGGTAGATTAACAGTGCCCAAAACTATACCAGGAAAAATAAGGAAAGCACACAGGACATTAATCCACTACGCACCAGCATCGATAATGCAGCGTCTATTCAATGCGTTGCCAGCTCATCTGAGGAATATATCAGGAGTGAGCGTAGATGTGTTTAAGAATAAGCTCGACAAATATCTAAACTGCATCACAGACCATCCAAGATTGGAAGATGCAAAATATACCGGAAGATGTACTAGCAACTCTCTGGTAGACATTAGAGGTGCCTCACACTGAGGGACCTGGGGCAACCCGAACAAGATGTAAGGTCTGTAAGGTAAGGTCTCTCACTCTCGTAGAACTAAGTTGTAATACGGCATAAACTACTGCCGGTGTATTTTTCAATTTAGACTTAGACACTGTCACTAGGCTTTTAGACACTGTCACTAGGCCTATTGCCTATGCATCCGATTCATTATAAAAAGTGACTACTGGATGTGTATGAAATAAACATTGGGTTTGGAATCTTCATCTTTTTAATGAAATTTAAGTACCAAAGGGAAACTGGAAAACTGTTAAGACATTTTAATTTCAATAAAATACAACAAAGACTATCGATATAGTTCTTGACTTACTGAACAAAGTATGCCAAGGACCAGCTTCAGTATTGATTATTTCTGATATTTTTTCCATTGATGTACGTAATAACTCTGTGGATTTTGAATATGCATTTATTAGTTTAGGTTTGCCATTCTATCTGTAAATCTGTAATGTTCGTTGTGGTTTAAGCAGTAGAGATTCTGGCTTAAACTGGTCGTACAACAGTTTGTATACTACACAGGTCTTTTTTTTTTTTATATATATACATATTTCTAGTCCTCACTTATAATCATCACATCAAAGCCTTACCATGTATGAGAGGTGTATGCGTAAGCTCTTGGTTAGTCTTTGATAAGAGAACAGTTCGTTGTTACTAATGGACTTAAAGGCAGCTTGCACACGTAAACATAATTTTGTTAAAAGCCGCCATCATACCATTCCGCTATTCGTGTTCGGCTATTAAAGGTTTTAAAAGCTTTTCCTTGTTATTGTAGTTCAAATGAACAATTATGTATGCAAAAAATGTGTAAATGTACACGTGGCGACGTTGAGTGATGGAATGTTATAACAACGTTGCAAATGTCGGGTTCTGTACCTTTTCTTCAAGAAATAAACTTTAATTTGGCATACTTTTATGGAGGGGGGGTGGGAGTGTTGCACTTCGCTATGCATGAAGGCGTTATACTCAAGGTTGCAGCGTCCCTTCGGCCCATATAGCTGCAACCCCTTTCATTCCTTTTATTATACCGCCATTCATATTCTTTATACCATACTTAAAACCTTCTCGCAACGATTATTTCAACAGATTTTAACTCTGGATGACTTCATATGTCCCAGAGGTTAGCCTTTGGCTTAAATTTTTCATTCTAGTTTCAGTTAATCTGGCAAATGCTGACTCTGGATAGGCTAAACTCTTCTAAAAAGTTATTTTTCAGTCTTAAAATTGTCATAGAATAGTTAGTATTGTTTTAAGTTTAATATGTCTTCGGTTAAACTTATTACCAGAGAAAGTATTGATAATACATTTAATTACCAGAGAAAATATTTATAATAATTTAATTTTGAAGTTAAGACTATTGAAAAGAGTTTATGTACTGATAACTAAGAACTAGGCCTAGTACGGCCCCCAGATCACTTTTTTTCAAAAGTTCAATTGAAAAAAACTGATTTTGAAACTAGTAGGAACTTAGGATTCTGTTTTATTGTTAGCTCGCAGACAATATGACTTCGGCAAATTACAGGCCACTCGTACGTGCGATCCTGCCGGTCCCAAGACCTACATCAAAGTTAATCATAAGACAAAGTGACTCAATTGGCATGTATGCACTAAGCGCACTTTGTAAAAGCATTCGGAGAACCATTGTAGGTATAATTTCTTAAAAGCGGTTAATTGTGGGAGATCTATGGTCACTGTTCCCGTAGGGGGGTTGGGTAGGGGTAGTGCCGTCAGTGCACTTCACATGGAACTATGTAGGCATTACTTTAAACCAGTCTTAGGTTCGGTGCCTTTCCGAGGTGATAGTACTACTAAATACCGTATGGCAAATGCGAAGTTAGACTGCCGCACGAAGATAACTTTTATGAATATAATCTCTCAATTACGTAATTTAGAAATGGGTGTATATTATGATACTTTCAAACCCAAGGGGCTATAACTGAACGCGGCGTCCCAAGGCGCCTCCGCCATGTTTAGTACTTGCACCTCGGAGTATTCTTACTGTACCCTCTGTTCATATTCTCTTCCATCTTAACTGCGGAGTTTTCCTCCTGTTAACGCTTTTCAAACCACCTTGCTGTCGTTTCCCCTTTGACCGATGAGTGACCCCTTAAGTCCCAATGCTTGGCCTTTGGCCTATATTCTATATCCATTTCATTCCATAGTCACGGTGACGATTACTTGAGTTTGATTTTGGTATCACATTTTAAAGGAATTTAAACAGCATTTTGCACAATTGGCGTTTTATTGCAGTATTTGTTTCACTATATTCAGAATATTTCAACAAAGAAAATGGGATGGTGCATGATTATACAAAATTGTATAAAAACAAAACAAATTTGTCATTCGTTATAAAACAAAATACACAGTGGACTGGAAATCACTTAATTTGTTGTGAAAATCTTTTTAAAAATCCTTTTATATTTCATTATGCATAACTAATAAATTGTGTATATAAGGCCATTACTTTGTACTATATAATGTATCTGGAATAAGAAGTACCTAATCATTCCATCCCCATCTCTATAAGGTACGTGAAATGTCTAAAGCTAAATCACAGTATACACTAATATCTATCTATCTATCTATCTATCTATATAATGTAAGATTCTATAGTACGCCTGAATATAGGAGGATATATTTCTGAGCAAACAGAACTAGTGTGCGTGTCTTTTGATTTTTCTATTTATTTTCCTGTTTTTCTGTTTCGTCACATTTATTTCCTTTTTTTCTGTTTCCATCCCTTATTTATTTCCTTTTCTGTTTCCTCTAATCTCCTGTCTCCCCTTCGCAATAAGTGACTGCAGTGGGTGTGTAAATTACCGTTGTGGCGTGGTGATTATTACTTTTGAAGTAACCGTCCAGTACTCAACCCCCGCCCCACAACTCCCCAACCCATCACAGAAAGCGCGGTTGCGAAGTGTGCATGGTCAATAGCGAACGGTAGTGAATATCGAGAGTTAGCGTCGTCAACGGCTCAAAGTTAATGTAATTTTCTCTCGTAAATAAGAGTTTGGTTCCTTAAGAGCTCTTTTTCGGCAGGGCGCCGTTTATTTCAAGTGCCGCACTGGTGATCTAAATGGTCCCCTGCACGACATTTGCTGGCGATGTGTTATTGAGTATATAGTATAGTGTGTTTAATGCACGTGGAGTTCAGGCTTTTTAATTTTGTATCGGGAATTTTGCAGAAATAACAGGTATGAGAGAGAGAATTGTGTGTGTGAGAGAGAGAGAGAGAGAGAGAGAGAGAGTTGAGTTTATGTATTCACGTGTGTATGAGAGAGAGAGAAATTGTGTGTAGGTGAGAGAGAGAAAGGGGGTTAGTGTGTGTGTGAGAGAGAATTGTGTGTGTAGGTGAGAGAGAGAGAAAGGGATGAGTTCGTGTTCACGTGTGTATGAGAGAGAGGGAGACTCTTCTAACTAGAAAAAATATTGACATTTATTTTGCATGATGTCGCGTTGGGTCTATTAAAACACTTTGGTACGTAAATTGCAAAATTTGCAATTATCTTTCTGAATCAAAAATGGAATTCGATTTCATCCGTACTTATCATCATCTCACTCGAAAGAAATAAAAGAGATCTTAGACGTACTTAGAAATTCATTTGACACCAAGTTTCCCTTGTTTTAATCCGACTAGACTCTGGAATGCAATATTTCACCCGCTTTGATAAGATGGAACACTGCAACATTGCCGCATGCCTGCATGCAATCCAGCAACACCACTTTGTTCTCTGTAATAAAAAGTTCGGTTTTGTCACGCTACGAAAAACCAACAGCGCAAGGATGGAATGATTGGCAAATATCTGTCTGCGTCAGTGGTTTGCCGTTTGTGCCATTATATTGTCTTGTATTAGTCGTGGAGTCCTCTTGGTTTCAAAGTTCTAAGGACTTGGTGTGTTCAGCAAGTCCTCTTGGGATTCTTAGGGTTCTTGGTATGTGTCCTAAGACCTTTTGGTTCGTATCTTAGGGCCTCTTGTCCTTAAATCTCTTGGTATAAATCCCAAGGCTTCCTCTTAGGGCCTCTTGTCCTTAAGTCTCTTCATAGTATAAATCCTAAGGCTTCTTGGTTTAAGTCCCGAGACCTGTTGGTGTATATCCTAAGGTCTCCTGGTATATGTCTGAAGGTTTCTTCATGTTTATATTCTTAAGGCGATGTCCTAAGGCCTCTTAGTTTTTTCTAAGGGGTTTTGTTCTTGGTTTATATCCTGAGGCTTCTTGGATATATCCGGAGGCCTCTTGTCTAATTTCATGACACTTTTATATTTCAACACGGGAACCGTTTAATACTATTATCAAAGCATTTAAATAAATTGCATAAGTTTAATCAATACACTTAAATTTTTGCATTAGTATGGTTAACCTTTTTTTCCAGTACTAGGACAAAAATATAGACTTTGATTTACACATTTTTCGCAGCGTTGGCTAATAAAACTAACTTTGCACTGTGAAGACTAAATTTTCACATTTAAGTCTTACTGCCTAGTGCGAGGTTATATACGCATATAAATGCCTTCAAGATAATACTGCTTGTATTTCACCTAAGAAGAGCGATGTTCCTGTAACTATTTACATAGCTTTAAATATGTTTCTAATGAAACCATTTCCACTTCCCTAAAATCATAAGTAAATTCTGGATAATTATATATTGCCGGGTTGTGGTTGTACTACCTGACCGTACTCCCAAAAACTGAATATCTAAGCCAGCTGATATAAAAAGAGGCCACTTATGACCGGAATTTCATGAAATCATAGGCCATTGGTCTCTCCAAAAAAGCTGTGTCTCTAAGAGTCTTTCCGCCAAACACATTAGTCTCTCCAAGGCAACTCACCGAGTCTACTCTATTGTAGCCTTTCACAATACACATTCGTCTAATAGTAATAGCCTTTTCGCCAACGCATTAGTCTCTCCAAACAGCTCACTGAGTCTATAGTAGCCTTTCACAAAACAATTAGTCTCTCCAAGACCGCTCACAGAGTCTATTGTAGCCTTTTCGCCAGAAACAAGTGTCTCTGGGAGCCACACGGCCCACCATCACCTCAAAGTCCTAGTCTCGTAATCACGCGTGTCCCGTTCGAGTTTTTGGAAGGTATCCGAGCGGTCCGAGTTGTAGGGATTGACGATGTAGATGAGGTAGTAGAGGAGGTACATCGTCGGGGCATCCACGTAGTGGAAGCTGATGACCTCGTCGCTCATTTCGGAGTAACCCTGGGGGAGGAGGAAAGGCAAAAAGGTGGTTTGTTCATTCAGCGGCGTCAGGATACGTAGTAATCGTTAGTCCTAGGCAATGATTCGTTTTAATTAAAAAGCATTGCGGATTTGCCTAATACCAACAGAGACTAGAATAAATCTGATTTACAAAGAACTACTGATTAACTGAGTACCAACAGCGGTTAAAGTACATTTGAATTACAAAGAGCTTCTGATTAACTAAATGCCATCAGGAACTAGGATAGATTTGATTTGCAAAGAGCTACTGATTAACTGAATATCAACAGCTATTTGGGTAAATTTGATTTACAAAGAGCTACTGATTGACTGAATATCAACAGAGTTAGGGTACATTTGAATTACAAAGAGCTACTAATCTACCATACACTAACAGAGACTAGTGCTGGGAAAATATCTTGGTTTTGACGAGTAAGAAGTTGGTATTTTTGACATACAACAAAATTTATTATTAAGATGAATTTTGAGAGTTCAGGAGTTAAAAAGATTGCTATATTGTAAAATGAAAAGACTATGTATAATAAGGTTACTACGTAATACAAAAAAGAAAACTGCTATATATCTAACAGACAAAAATGACGATCAAGTTGGGGATAAATTGTAAAAAATAAAAAATTTTGGCAGATAGGAAACAAGATTGTTACTGAATACTTTAACACGGGAGTTAATAAAGAACATATAGTTTTTTTTTTAATTAATTTATGAACTAAACTTACGGGTAAGCTGGCAATGAGTTCAGGCAATGTTTGTAAATTTTTCCAACTAGGAAACAAGATTGTTACTAAGATACTGTTACACTGGAGATTATTGATAAGAACGTATAAATTTTACAAACAGGAAACTAAGATTGTTGCTTAACACTGTTAACACTGGAGATCACGGATAAGAACATTGCATGGTTTGTGGTTTATAATTTACCGAGTCTTCCCATTAAATGAAAGAGAGAGAGAGAGAGAAATGAAAACTGCTAGCCAGCTATCCGATCAACTCACGAATTTGTAGGGGAACACGGACACCTTGTTGAGCCAGAAGTGAGCAATGCGATTGATTTTCCTGGGATCAACCAGTTGCTGGGGTGGGTAAACGTTGAACCTCTGTCGCTTCAGGCGGTCACGTGAGTCCAGGAACTCCACACCTGTTGAGTGCAGAGAGAGAGAATTCAGTTGGACTTTTTAACCGTATGTTAGCCAGACGCGCGGAGCCAACTTATAAGGGGCGATACTTAGTACTATTAAACATGGCGGAAGCTCAGTGGGACGTCGTGTTTCGTACTATAATCACTTACGGATCAGTGATATAGTTTATTAATGTTTATATAATATGCCGGCCACGCTGTATAGAAATGGGTGTATATGACGCTTTGTATGTGAGGAAAGGTAACCCATCCCCTCCCCCCCCCCACCCACAAAATCACAGAAGAAAATATCAGATAAATTGTTAGCAATGAAGAATCAATAGAGAGAGAAAGGAAGTTCTCAATACCAAGACTATATAGTTTCTGTTTGAAGACGCCATTCGCAATTACCCTGATTCTGTAGCTTTTAGTAATTGAATAAAGTAGACCATAACATATATTATTTTATATAAATATACACATATATGTAAACAAACCACTCACGTGCCTCAATACAGAATCACAGTCGAGCATGGTGTATCTCGTATCTCGCACCGGAGAGTAACATCTCGGTGTAAAATGTCGGTAACATTTACCTGACCTTTCCAGCGTTGGTTGCCGTCCCAAAACCCGCGATAAAACTCTTGAATATTCCATATTCCATCGATCTGAAAACCACATCCGCTCCAACTCGCCATTTTCGGTGTCTTAGGAAGCCCCCCATTGCTTGGTGTTACGACTCGAGATTCATGATTTATTCAGTCGATGTGCAAACACATTTGAAGAGAAGTTTGAAAAGATTTCTGCAGTGTTGAAAGTTTTGGGAGTTATATTTGATAGTTTCATCAAACTTTGAAGCCTGTAATAAAATGTGCTCCTGTGTGTGTGTGTGTGTGTGTGTGAGAGAGAGAGAGAGAATTTATTTTTTTTTATCGTTTCATCATACTTTAAAGCCTGTGTCCCAGTGTGTGTGTGAGAGAGAGAGAGAGAGAGAGAGAGAGAGGAGAGAGAGAGAGAGAGAAATTAAATTACCTAAATACGCCAGGCAGTCCGCCATATTGACGTCCTCGTTCGTGCCCAGGTGAAGGTTGTTGTCACAGGCCCTCGACCTGAGTCCCTCCTCCACAAGCTTCCTGACGGCGCCCCTGCTGAGGACGTACCCAGCTCCCCCGTTGAAGTAAGTCGAACCCTGGAATACGAAATACAATTAGAGAATAGAATTTATGCCACTTTTCAATTCGCCATTGTTTCAAGAGGGAGGGTCTGGATGGGCCTAAGAGTACATAAACACAATGGCAGTACCTGTTTGCTTCGTGTAGGGCCTGCAGGCTTTCCTGCTTCTTTATAACTTTGCCGAGATTTAGTTTTTTAAAAGACTTTTATTGACTTTTATTCAAAGTGGTCCGTTATTTGACTCCATTTTGTTGAAGAGGAAATATCTTGAAAATATTACGAGCGCGAAATCAATACTTTTTTTTTTTTTTTTTTTGTTTTTTTTTTTTTTTTTGCTCCAGTATAATTTTCATTGGTTCCTTTATCATTTTTGGCTCATTTAAAATTTGTTGGCTCCTTTATCAATTTTCTGGCTCATTTATCATTTTTTGGGCTCCGTTATCATATTTCTGGCTCTTATTTTCCCCCGTTATAAGTTTTTGGCTCCATTATAATTTTTTGGGGCTCCTTAATCATTTTTTGGCTCCATCTTTTTTGGCTCCGTTATCATTTTTAGCTCCTTTATCATTTTTGGTTCCTTTATCTTGTAAGACTCCTTTATCCTTTTTGGCTCTTTTATCCTCTTTCTGGCTCCTTTTAACATTTTTTGAGCGCTTATATAATTTTCTGGCTCCTTTCTCATTTTTTGCTCTTTGATAATTTTTGGCTCCTTAATCTTTAATTGTCTCCTTTATATTTTTTGGCCTTCTTTATCATTTTGTCTCTTGTTCTTTTATAATTTTCCTTTTTTGCTCCTTTTAACTTTTTTCTCCTTTATCATTTTTGGGGGCACCTTTTTTTGTCCCTTTATTATTTTTTTTGCCTCTTTTATCATTTTTTCCTCCTTTATCATTTTTTGGACTCCTTTATCACTTATAAGGAAGTTTTTGTAAGATGTTATATTTAGTTGATGCAGTTGCCAGTCACGGGACTGACGGAACATCCTGATAAGGAATCTAGCAGATAAGATGCGTTGATACTATGAGTCAGGTAGATAAAGCTTAAGGTTTTGAATGAATATGAGGTGACATGGGATTCTATTGTGTTTTCGCTTACTCAGATGTGTACCTAACTGACTTTGGAGAAGAAGAAAGGGTGGCTTTGCTGGATGACTGTAATACAAAAGTACATAAGGGTGGCAGTGATGGATGACTGTAATGCAAAAGTACATAAGGTTGGCTGTGCTGAGTGACTGTAATGCAAAAGTACACAGTTGGTAGAGAAAAAGTAGTTTGCTGTTGGTGGTGTGGCGGGATCACAAGCTTAAAAAAACAAGCGGGCTAATCCCCCCACATAAACCTAATAGCTCCCGCTGCCCAACTCACCCTCAGTCACACTTTCTTCTTTACACAACAAAATACACGCAGGACAATTGACCTATACCTACAAGAAAACAAGACAAAAACAACACAAAACACACGTACTTACCAACACTCCAGATACTCCGGGCTTTGCTGGGCTGTCTGCTGTCGAGGTCGCTGAGATACCAACCACAAGGCAAAACCAAGAGCCACAACAACACAACAACAACCAAGGAACACAACCACAACTCAACACAACAATCAAGGACCACAACAACGATCAAGGAACACAACCACTACTCAACAACACAGCAACAAAAAAGGAACACAATCACAACCCAAGACCACTGCACAACCAATCACCAACAACACAAAAAAAGGCAACAAACACACCCACTAACAACAACCCTCAACCACAACAACTCACATATAATAACAGGAACTCACATAGAACTCAACAAAGACCTCACATCACAACTACTCTTAAGCAACAATATCAACTAACAAAACAACAACTATACAACAAACAAAACACAACTTAGCTGACTTTCAATTCCTCCAATAAACTGCTGTCTGAACTACTTATCATCACCAGCTCTCACCAAAGACTGACTCAAAAACACTAAAAACACGAAACTAACAATCAACAGCACCAGCAGACAGCCCAGAACCCACCAACAACCAATTCAGTCATTAACTATCCATACAGCAATTACACACTCTCTCTCTCTCTCTCTCTCTCTCTCTCTCTCTCTCTCTCTCTCTCTCTCACACACACACACACACACACACACACACACACACAGACGTTGTCAAATGGAACTCCATAACTCCTCCATAGTGGGTTTGGTTGTCAATGGCATGATGCAAAAAAAAAAAAAAAATTAAAGAGTATCGTGTGCAAGTAAGATTTAATTGAAGTAGTTCGATTATTAGGAACATACATAGCTTAAAAAATTGGGTACTGTCTTTATAACTTTACTTAGTGAGGAGAGAGAGTAAAACTTTAATCTGTGCTTTACATAAGAGCAGATGCAATGAGGAATTTGATGGACATCATGGTAAATTTTCTAAGTGTTGTCAATTTTTGGAACCTGGTGTCCTCAGAGACAGTTTTGAACGGAAGTTCATTTCAAATGAAAATAGCTTCGTGAACAATACAAAGATAAAAAAAAAAGCACTGTGGAAGAACGTTGCACGTTATGGTGAATATTAGATGAAGGGTGATAAGAAAATTCACGTCCAAGTCATTCTGTGTTATCCTCGAGTGTATCTCTGAGCGTTTATTACTCTTTCATCAGCTATTATTCTGTGCCTAACCCCCTTCCCCCCAACACTCTCCCCCCCCCCCCTCCTACCCCACACCTTCAGTTATCGTCAACTCTTTAGCATCGATCAAGTGTACAATTCATCTTCGTCTGAAGAAAGGGCAAACATGTTGCTGCTCGAATTTTTATATTTTATTTATATATTTAGGTAATGCATGAAACTTCCTCTATTGCTGTAATATCCGCATTTCATTAGGCTTAAGCGTCCATTATTTATTCCTACACAAACAAACAAAACCTATTGTCTGTGAATAAGTTTTAATTTGTGTCAAAACCCTCAGGTTTGTAAGTTAGGAAAATTACGAATTACTTTTTAAAAATTTCAATATTTTTAAATCATTCAGCAAAACGATTATCGATTAGAACGAACGTTATTTTTCGGTATGTTAGCCTTCACTTGTGTTGACGGGTAATGGCATGTGAATTTAATGAATGCATAGCTTAAAGCCGCTGTGAAAGACGGTACGTTTTTCTGGGCACAAGGTCAGGCTAGGGTACAGGACCGGGATTAATATAAAAACAATAACCGTGGTTATATGGAAAGTTCCTCGTTATGCATCAGTATATCCGTCATTCTGTCGTGTTTCTGTTTTCACCAGGCTGCCATTCGCTTATCGTAATATATTTCTTCTCGAGGACCCTAGTGCTGTCAGTGCGCCTCATATGGTGCACTGTAGTTATAACTTTCAAGGTTCTTTGCAGCGTCCCTTCGGCCCCTAACTGTAACCCTTGTCATCCCTCTTACTGCATCTCCTTCCATATTCTTTGTCCTCCATCTTCCTTTCCTCAACCCTCTGCCTTATCATTGTTTCATGGTGCAACTGCGAGGCCTCCTACCTCTTGTCGCACCTTTCAAACCTTTTTACTCTTGTTTCCCTGTTAGTGCTGAATGACCTCATTATAGGTCCCAGCGCTTGGCCTTCAACCTAATGTCTATATTCTATTCTATATTCTATCATAATATAAGAGAGTAGTCATTAGCAGTGATGACAGATACAAACCGTTCTTGGTCATTGTATATGCTTAATATGGAGAAGAGAGAGAGAGAGAGAGAGAGAGAGAGAGAGAGAGAGAGAGAGAGAGAGAGAGAGAGAGAGAGACTGTGTATGTTTGCGTGTCAAAATAGAGGGCAATAATTGAAACGGACTTGACAAGAAATAATTACTTGCGTTTTCGTTGTCAGCCTTCCTATCTGATTACGTTTTAAGCTTGTGGTATTTTCTTCTTCCATTCTGAGGACTATTAAAAGCTCGAACAGGAAGCTTATAGGCTTTTGATATGACGGAATGACTTGTGATGTGATTCGTGCTGGTGGAAGGGGATAAGTGGATAAGCCAGATGAAATTTTCCACTATTATAGGATTGGTATTGACCCAGTGTCTTGTTGAATTACTGATAACACTATCATGAATGATAACAGTTTAGATAGATAGAAGAGAGAGAGAGAGAGAGAGAGAGAGAGAGAGAGAGAGAGAGAGAGAGAGAGAGAGAGAGTATAGTTATCAGTTACTGTGGCGATTCAAAGTGAACCTCAATCCAGAAAAAAGGGAAACTCAGAGGAATGCTGCCAACTGTGTGGACATTCAGGGAAGGAACTCGTAGCTCTGAAAGAGAGAGAGAGAGAGAGAGAGAGAGAGAATGGCATCCTCAAAGACACAGTCCTTTGTTTTCGTAGACTTCCATATTTCTATCTTCTTCATTTCTAAGTGCCCTTCATACCCAGGAAAGAGACAGTACCCTATGGTGCCTACTCTCAGTCATGCAATAGACAGTCCCCTACGGTGCCTTCACTCAGTCAGGCAATACATGGACAGTCCCCTACGGTGCCTTCACTCAGTTAGGCAATACATGGACAGTCCCCTACGGTGCCTTCACTCAGTCATGCAATAGACAGTCCCCTACGGTGCCTTCACTCAGTCAGGCAATACATGGACAGTACCCTACGGTGCCTTCACTCAGTCAGGCAATGAACAGTACCCTACGGTGCCTTCACTCAGTCAGGCAATGAACAGTACCCTACGGTGCCTTCACCCAGTCAGGCAATGGACAGTATCCTACGGTGCCTTCACACAGTCGGGCAATGAACAGTACCCTACGGTGCCTTCACCCAGTCAGGCAATGGACAGTATCCTACGGTGCCTTCACACAGTCGGGCAATAGACAGTACCCTACGGTGCCTACTCCCACTCAAGCAACTAACAGCGCAATGACCTACAGTGCCTTCACTTCCTAAGGTAATTGACACTACCCTACTTCAGGTAAACTAATCAGCAAAACTTCTGAACGGAAAGTGGTGGATTTCATTTACCCTGTCCCAAGTGGAGAGGTGATTCCCTGTTGCTTGTGGTTCATCTGGGTCTAAGGATGCAACAGCTGCTTGCAAGTTCTCTATTACAACGAAGGTGTCGTCGTCAGCCTTGAAGACCCAATCGTAGTCGTCGCGATGGTTGTACGCCCATTCGAAGCCTGAAATATGAAGGGGGTGTGGTTTAAGTCCTTAGCCTTGATAGTATACCGTAAGAGCGTGGGTATACCAACTTCAGTTCCCATCAGGAATGAATATTATCATTATTAAGGAGATGAACCCTACTCATATGGAACAAAAACAATGCCACCACAGGCCCCATTGACTTAATAATAATAATAATAATAATAATAATAATAATAATAATAATAATAATAATAATAATAATAATAATAATATTTAGTAATTATTATTATTATTATTATTTTATTAATTATTATTATTATGATTATTATAATAATAATGAATATTTAGTAATTATTATTATTATTATTATTTTATTAATTATTATTCATTCTAATATTCTTATTATTATTATTATTATTATTATTTTTCTTATTATTATTATTTATTCTTAATTATTATTATTATTATTAATTATTATTATTATTATTATTATTATTATTATTCAGAAGATGAACCATATTCATATGGAACAAGTCCACCACATAGGCCATTGACTTGAAACTCAAGAAGGCTGTAATGGCGAGAAATAATTCTTGAAAATATAGCCAATTTCAATCATTTGGTAAAAGATTACGCCAGAGTAGGCTAGAGATGATTTGGACACGTAGGGAGAACGGTACGTAGATATAGAGGCTGGTGATCAGAGTACGTCGTTTGGAAGCTTTGAGAAGGAGGACTGGAAGACTTAAGAAATGCTGAGCTGACGAAGCTAGATATGAGGGTTATGCATCTGTAGATACAGATACCTATAGATACAGATATCGAGAGGTACAAGTATCTGGAGGCATAGGTATCTCGAGATATAGAATCTGTTATAGATGTCGGTCTCTAAAGATATTCGCACATATCTGTAGATAGAGATATTTGGAGATATCGATATCTAGAGATATGGATATCTCGAGATACAGTAGGTATCTATAGATAGAGATCTAGAGATATAGATATCTCGAGATATAGATAGATATCTAGAAGGGATAGTCCGTGGTGGCGTACTACTTCTGGCTTAATCTTGGAGGCATTCGAAGCCCACCCACCATCCACCCACTTACCTTGCTTCACTTTTCCCCACAGCTGGCGATAGGACGACGCCCCCGGCGTGAGGATGGTGCGAGGCAGCCTGAGGTCCCGCCTCGTCGTCAGGAACACCGAATCGGTGCAGTGACGTGCCCAGGTCACCGCCACGTGACTGGCCCTCTCGTCGTGATACTCGGGCGAGGTGATGATCAAGCAGAGGATCCTGGGAGCTTTCCGAGTCGTCTCAGGACTCCCCCTGACTTCCTTCATCTCTCGCCTCCCGACGGGGAGGTCGTTCGCGCCGACTTTGGCGCCATCGGGGTGGCGTTCCATGATAGGCAGGGACGGGTCGGGGAGGAGGAGGACGAGGTAGTCGCTGTGGTGGGGAGAGGCGACGTAGCCAGAATTGGCGCTTTAGATAATGGAGTGGTTTACTGAACATTTTTCTTGAAGCATTTTTATTACTATTTACGTAATAAAAAAGTGAATATTTTCATAATAAAGTGAATATTTATGTAACAAAGAAGGTGAATATTTACGTAATAAAGAAAGTTAGTATTTACGTAATAAAAAAATGAATATTTATGTAATAAAGAAAGCGAATATCTACGTAATAAAGAAAGCGATTATTTACGTAATAAAGAAAATTAATATTTACGTAATAAAAAAGTTAATATTTACGTAATACAGGAAGTGAATATATACGTAATAAAGAAAGTTAATATTGATGTAATAAAACAGTGAATATTTACGTAATAATGAAGTGAATATTTACGTAATAAAAAAAATTGAAATATTCTGAGCAGAAATTAAACTTTTAATGTTAGATTTGTAACCTTTACATTTTGTTTTTTATGAGTAACATACAAATTTGTCTGTAGGATTCACGTATTCATTTATTCTACAAAATTATTTTGCGTGGTCATTCATTCTACAAAAGGAATTCACGTGGTCATTATTTCTATAAAAGGAATTCACGTGGTCATTCATTCTACAAAATAAGTTCACGTGCTCATTCTACAAAAGGAATAAACGTTGTCATTCATTCTATAAAAGGATTTACGTGATCATTCGTTCTATAAAAAGGAATTCACGTGCTCATTCATTCTACAAGAGTTCACGTGCTCACTCTACAAAAGGAATTCACGTTCTCATGCATTCTATAAAAGGAATTCACGTGATCATTCATTCTATAAAAAAATTCACGTGGTCATTTATTTTGCAAGAAAAGTACTCATTCTGCCAAAAAAATCACGTACCCATTCATTCTGTAAAATAAAATTCATGTACCCATTCATTCTACAAAAAAAAACCACGTACTCATCCATTGTACCAAAAAATATTTTCAAGTACTCATTAATTCTGCAAAAAGCAATTCACGTATTCAGTAATTCTACAAAAGTTAAGTAATTCTACAAAAGCATTTTCAGCTGTTAACGTGACTGAATTCTAGGCATAAAAAGCATTTAAAAATTTATCTCCGGCCTAGTCTAACATTTACTGTAAGTCATAATTATGTCAAGAGATGCTAGGCAGTTTTAAAAGACTGTAAATAACCCACCTGTAAAAGTAGACTGTTCCAGCAACGTGAACTGTCAGGGCGCCGACAATTAAGCCCAAGACAGCCAACATGGCAACTGTCACCTTCTTCATCCTCATGACTCGTACGATACCTGACCAGGATATTGGCGCCATGTTCATTGGCAATTCTTACGTTTCTCAGATATCGGTAACTATTATCACCAGTTTCACTTCTCACACGTTTGGTTAAGGTGTCTACTTTAATTTTTTTTTTTTTTAAGGATTATTCAGTTTGTTTTCACATTTTCATTAAAAGCGGTTGTGACTTCTGATGGCTACATTTCCTTTTTCTCTTTTTTTTTTCTACAACGAAATCTTTCACATCTTCAAGTTTTTTTTTTTCCTTTTCAACTGTTTTGTTTAAATATTAATAATTCAGGATATTTTATTTTAATGCATTGCGTTTTCTGGACACCAAAATCTTTCACTCGTTAATTTTATTTTTCCTTTTCAAACTATTTTTTTTTAATTTTAGTAATTCAGGATTTTTTAAGCGAATTTTTTTTTACAGCAAATTCTGACACTTTTTTTTTTTTTCTTGTCAAATTAATTTTTTTAAACCGTAGTAATTCAGGATTTGTTCCATTTAATAATCCAATTATCGTTTTTGGTACATCAACTCTACCAATTGGCTTTTTTTCTTTTTTTTGTAAAGTATGTCTTGCAAATCTCAATAATTACATCTAACAATTCAGGAGTATTTCACTGAAGATTTCATATCATAACACTGAACTTGAGGCATTGAAGTCTTCCATTTGGAAAGGGCATTTCTGGGCTTACCAGCCTTCACTTGAAGACGTCAACAGAATATTTTTGTTTCATATCTGAAAGAGGAAAAGTCAGAATTAATAATAATAATAATAATAATTGATTGTTTGCCTTTATAGCTTGTTTGTCATTGTTCGAGCTCTCTCTCTCTCTTTCTCTCTCTACATATGTATGTATATGTATATGGTATGGCAACCAGCCTACAGGATAAACTTTGAAACCGGACAAACGCCAGTATACTTAGTATTTACCACACTCCACAGCGTTTACTGTAGTAACTACACTCGCGAGCAGACGAGTAAACCTGATTGTGATAGCTGAAAGGTCTCTCTCTAGTGCTCCACTCACGACGAAGTTAAAAGTAGGCAAGAGTGGAGGAGACGAAACTTACTTTGAAAAGTGCAAATAAAAGAGTATATTACTCTTGCTACCAGAGGTCTCCCTCACGACGAAGCTACTAATATCACAGAGTTAGTCTTAATAATTACGATTATTTGCGGATTATGTTTATAAATACATTTACAATTAACACACACACACACACACACACACACACACACATATATATATATATATATATATATATATATATATATATATATATATACTATATATATTACAGGGAGTAATAATCCTGTTATCTGCGTGTTTCTATCCTAAATGTAACAGGACCCATATTAGATTGGGTAAGAATGCGTTTGAACCTATAGACCGTAACGTAGGACGTAGTATACGTAGTAGGCATCACTGAGTATAATTCGTTGAGGAAATGCCTCGTTACAACTTATACTAGATGGAGACCCCAGCCCACCAGAAAAGATGCACGTCGAAGGTCACCTATTTTATTTATTTACATTTATACTTATAAGGTCCTCCCATGTCATTTTTCCGCTGTGATCTTAATTTG
The DNA here is from genome assembly GCF_015104395.2 of Macrobrachium nipponense. Lineage (NCBI taxonomy): Eukaryota > Metazoa > Arthropoda > Malacostraca > Decapoda > Palaemonidae > Macrobrachium > Macrobrachium nipponense. The sequence goes on along the minus strand of NC_087217.1, from coordinate 45,295,873 downwards.
ACCTTGTGACCTTTAGGCATAGGTGGTGATTTCCCTTTAGGATCCGTAGGAGGGGGAGGGGTAAGTGCTATCAGTGCACCTCAGGCTGTGCACTGTAGGTATAATCAAGGTTCTTTGCAGCGTTCTGTAGGACCATAGCTGCGACCCATTCCATTCCTCTAACTGTACGTCAGTTCATATTGTCATTTTTCCATCCTGACTTTCTTAACTTCCTCTTCACAATTGTATCAAAGGGCAACTGCTTCGAGGTTTTCCTCCTGTCACACCTTTCAAACCTTTTCAAATCTGTTTCCATTTCAGCACTGCATGACCTCATAGGTCACGTGCCTGGCGTTTGGCCTAAATTTTATACTTCAGTGTCGGTTCTCCTGAGGCTTAAATCTGAAAAAAAAGTCATGTCAAATTTTTTAGCTTTGGAGAAGTGTCTCAGATAATTATGAGTTTTCTTATGGCTTTATTAATGCAATTTTGAGTTTATTGTGATTTTTTTTATTTATCATACTGAAAAATGAAACTGACACTGAATTTAGTGTTGTAAATTAAAAAAAAAAATTACTTACCCTAGACTGGCTTTCTAGGCTAAACACTTTTACCTCAGACTTCTCTTTTAGACTAAGCAGACTAACCACATTTTACCCCAGACTGCTCTTTTAACCTAAGCACTTTTATCCCAGACTGCTCCTTTAGACTAAGCACTTTCACCCCAGACTACTCTTTTAGACTAAGCACTTCTACCCCAGACTGCTCTCTTAGACCCAGGACTTACACACGCTAAGCCCAGTGATTTATCGTATTCATTTCACAAAGGCCTTTCAGAAGCAGTAAAAGTGGCCTGTGCCTTTTATTAACCAAGAAATATGTTCACCAATCGACCGCCATGATGTTTTCTGTTCCCTCGTTATTGGATTCCTGTTTGTGCCGATAACGCTTCTTATCGACCTCGCTAAGTGTTATAACGTGATAAAAACATGTCATATACATTTTTTTTATGGTGGCATGCCTCTGTGAAGTAAATACCTTGTGGGTGGGGATAGAGAGAGAGAGATAGAGAGAGAGAAAGAGAGAGAGAGAGAGAATGTAACAATAGTGCTTTTTATATACTTCGATTTCCAATACAGCATCATTGGCGATTAGGATACGTGACTTGGGCAGTTAAATATATACTAACGATATAAAAACAGTTCTTTGTGTATAATATATATATATATATATATATATATATATATATATATATATATATATATAAAGAATTATTTATATATATATATATTATATATATCTATATATGAAAGAACTGTTTTTATATAGTTAGTATATGCTTAGCTGATGTCAGGAATAAGAGCTGATGGTGGGACCAACCCTCAAACAAACTTATTACCCCGTTGACCATGTTGTTAGTGGCAGTGACGAGCTTGACAATGAATATTTGTTTGTTACGAATACTAACAAGGTGCGAGCCGACCTCCAGCATACTCGGGACGCGTGCAAGATTTTTTTTTTCCCTCACGCTTAAGTTGTATACATTATATTCCTAACTTTTAATGTTAATTAAAAAATTCTAAAATCTACGTTAAATAGAGCCTTGTTTCACCAACGAAAATTAAAATAAAGACGCTGCGTTTTATTAGAATTAATTGTTTTGTACCGGTTAACATGTATATTATTTATTTTTTACATTTCCATTCTGAGATATTAATCGTAAATATCCTATCCTAACATTCATGTTTCTTTTAACTCAACGCAAAACCCCTTTTTCAGATTGTTTTAGGCTCTTCCATAGATCTTCCCTACTCCCCAACCCCCAACCCCACAACAAGAACAAGAACAACAACAACAGCAAAGTAGTTATTGAAAATAGTAACATTATGATCCCTACGACGTTTTCGATCTGGATAAAACCAAGCATTCAATAAACGTGCAGATTAATGAAGCACAAAGTTACCCGTTCACGTGTACACGGCAGTCGTGCGTACACAGTAAGTCTCCAGCAGCAACTGGCGTACATACGTACACCAGGATTTGAATTCACTATTGCACCCAGAAGGGCTCCTGTTATCAGAATATATATTATTATATATATATAATATATATATATAGATATAATAATATATATATAAGTCATATCACATTACCGTGATTCATATAGTACATATATCGAGCTACAAATGTCCTTTAATATCTAATTCGCTCTACCTCGGAATTAATATATTTTTCATATATGTTTAAACTAAGAGGAATTTATTCAGCGTTAGCTAAGGCTTCACTGCCAGTCCTGGAATTGAAGATGTCGATGGTTCGTGCCTGTCGGCATGCAATTCTATGATCGCTGAATATATTCCCCTTCGGTTAAACATATATGAAAAAATATCTTAATTAATTCCGAAGGTAGCAAGGCGAATTAGATATTAAAGGACATTTGTAGCTCGATATATATATATATATTATATATTATATATATATATATATATATATATTATTTATATATAATATACATATTATATAAATGTATATATATATATATATATATATATATTATATAGACCCATAAAAACCAAAATATATAAAAGATTCATAACCAAAAACACCAAAAATAATATAAAAGTAAGATTTAAATATTTTGAGACTGCTGTCTCTCTCTTCATTATCTACCTACCTGCCTGAATTCTGTTGCAACAGAACATTTTTACCAGTCATATATATATATATATATATATATATATAATATATATACATATGCTTAAAAAATCACGATAGATCCACGTGACTTCATTCGCTTATGTGTAATATATATATTATATATAGACATAGATAAATTATTAATTATATATATATATATATATATAATATGTATATATATATATATATATATGTATATATAGATAGTATATATATATGTATATATAATAGGATATATATATATATATATAATATATAGATATATATATATATATATAGACATACATATGACTTCACATCCTGTTGCTAAGTATATATAACGATAAGACAACCTCTCTCTCTCTCTCTCTCGTCAGAAAGGAGAAAGGATGTTTTTATACATGTATTTTTTTTTATCTTTTATGACAAAAATACAATAATGCAGATTTAGTTATGTCGTAGTACTGACATAATTTTACAATGGTAATTTTTCTTCTTACCAGGACATCTTACTTATATGAAGAGAACATTGCATATTTGAGTAGTTATCAGGATAGTAACTTATATACATATAAGTTGTAACTGATACACTGCTGTGAGGCTTAACCCTCTCTCTCTCTCTCTCTCTCTCTCTATAAACCACACATCGACAAAAGGTAACGTTGTTACTATATGCTGAAACATTCATGTAATCACATAAGATGAGCTAGCTAATTATTTGGAGTTTTCTGGCGTTGCAGCTGGTTGGGTCACAGCCGCCAAATGAAAGACATAGCAGGAGATCCTTTTAGACAGGCGCATCGTCGTCATGCCGATGTAAATCCCAGGCCATCCTTGGGCGGGGCATACGTATCGGTAGACAACGTTGGACTGTTTTAGGGGGTCTCCTACGGGCGGGGAGGGGTTGTTCTTCATCAGGAGGTCCTTCGTACGCCGATTCTTATAGTAATTTATAAAGGACATTCTTTTCCCTTCCTCCTGTCTAAAAGGATCTCCTGCCACGCCCAGGAGGGCGCCATTAGGCAGCACGCCCTTGCAGTACACCAGCAAGACATCACAAGAGACGACATCATCAGGAATGTCAAAATCATCGGGAGAGCCCCTAACCCGCGACGTCTGCGCCTCCTAGAAGCGCTGCTTATACTTGAGCAAAAGCCTCCCCTTAATACCACTCAAGAAGCGTTCCTGATACCGATGTGTGTGAGGAGGACCACGCCCCTCCCCCCAAACGAAAGTACCAGAGCGCATGAAACAAACACCGGACGTGAAGCACATTATCAGAATAATACCAGGGGTGACGTCACTCGGGTAGAAGCCAATCAAGAGGCTCCCAGTGATACCCCCCGCCTAAGAAGGTCTGCAACACTCGTAAACACTCGCCGTATGAGTCACCTTCCCAGGAACCAATGAAAACTCGACCCGCCGGAGAGGGTCTCTATACCGTACTCGAGAGCCCGCAACAGCACGATTTAAGAAGGACTCGCCAGCTTAATCTTAAACAACAACCACTCGAAATATACGGGCTGCTCTACGAGCAAGAGCCCATGCTGGCACAAGGCCAGCTTAATCTCAAACAACAACCACTCGAAAGTCATACGGGCTGCTCTACAAGCAAGAGCCCGTGCTGGCACAAGGCCAGCTTAATCTCAAACAACAACCACTCGAATTCAGTCCCTTGGCAGTCATCGCTTGATAATGTCCTGCGGATCAGGAGGAAACGTCGCGTTCGAGAGAGAGAGAGAGAGAGAGAATTGTATAAGCAATTATAAACCAAATGACTCAACCGAATTTTACCATGCCCTTTGGTGCGTTGCCCGCCAGTATAAGCAACAACGAGAAAGCCGTCATCAGAAAAATAGAGAAGACTCTCTACAAGATTAATAGTGCTGAAGCAGCAATCATTTTTAACAAAACATGTCTACGAGAGGGTCTGCTTCCGAAATATTATTATTATTATTATTATTATTATTATTATTATTATTATTATTATTATTATTATTATTATTATTATTATTATTATTGTATTTTGCGTCACACCAAAGCTGGATAAAATTGGTCTGAGATTATTATTATTAATATTATTATATTTTGTCTCACACCAAAGCTGGAGAACTGGTCTAAAACCATTATTAATATTATTATTATTATTTTTATTATTATCATATTTTGCGTCACACCAAATCTGGATAAAATGGGTCTGAGACCGATCGATAGCCAGGGGAGCATTTACCCTCTGAAATATGCAGGATTGACTCACGGTATGAAAAATGTGCAGTTATAAATTTAAAAAGTCAATTTACGTTAATATATTCTCCTGCAGTTTTTTTTTTATTTTTTTGCATTGAATATGTAGTAAGTGTCAGGCTTGCTTTCAAATACGTGAACACTCAAGGGGCTTTTGGTTATAAACGTCTGCATAGTGGTTATAATCCTTTGCTTTTCATTATATACCATCTTTTTTATGTATCTTCTGCGCGGTCATAATCAAAGTATATGGGATATTCATTATATACCGTACTTTGATGTGTCATCTACGTGGTTATAATGATGATACATTTGATATTCAATATATACCATTTTTTTTATTTATCTTCTGTACACTCATAATCAAGGTATACTGAATATTCATTATATCCCGTACTTAGATGTATCTTCTACGTTGTTATAATCATGATACATTTGATATTCATTATATACCATCTTTTTGTATGTATCTCCTGTGTGGTCATAATCAAGGTATACTGAATATTCATTATATCCCGTACTTTCATGTATCATCTACGTGGTTATAATCATGATACATTTTATATTCATTATATACCATCTTTTTTTATGTATCTCCTGTGTGGTCATAATCTAGGTATATATACTGGATATTCATTATATCCCGTACTTTGATGTATCTTCTACGTGGTTATAATCAAGACACATTTTATATTTATTATATACCATCTTTTTTTATGTATCCCCTGTGCGGTCATAATCAAGGTATACTGAATATTCATTATATACCATCTTTTTTTATATATCTTCTGTGCGGTTATAATCAAGGTATACTGAATATTCGTTATAGCCCGTACTTTGATGCATCTTCTTCGTGGTTATACTCATGATACGTTTGATATTCATTATATACCATTTTTAATGTATCTCCTGTGCGGTCATAATCAAGGTATAATGAATATTCATTATATCCCGTACTTTGATGTATCATCTACGTGGTTATAATCGTTATACATTTGATATTCATTATATACCATCTTTATTTATTTATCTTCTGTACGGTCATAATCAAGGTATACTGAATATTTATTATATACTTTCATGTATCATCTACGTGGTTATAATCGTGATACATTTTTTTATATTCATTATATACCATCTTTTTTATGTATCTTCTTTGCGCTCATAATCAAGGTAAACTGAATATTCAATATATCCCGTACTTAGATGTATCATCTACGTGGTTATAATCATGGTATGTTTAATATTAGTTATATAACGCCATGTGACGTATGTTTTACGTGGTTATAATCAAGATACATTTAATTTTCCTTATACGCTGTCATGTGATGTATCATCCATGTAATTACAATCATTGTACATTTGATATTCATTATACGCCGTCATGTAATGTATTTTCAAATAAGTCACATGATAAATAAATCGCAACACGATATATACATACATATATATATATAATGATATATATATAATATATATATATATATATACATATATATATGTTTGTGTGTGTATGTATGTGTATATATATATATATATGTATATATATAATATATATCATAGATATATATATATATATATATACACGTGCTTCTGCCTCATGCTTTGAGAAAGCAGTGTGAACCGCTGTAGGCAATAATAGCGCAGGTCTCAATACACGCGATCGTATCATGCACGTGTTTCATGTAACAGGTATTTTGTGGTGGGGGTGAGGGGGAGGGGTTGTCATAAGATGCTTTTCACGTCCGGAAACCCCAGCGGACGTGCGTGTACTTAACGAGCAAGTTGGCTTAGATAAAATTATTCAAAATTTAAAATTGAGTATAAGGTAGCATTTCATAAAGATAAGTACAAAAATTGGTTTTCGATTGCCAAGCATCAGAATAAATACATCATAACTTCCTGCTATGATATATTTCCCCAGAGTTGTTCATTGTTAGTGGTTAAACACGAAAGGCCAGTTTATGAAATCATATATTTCAACCAATTTGTATATCTCCCTGACTTATTATCATTGTGCGTGTGCCTAAAAAAATCTGCGCGGTTTTGTGTAGTGTAGCATGACAACAAGACAAACACAAGGGGAGAGAGAGAGGGAGAGAGAGAGCTGATATCCTTAGTTACCAATATTGCTTATTATCAAATCATTAAGCTTTCTTTTGCAAAGTGTAGCATGACTGTAAGGCAAAACACAAGGAGAGAGAGAGAGAGAGAGAGAAAGAGAGCGCTCAAGTCAATACCATTTCTTGCACTTACTTCCACATTTTCCATGTGATTTCGTACTTGACACACTGTTGAATTTGCAATGAAATGTAATGTGTGGCACGGGTACGGAAGCCGCCCACGTCATTCTGGAATGTGGTTGAGAGAGAGAGAGAGAGAGAGAGAGAGAGAGAGAGAGAGAGAGAGAGATAAGATTTCTGTATCTGAACTCATTATGTAGTACTATTTTTATTATTATTATGCTTTTTCTTGTCAATATTTTGATATTTTCTTATATTTTTTTTCCATTCTGTGGTATATATTTGCCTCTTTTTTTTCTTATGAGTTTTATAGTATTTTTTGTTTTTTTGTTTTTAGTCTGCAGCGTTAGACGTTCCTCAGTGTTTGTAACCACGATAGAAAAAGAAGGGTAAGAAGTACAGGGTTTCCATAAACTCCCAGTACCATTACAATTATTTATGGCTTGTAATGGTACTGGGACTTTATGGACACCCCGTACTTTTTACCCCTCTTTTTTTTATCGTGGTTACAAACACTGAGCAACATCTAACGTAGGAGACTGAAAAAATCAACTATAGAACTCATAAGAAAAAAAAAAAACGAGGCAAATACATACCACCATACCAATTATACCCCGTATAATTCACTTCCTGCAACGCTAAGTAATGCGTTCTCCCGCATTAGAATACCAGAAAACAATTATTGCCTTCGCTTATTAGGCCACTCTAGTCTGTTAATATTTGATTGGATTGCAGTCGTTAAGACGCTGAGAAGTACATATCGTCTATTGAAAATGTTAGATATGGTCCGTTTTTTATAGTTTTTTTTATTTTTTTATTTATGGGAGTCTAATCTCAAGATTTTCTCTGCGTATTTTGTATCGGTAATATGTTCTTCTTACGTATCAGAGGCTTATTGGATTGGAGTTTAAATTCTTATATATATATATATGCATATATATATATATAATTATTCTATATATATCTATATATAGATATATAATATATCTATATATATATATATATATAGATATATATATATATATATAATTATGTCGTTGTTTTGGTCTGACAAACTCATTCACTTAGATGGTCTAATTTATCTCGGAAAAAATTCATATATATATATATATATATATATATATATATATAGATATATATATATATGTGTGTGTGTGTGTGTATATATATATATATGTGTGTGTATACATATATATATATACATATATATATATATATATATATATATATATATATATATATATAGTCTATGTTTTGGTCTGACAAACCTATTCACTAAGACGGTCTAATTTATCTCGAAAAAAAATGACCATCCCATGAATATTTTTTCCTGATTATCATTCACATTCTAGAAGCGTTTTCAACCTCACTAAGATATAGTTCATCTTTATCTACGAAAAAAAATTGTCATATCGTAAGTATTATTATATTTTACTAATATTCGCATTTTCCTTTTCACTTTCCTAAACACATTCACAGCATACGTGTAGTAACCCACGAAGAGGGTTTTGTTACCAACGTTTACTGTGATTCCCATCAGAGTTCACAAGGAAGCATTAAGAAGCGTTCAAATAAAGTCCTTTTTTGTATTCTAGAGCTATTTGCCTTTATGGTATCGACTTACTGGATTTCATCGCCTTGTTATTCAGTTCGTATTATCGAGTTCCTAGTTACAGGACTCTATTACTTGGGTTGTGGGTTATTGAGGAAGTGCATGATCAGTGTTAGATTTTGCCATGAAATGTATTTATCCTTTTTAGTTTTCTGCAAAGGCAAACTATTGAGATGGTTTTGTCTGTCTGCCTTCAGATCTTAAAAACTACAGAGGCTAGAGGGCTGCAAATTGGTATGTCCATCATCGCCCCTCTTATCATTTTCTAGCCTCGGTAATTTTTATTTATTTATTTTTAGGTTTTGTTATTTTTCCTAATCGCAAATTAGAAAACTACTGAGGAGAGAGGGCTGCAAATTGGTATGTTGATCATCCACCCTCCTATCATCAAACGTACCGAATTGCAGCCCTCTAGCCTCGGTAGGTTTTATTTATTTATTTATTTCTAGTTTTTTTCCTAATCGCAAATTAGTTCTCGTGTAGAATGCACGTCCCATGATGTAGAATTCTGCATTCCCTCTGTGACTACCATAGCTCTTGTGAGAATTTATCTTTATAACCAGTGGTGTGGTTAACGCCTTTGCTAGCTCCGTCGGGGGTGGCGGTTGGAGTTAGTGCTGTTATTACACTTCACACAGCGCACTTAAGAATTTAACTTGAGGTTCTTTGCGGCGTGGCGTCCCTTCGGCCTCTAGCTGCTACCCCTTTCATTCCTTTTTGCTGTACTACAACCGTTCATATATATTCTGTCATGCGTCTTAACTTCTTCAACCCTCAATAACAATAATTGTTTCTTGGTGCAACTGTGCGAAGTTTTTCTCCTATAACACTATCAAAACCTTTTTCTGTCAATTTCTCTTTTGAGCACCGAATGACCTCATCGTACGTAATATAGCCCATAGTTTATATTCCAGCTTCAGTTCCAAAGCGTGTTTACCAGTATACTAAGACTTAATCATCTGAATACTAAAACATTATCTTCAAGAAACGAGAAAGCAGGCTCGATTTGACAAGCTTTGCTGTAGTAGTTACTTGCAATATATTCGATATGAAGACTTAATGGTAATTGTACTACTTTGGCTAGTACTAAACATGGCTCCTTTGGACGGTACTAGTTTGGCTAGTAGTAAGCATGGCTCCTTGGGACGGTACTACTTTGGCTAGTACTAAACATGGCTCCTTTGGACGGTAATAGTTTGGCTATACTCTGTTTTTTTTTCCATCTGTCCACCCGCCTGTGGTGTTTGCGTATGGTAAAACTGCGTCCCAGGCTTTAGATAGTTACGCTGTGTAAGTTTTTGGTAAATGAAGGATATTTGCAACTGAAAAGTGTTTTAATAATTTACTGTATGCGAATAACACCGTTAATATTCGAAATAGGATATTGTTGAATGTAAGCTGAATGTAACTATCTAAAGCCCGGGACGCAGTGTTACCAAATGCAAACACCACAGGCGGGTGGACAGATGGAAAGAAACCGAGTATATTATTAAGCATAGCTCCCTGGGACGGTACTACTTTGGCCAGTACTAAACATGGCTCCTTGCGATGTTACTACTTTGGCTAGTACTAAACATGGCTCCTTGGGACGGTACTACTTTGGCTAGTACTAAACATGGCTCCTTGGGACGGTACTACTTGGCTATACTAAACAGGCTCTTTACTTTGGTTGGGGACGGTACTTTGGCTAAACTGGCTTATACTATTTGGCATGGCCTCCTTTGGACGGTACTAGTTTGGCTAGTACTAAGCATGGCTCCTTTGGAGGGTACTAGTTTGGCTAGTACTAAGCATGGCTCCTTGGGACAGTACTACTTTGGCCAGTACTAAACATGGCTCCTTTGGACGGTACTCCTTTGGCTAGTACTAAACATGGCTCCTTGGGACGGTACTACTTTGGCCAGTAATAAATATGGCTCCTTGGGACGGCACTAGTTTGGCCAGTACTAAACATGGCTCCTTGGGACGGTACTACTTTGGCCAGTACTAAACATGGCTCCTTGGGATGCCGTTTTTAGTACTAGCCCCTCGGGGATCAAAGTATTATATATAAGCATTTCTGCATTGTGTGGTCGACAAATAATATTGATAAACGATATATTCATCCAGCCATCTCTTCAAATTTACCAAAGGGCGCTTAGTACTATAGTGCCTCGGAGTAGGTTTAGTAGTTCTAAAACTTCCAACACTTTACCTCGGTAACGTTTTACGATTTCCATAAAAGATAATCTCGCTGGCTGGGTTCAGCTTTTTATCAGGGCTGTAAACTGAGGCTCCGTTAATCCGTTTCAAAACTATCGATATTAGCAGCCATAGCACAGTAGGAGAAAGTTAACGTAGTTTACTAGAAGCTTAAGGCACTCGGTCATAGCTCTGATAGCTTCGTAAACCAGTTTTTGACCAAATTTCACGTTATTAAAAAAAAAAAAATAGTATTCGTAGATGAAAAAATCTTAATTTTTAATCATTTGCTTTGGCAATACAATCAGGGAAAGAAAATTCGAAACAAAATGGAAGTAAAACAAAATTTGACAAGCACAATTCTTTTCCCGATCTATACTGTTATTTTTTATGCTGTTTTACGTTGCATGGAACCAGTGGTTATTCAGCAACGGGACCAACGGCTTTACGTGACTTCCAAACCACGTCGAGAGTGAACTTTTATCACCAGTAATACACATCTCTCACTCCTCAATGGAATGGCGGAGAATCGAACCCGCGACCACCGAGGTGGGACGCCAACACCATACCAACCACGCCACTGAGGCGCTTATACTGTTATTACATTTGCTATAACTCTCTCAGTTCGTTGTCGTTAATGACATTGAATTAAATATATGTACGTACGTATGTGTGTGTGTGTGTGTGTGTTGGTATTTATCTACAGACAGAGATAGAGACAAAGAGTGGATGACTCAGAAATACTTTTCCTGCTACGATCTGTTTAAGAAAAGGAATGCGTCTGTATATCCGTTGCTCTAAACAAGAGAGAGAGAGAGAGAGAGAGAGAGAGAGAGAGAGAGAGAGAGAGAGAGCCAATCAAGCGAATGGTTAAGCTGTCAAATCAAGCGAATGGTTAAGCTGTCACCTCTATATTGGCAACGCTGTGAAGCAAAAAGCATCATTTGGTTTTTGTCATGGTATTTGGAATGGTTCTAATAGAATGATTACACTACGCCACAGAGATTTCTAAGGGCGTGGTACAGTCAACCGTTTCCTCACCGCTATCATTATCATCATCATCATCATTATTTGGGCTGATATCCTCACTATCATCACTCGCTATTATCATCATTGTAATCAGAATCATCATTGTCACCAATTAGCTGCGTTCAGTTAGGCGTGCCTGCATTGTAAAGAGTGGAATGTGCTTGTGTGTGGGTTTGTGTATTCTCTCTCTCTCTCTCTATTTCTTTGTATGTATATACTACATATATATATATATATATATATATATATATATATATATATATATATTAGTGCACTGCCTTGTATAGCACTCCATTAACCAAAGTATTTTTCACCGACTTGCAGTTTCTAATACAAACTTTTGACGTTTTACAAGTCAAAAGAAAAAAAATCTATAACGATTCAGAAACATCACCCACAATCCGCATCTGTTCCAACCATAGTCTATTAAAAACTGGACAGAAATTCAAGCCCTTCTCGGTACGCACTTTTGAAATACCTGTTGTAACTTTATCCGAGGACCTTGTAAGCTTTATAAAAAGCTTAGGGCTTTGCCTATATAGTCTCAATTTGGCAGCGAAAACTTCAAAATGAATCCCCTTTTGTTCCATTCGACGTCCACGCGCCATTTCTCTTGTTTCCCGCCTTTGATGACAAAGATACTCATTTCTCGTTATAGCCATTATGTAGGATCGTGCGTCTTGGTTTCTTCACTCTATTCTGCGATTCGTTTATTCTCTCATGCTACCGACGTCTTGCATTTACTCCCAAATACTAAAACCAATCATAAACTTACAGTTTTCCACCGTTAGTACTAACATTCATTGCTCCTCGTACTAATACTCATTGTTCCTCTATCCTGGACTTTCATTTATTCTCATATGATTTGCCTCTTCTTTTATCTCGTCTCACGAACTATCTAAACCCATTCACCAGCTAACTTTACACATCACGAATTGGCACTGGAACGGCTTCAGAACTCCGTCCGTAAAAAGACCAAGTGTGAGATCTGCTTTTGTTTGTAAACAGTTCACCCTCACGTTTGCACAGTTTATCTCAAACTTCGCTTTTATCGTGGAACCTCCTGTCAACAAATTTCATTCTAGTCATTACATCCTCTTCGGTACCCGCCACATTCTCTCTCTCTCTCTCTCACACACACACACTCACACATACACACCAAACAATATGCGGGTTGATGTTGCCTACGAAATTAAGGGTTATACGCATTTGTCCTGTACCGATCTGTCTTGACATGACAATAAAACAATATCTCAAAAAGTTTGTCGATTTGAGAATAAAGCTTTTAAGACAAAGACCAGACGGCAGATGGCAGGATAAGGTTAGAAATGATGACAATAAGAGGCGATTATGTAGAGATGGAAATGACAGGCAGGTGGGTTCCTGTGAGCACTAGGAGAGTTGGAGACGAATGGAGAATTTCCCAGAGGCCCTTTCCTCACCTGACATTAGAGCAGTCATGATGATGATTTATACTGTGCAAAAGAAGCCTTCAATGGCTAGTTAAATCACAAGCAAGCTAACCTACAGTAGAATATACACGTATACAATATTAGTGCGGGTAAAAACTTAACTCTTGGACACATTCCTTCTTGGTACTATTATATCCTGCCATGTATACATGCATGCACACCAGCATCTGAAACAATGTCATGTGTATACTGTTCCACAGTTTCACAATGATCTCTGGCACTGGGCAGTGTGATATCGTGACACCTCGACACAATAGAGATGAACAGATGATGGCACTCTGGACACTGAGTCACATTCATTCTAGAGGCTTTTTCTCAAAAGGGTACGAAAGTTCCTCGATTTATTAACCTGTAAAAGTACTAAAAATGGTCTAGACTAATGCCTCTATGACTTTTGAATCTAGGTCTAGACTAATACTTCTAAGATTTATGAATCCAGGTCTAGACTAATACTTCTAGGACTTTTGTTTGTTTGTATGGTGTTTTTACGTTGCATGGAACCAAGGGTTATTCAGCAACGGGACCAACGGCTTTACGTGACTTCCGAACCACGTCGAGAGTGAATTTCTATCACCAGAAATACACATTTCTCACTCCTCAATGGAATGGCCGTTTGAATCTAGGTCTAGATTAATACCTCTATGACTTTTGGCAGAATTCAGACTTGTTTCTATCGGCTTTGAGAGAAAAAAGTTTAGAGTCAAGATCACAAATATAAACCTGTGCATTCAAGACATGATGTACAGTCAGTACGAAACCGTCCAATCAGCGGTCCTAATTTTGCCGTGAAGTTTAGTCCCATTACCTAATGACCAGAACACTACGCCGAGGAACACGAGACGAGATATAAGTCTAGGATTTCCACGAACGCCGCCATCTTGATGTCTTTATAACTCCTTGTAGTCTGTTCATTATAGGTATACTGAATAAGATCAGGTGCGTTCCTCTGGTATCTTCATTAAATATAAATATGATATATATATATATATATATATATATATAGAATATATATATATATAGATATATATATATATCTATATTATATATGATTACGTGGGCGAAAGATAGACGTATGTGCCATCATCAACCAATCATAAAAGTGAACTCAAGTAAAGAAAGAAAGAAAAAGTGTGAGAGCAAGAAGAACTATTACCTAATAAAAAAAGAGAGAGAGAAAGAGAGATGCGGGCAGTGTGGAAAGCCTAGAGAGAGAGAGAGAGAGAGAGAGAGAGAGAGAGAGAGAGAGAGAGAAAGCATGATTCTGCACACTTAACTTCCTTTTCCTGTCAAATACATTGCACATTTACACCTAATCGCCGAATCCTTAAAATTTCGAGTGTGATGAACTGATAAAATCGTTTTATGATGAAAAATAAATGACAGAAACCCCATAAAATATATTTTATATATAAATTTAAATAACTGGAAAGATTAAACGGAGTTTTAGATGTAGATCAGAAATCAGTTGAAAAAAGCAAAATTCTTCTTACAGTGAGGAGACATGAACGGTTCAACTGTTGGTCTGAAACATACGTACTGACATTTCTCTATAATTTACATCCGATACCGTTGGGGGCTAAATGTCACACACACGCACACACACACTGAAACATGGCGAAAACTAGGTACAGACAAAAATATTTTTGTTCTTTTTGTAATCCAGTGACTTATTTTTCAGAAACTGGCGTTGCAACATCCATCGTTCATCTAGGGCAATTATAATATATATATATATATATATATATATATATATATATATATATATATATATATATATATATATATATATATATATATATATGTATACATATATATATATATATATATATATATATATATATATATATGTAGATTCGGTAAAGAAATACAAATATTAAACGTTAATGAGAGGCTTTACATGCAATGTATGAAATAAAATAGATTTCGAAGAAAAAAAAATACTGAAAAAATTACGTACGCAAATGAATCCAAGAGAAAAATAATGAATTAGGAAACGCCCAGTTACATGAACAGCTGTTAATACCTTAAATGACTGTTCAGATAAGCAGTCGAATATTTTTGAAAATATGAACAGTGATTTTTCAAATCCGGGATTGGCGTCTTTCCCAACTTTATCTCTCTAATTCATAAAAACTGACTGACTTACCTGCCATGTTTGCCAGAGCGCTCCCTACCGAGAAATGCTCTCTCTGTCAGGCCAGAGCCAAGATAGGAGGAGCCACAGACGGAAGAAGTTGGTGATAAGATTCAATGATATTGCGCTCTAAAAAGAGTTCAACTCCCTCCATTTAAGCGATAATTCCCGTATAAAGAAACTATATAAACTGGGCTTTTCCCGACTGACGCCTTTTTAAGAAGACCGGTAATTGGACCCAAGTCGAAGTGCATCCAATTTCGCGGAAATAAAAGAGGCAGAAGTGTGATTTTTATCGTAAATTGTTTACTAAGTGAGAGAGTTGAACGCTTAAATGGCGTGAAAGAGATGTCCAACGCACAACTGATGTTCTCTTCAGAGATACTGACTGACTGAATGAAACCGGAGAGCTGTACGTCAGACTCTCACATAACAAGGTGAGGTTACATGGCGCGGTACATCGTTCTCGCGAGCCAGGAAGGGGCAGACTTGGCTGCGTTCTCTTTTCAAAAAGTGGCTTTTACGATGCTTCAAACAACTTCTTTGGTAAAACTAATCGTATCGTCGTTCAAATATCTCATAGATGTTGTATTTGATATAAAATTGGACTAATGAATTCTTATCATTTTGGAAAAAACACGCTGTTTTCAACAACCTAAACTTCTTTACCGCGTTGACGTTCATAGAAAATGGCTCCAAGCTTTCGCTCTAACCACATCTCAAACATTACCAAGTTTTATTAAGCAGTTACTTATCTCCCGAGTTTGTTGCTATTTATTGATAGAATAAAGAAGAAGACAGACGGTATTGTCACGCTCGCTAGAAAATAAGGTCGTTTCTATATATATATTTTACGAAAACATTACAAATGGAACCCTTCACGGTTTAAAAAAAAACTCAACGAAAACGAAAAATTCTTTACCTGCAAAAACCAAACAACACAATATCACGAAATGAAAGATAGATCGAATTACTTTATAACCAGGCAGAGAGATGATTCTCTCTCTCTCTCTCTCTCTCTCTCTCTCTCTCTCCTCTCTCTCTCTCTCTACGTGATTGCCATTGCAGACGGTTTAGCCGAGTGAATTCACTAGAATATCGGTTGCTAGTACAGCGAATAACTTTGAAGTATCGTCTTTCAGTTGACTTAATCTGCAGTTCGCTTTGTAACTGCTCGTAGCAGACTCTTAATGTCTGTTGCTAGTTTTTAAGTATTTTTTTTTTTTGGGGGGGAGGCGGGCGGGGAGGCGAAGCTTCATACCCATAGTTAATTTAGATGAAAAGTACAATTCAGAAGATGCAAAAATGAACAGGGGTGGATTCGGAGAATATAAACAACGATACATTCGTATTTTATGTACCAAATCCTGAATGGACATCTTGTGCAGAATATGTCCACAAAATCATTCGTGATTGCTAGTCCTATCTGCCTACGAACTGTTCCATTTAAGAAAAAAACTACATTCTCTGTCTTCCTGTACCATATATTTTTACCTAGCTTCTTATCACTCAATTAAAGAAAGTAAATGTTCAGTTTTTGTATCGCAGCCCCATCTTTAGTACGATCTGTTCTAAGAGGGAGGAGGAGGAGGAGGAGGCGGAGGAGGAGGAGGAGGGGAGGAGGAGGAGGAGTAGGAGGAGGAGGAGGAGGAACAAGCATTACATACGTTTATCAGCATTGAACCACCAGATCCTGACTGCGCATTTATCGGCGATTTTACTCTCCTTCGCTCTTATCAACGTAAAGATTGAAAGCGCATTGAAGACCTATATAGCAAGTTCTTATTTATCGTCCTCTGAGCACGGCTGTGTTTGGCTTCAAAACACTTGTGCTTCGTTCTAAAAGCGGGGCGTGAGGCTGAACAATATTTTGCTTTATGAGGCACAGTAAGGAACAAAGGTTGTGTGTGTGTGTATGTATAATATATATATATATATATATTATATATATCTATATATAGATAGTATTATTAACTAGATATAATATATATAATAAATATATATTATATATAATTATATATATGTCATTCCTTTACAGTAACAGAAATGTTAAAATGCTTGCATACATAGTACTACACGTTTCCTAACTGTCAGCTTAACAGAACTGGTGAACTTTTGCATCTAATTTCTGAAATATGAAGTAGATTGATGATTTGCTATCTATATAAAAGTAATTTTTTAAACGATTAAGGTATTATTGAACAAGGTGAGACTGTATCCGACTAAACACTTTCTCTAGATCACAGGAATATATGCAATACATTTTTGTCTTAAGTGCACATGGAACAATTTCCATGTCTCCAGTGAATGCAAAGGGCCCTTGTCTAAATCTGTACGAAGCCCTTTCTGTATCACAGGATTTCTTGCAGGTTCTGACCTAAGTCTACGTGAAATAATTTCTGTATCACTGATACACTCGTCAGGCACTTGTCTAAGTTTGCGTGAAATACTTAATAACTGAACATCACAGGTTCACGCCTTAGGTTCCTGTTTAGATATAAGTGAAGAATTCTATGTATAACTAGCAGATTTTTCTCTTGTGCAAGTGTTAGCTTTCTGAAACGCACTGGGTGTCAACGATTCACCAATCGTTAGGGTGAATAGTATTCTTTTGTCATAACAAAAGCAGTAGCATGTTCTGGGTTTAAGAGAACGTATCTCAGTCATGTTTTTCCTTTAAGTAAAACTACTGCATAGAACCGCCCCAGCATGCAGTCTAGGCGCTAGTTTACTTTTCAACGCCTAGCGACATAGCAGAAGCACCATGGAGCTATGAACAAATGTTTATAGTTCCATGAGTAGCACATCATGAGTGTTAGTTATTGACATTTTAATTTGTGTCGTAAAACACCATGATATCTCCATGAACTTTATTTCAATATAAAATCTTAGTTTTCTATACGGCCTTTTATTAATATTCATGAGTCACATAATAATAATAATAATAATAATAATAATAATAATAATAATAATAATAATAATAATAATAATAATAATAATAATAATAAAAGACTATACAGCCAACTAAGAGGGGAAGATAACCACCCAGAAATTCCCGAAGCCGAACCAAGTAAGAGACTCTGGGAAAACATATGGAGCAATCCGGTATCACACAACAAACATGCAACATGGCTCCAGGAAGTCAAGGAAGAAGAAACAGAGAGAATAAAACAAAGATTCACAGACATCACGACAGACACAGTCACACCAACTAAAGAAAATGCCAACTGGAAAACCCCAGGTCCCGATGAAGTCCATGGATACTGGCTCAAAAACTTCAAGCCCTACACCCACGAATAGCAGAACAACTCCAGCATTGTATCTCAAATCACCAAGCACCCAAATGGATGACCACAGGAAGAACATCCTTAGTACAAAAAGACAAGAGTAAGGGAAATATAGCCAGTAACTACAGGCCTATCACCTGCCTACCAATAATGTGGAAGTTACTAACAGGTATCATCAGTGAAAGGCTATATAACTACCTAGAGAGACAAACACCATCCCCCACAAACAGAAAGGCTGCAGGAGGAAGTGTAGGGCACAAAAGACCAGCTCCTGATAGACAAAATGGTAATGAAGAACAGTAGGAGAAGGAAAACCAACCTAAGCATGGCATGGATAGACTATAAGAAAGCCTTCGATATGATACCACACACATGGCTAATAGAATGCCTGAAAATATATGGGGCAGAGGAAATACCATCAGCTTCCCTCAAAATACAATGCGCAACTGGAATACAATACTTACAAGCTCTGGAATAAGACTAGCAGAGGTTAATATCAGGAGAGGGATCTTCCAGGGCGACTCACTGTCCCCACTACTCTTCGTAGTAGCCATGATTCCCATGACAAAAGTACTACAGAAGATGGATGCCGGGTACCAACTCAAGAAAAGAAGCAACAGAATCAACCATCTGATGTTCATGGACGACATCAAGCTGTATGGTAAGAGCATCAAGGAAATAGATACCCTAATCCAGACTGTAAGGATTGTATCTGGGGACATCAGGATGGAGTTTGGAATAGAAAAATGCGCCTTAGTCAACATAAAAAAACAAAAAGGCAAAGTAACGAGAACTGAAGGGATAGGCTACCAGATGGGAGCAACATCAAACACATAGATGAGACAGGATACAAATACCTGGGAATAATGGAAGGAGGAGATATAAAACACCAAGAGATGAAGGACACGATCAGGAAAGAATATATGCAGAGACTCAAGGCGATACTCAAGTCAAAACTCAACGCCGGAAATATGATAAAGCCATAAAACACATGGGCAGTGCCAGTAATCAGATACAGCGCAGGAATAGTGGAATGGACGAAGGCAGAACTCCGCAGCATAGATCAGAAAACCAGGAAACATATGACAATACACAAAGCACTACACCCAAGAGCAAATACAGACAGACTATACATAACACGAAAGGAAGGAGGGAGAGGACTACTAAGTATAGAGGACTGCGTCAACATCGAAAACAGAGCACTGGGGCAATATCTGAAAACCAGTGAAGACGAGTGGCTAAAGAGTGCATGGGAAGAAGGACTAATAAAAGCAGACGAAGACCCAGAAATATACAGAGACAGGAGAAAGACAGAAAGAACAGAGGACTGGCACAACAAACCAATGCACGGACATACATGAGACAGACTAAAGAACTAGCCAGCGATGACACATGGCAATGGCTACAGAGGGGAGAGCTAAAGAAGGAAACTGAAGGAATGATAACAGCGGCACAAGATCAGGCCCTAAGAACCAGATATGTTCAAAGTACGATAGACGGAAATAACATTTCTCCCATATGTAGGAAGTGCAATACGAAAAGTGAAACCATAAACCACATAGCAAGTGAATGCCCGCACTTGCACAGAACCAGTACAAAAAGAGGCATGATTCAGTAGGCAAAAGCACTCCACTGGAGCCTGTGCAAGAAACATCAGCTACCTTGCAGTAATAAGTGGTACGAGCACCAACCTGAAGGAGTGATAGAAAACGATCAGGCAAAGATCCTCTGGGACTATGGTATCAGAACGGATAGGGTGATACGTGCAAACAGACCAGACGTGACGTTGATTGACAAGGTCAAGAAGAAAGTATCACTCATTGATGTCGCAATACCATGGGACACCAGAGTTGAAGAGAAAGAGAGGGAAAAATTGGATAAGTATCAAGATCTGAAAATAGAAATAAAAAGGATATGGGATATGCCAGTGGAAATCGTACCCATAATCATAGGAGCACTAGGCACGATCCCAAGATCCCTGAAAAGGAATCTAGAAAAACTAGAGGCTGAAGTAGCTCCAGGGCTCATGCAGAAGAGTGTGATCCTAGAAACGGCACACATAGTAAGAAGAGTGATGGACTCCTAAGGAGGCAGGATGCAACCCGGAACCCCACACTATAAATACCACCCAGTCGAATTGGAGGACTGTGATAGAGCAAAAAAAAAAAAAAAAAAAAAAAATAATAATAATAATAATAATTCACGGAGCGACACGGCCGAGCCCAGAAATATATTTACTCCTCAATTCCTTTATATTTAAATGCGTTAGTTCATCAGATGTGCTAAATAAAACAACACTCGTTTGCATAGACTTTTGTCTGTGAATATTTTTTCTAGACCTAATACATTTTTCTATTTTTGTTTCGTGAATGGAAAATTTATGGAATGAAACTTGGAAAAAAAAACAAATGTTAATAGCTCTAGTTCAATGTCAGATGCGCGTGAATGTTCGAAAGGTCCTCAGATTCACTTCTGCGCAACTATATAAACCTTAAATTATTATTAGCGCAATATATTATTAGTGTCTGTATATCAAGTTTTTAAATATTAACTAGCGGTTTGAACCGCTGTCATTTTGTACCACTGTGAAATAATAATTGCGAGAAATAGAGAGTAGTCAGTATGGTGGCTATAATTAAAGTAATCTTACCATGACTTTATTTCAACACATTACGTAAAGGCGTCTTAACGGGAACTAGCCCTACTAACATAAAAAAAGAAGAAAAAAAAAACGATTTATGTAATGCTAAATTGTATGTAATGCAAATACATTAGTTTTCTTATGCATTTGAAAAGGAGTTATTATATATAAAAGCATCTAGAAAGATAATAGTTAAACTTGACTCACAAGAAAGTAATTCGTTAGGTCTAGTGATGTTTCCCCCTATACTTCCTTACTCTGGCAACCAACCCTGTAGACTCAAACTTCCGTGGCCTTGGCAAAGTTTGCTCACAACTGTAACGTTCTCTACGTCAGTTAATGCAATGTCCTATGGTAAAAATATAAAAATGGCCTTACTTTTTTTTTTACTCAGACATGATTGGAATCAAGCAAAATAATTACTTTAAAAGGTAAAATCTAATTGGTAGCGAGATGGCAAAGTCTGCTCATTTCCGTAACGTTCACTACGTCAAAAATATAGTATCGAAGCGTAAAAAATAAATAAATGCGATGACATTTTAAATGTTAGTCATTATTAAAATCAAACCAACCTAATGCTTTCCAAGTCAAAGTTGAATTGATGATAAGACAAAGATAATTCGAACTCGGAAAAATTGTCCGTACTTCTGTAACGTTCATTGCGCCATTAAATACAGTCCTGGATTAATATTTAGATGGGCGCAGTGCTTCTTCTCTATTCATGATTAGAATCAAACCAATTAGATGCTTTTAACGTCGAAATTTAACTGATAACGAGGTGAAATTTATTCGCGATAAGCCATTTTCATCCTAACGAACGCACCCTAAACTTCATTTGTTACTTGAAAAACGTAAACAAACCCGTCTGTTGTGAGGACTCATCCCATTCTTCTTAGTAAGTGCGTCTTTTCGACTTATTTGGCGAATGTTTTCGTTATTTTAACCTCCGTTGGGGGACAACAGAGTTGTTTCGAGTGTTTGTGAACCGGGTAAATGCGTTATTGGGGAATAGTAAAAGCGAAAAGGATGCCAAAGGTCCACGACTGATACCTAGGTATCCTTCACCTGTTTTGGTATATCCTGCCTTTGACAGGCAGGAGGGCGTGTTCAGGCTGGATGGTTCTTGATGTTGTTTTATGGGACCCCGTTGTTTTCTTGAGAGCTTTCAGGTTGTTTCTCCAGCAATCTCAGTCTAGGGTAGGACTGGGTAAGGTAGGTCGAGGTTTTTGTTGGCTAGGCTGACGTCCAACTCCATAGCTCAAGTTTTATAAGTTCACCTGTAGGTGAATCTCAATGCTAGGGTAAACAATCACGGACGATCCATCGTCATCACGCTGGCCAGGCCTTATTCACTCGATATTTAATTGGTGAAACAAGAATACAATTAGGCTAGGTACAACTGTAAGCATACCATTCAAAAGATTGAAGTTTTTTCAACATAATGTGATATAGGGTAAAACACTGCATGGACTGGCCAACTCACCGATCACGGCTGGACACCCTCCGAAACAGTACTTATAACGTGTCCTTACACTGGAGATGGTCATCAGTCACGTGTTGTTGTTGGTGAGAGACGGAGCTAAAGACCTCTACTCTCCTCTCGAAGTAAGTATTTTCTCCAAAGTTAGAAATTAAGACTATATTTTAAGCTTTAAACAGAGGGTAATGAAAAGGGTGGCCAACGCAGTGCAAACTTTACCAAAATGCTTTAGAAATTTTTACTTACAATTAAATAACTTAGAAGATTGACGCCATCTCAATGTTTGCGGAGTCGCTTGTGTCAACAAACTTCCCATTTCCTGTGATAAATCCGCACACCACTTGTTCCCATAGACGCTGGGGTACTTTTCATCACAACAATCGGAAAACGGTCCCTTGCCACGACGTTTTTAAGGAAATTATGGTTTTGGTAGAAGAAGACGACGAAGTGTGCATTAGATAATTATTTAAATAAATAGTAAAACATCAATATTTTACATATTCATGATGATTAATTTGAAAATGTTCGTTATTGAAAAAGTAACTCGATTCCTGACTCAAATTTAAGTAATTATTTTTAGGATTTAGAACGTTTTTTTTAAGTCCTGTATTATGACATCACGATATCTTGACTTTCGTACCAATTGTAAATGAATTGCTATACTCAACTTTCTTGCAGAACAGTTTACCAGTTATTCATGCAGATTGTTATCAGCTATTCATGTAATTGTTATAATCCTAATGCGCATATATATCTTTATTATTTACTTTTTGGATATATGAAGATGTTTTACTGCTGGATTACTGCTGTATGTGACACAATCGCTTTCGCTCCCTGGGCCTCTTGTCTGTTTTTGCACCATAGGAAATTAATGGGGCCGAATTTGCAATGACCAGAAAGTCGTTAAAAGAGGAAAGTTAGTATTGAGGAGGTTATGTTTTGACTGAGAAAAATACAAATTTATACAATAGCTAGCTTGTAAAAAATACTTGATTACAAAAAACTTGATTGACAACTAAGCAGCATACTTACTATGGGTTTCAGAGACAGTGCAAGCACGTTTTTTGGCAATATTTCTGTAACGAACACTCGTATCAGAATGAGATTTTGCTATAGTGTATTACACCCAGTGCCATAATTTATACGAACTGGATATTGGTACGGCAGCCGTACCCCGATCGCGGTAGATATTGGTACGGCAGTGAATTGCGCATGCGCGAACCCTTGTTTACCGTCTCACTCATATCCAAAGACTATATACTGAAGTATATACGCAGTCTTTGGGCATATCAGTAACAGCAAGAAAAATGGTGACGGAACATCATGAAACGCGGAATAATAATTAGTTTTCGCCGAAAAACAGATGTTTTCAGGCTTTAACGAGCTGAAAAAAGCCATAGACATCTATGAAGACTCAAACTTTCAAAAATTTGGTAATTCATGATATATACGTAGGTCACGAACGATCGAATCGGCCCTGAAAAGAATTCCGAAGAGGAGATTCAAAGAGGATTATATATAAATATATACACTACATCGTACCTTTGGTGACTTTCTCGGCCCTTTATTCTGCCCGACATCGCAGTTGCAAGGGCCGTTATACACTTTACAATATTCTTTTAATTCACTTCATTGGGTATTGCAGCTGTCTGAGAAGACGATGGAATTTACCAGGTAGTGAAATGGCAAAATTAAACAAAATTTCAGCACTATTCCATTAAAATTGGGATAGTGTTGTTTTTCTAGTACAAAAAAAGCGGGACAAAATTCACAAAAGCAAAACAAAAAAAAGGGGGGGGGAGGGACATTTTGCTAACTAAAAAAAGGGGGACAGATGTTCAAAAAGCGTGACTGTCCCGCCTAAAAGCTGAACTCTGGTTTACATAATACAGTATGATTAGCAAACTGGTAAACGGATATAGCTAACTGCCGTATCTACAGCAAGTCAAGAGCGCAATACGGCACCAATGACAGAATCTGCCGTACACTCACCGCATTATATTATTTGTACGGCAGGAAGTCTGAAATTGACGCATGCGCAATTCACTGCCGTACCAATATCTACCACGATCGGGATACGGCTGCCGTACCTATATCCTGTGCCTAATTTATAAGGGTATCGTGAATCACTAATCGTAAAGAATAACGACACTTGGCCTTGTACCAAGAGACAAAAACTCCATTATCCAGAAATGGATATGAACACAGCAGTAAAAAGCTCCACCTACCCTCTCCCCCCACCTCCACCGCCATCCCTGTCCTTCATCCTTCCATCACCTTCCCTTCTCTCTCTCTCTCTCTATCTGTTGCCAATTGGTATGTGTTCACCCTCCAAACTGGGTATAAGACTTACACAAAACGTAGAATTGTTCCGACACGGCATACAAACCTTCGGTCCTTTTACAATAGGAAGGTACTAGCGGCAGCTGGATAGGTCGTAAGCTTTCGAACAAGGGGTTCGGTAGTTAACTGCTTGTCCGACAGGCGCGCGCGCGCGCGACTGGGAGGTAAACAAATCACTTTTGCTTTCGGCCTGCTGGCGTGTAGACGTGTATCATCGCTCTCTGCCCGCTTCATCGTCGTTGCTTTCGCATGGTTGTGTTTTTCTTTTTCTATTTATCTAGTGAAACTGAATTGTAAGTACAATCATTTCATATTTATTTCCATTGAATTCAATTGTGAATTAAAGGATCTTGGTTTCTCCACGCCCTCCGATTACCCGAGTGCCGGGACTGAAGGGCGTAAGTGCGGGAATTCATTTTCCCAGAAATGATCCTCGTATTGTGTATGCTCGGTGCCGAGGGCGGGAGAGCGCTCGCTCGGAGCTTATATTTTGGTTGAAAATGTGTAGATGAAAATCGTAAGTAAGTGCCTTTTCATTTTTTTTTTTTTTGACCTGTATGCTCGTTGCCGAGCGAATGCGCTCGGCACGAAAACTTATTCTGTATGGAAGTGGAATTGCAAGTACAGTATTTATCCTTTCCCCTTTTTATTTGAATGAAGTGAAATCACAAGTGCAGTTCTTTTTCATTTTCATATTTTATTGAGATTGCATTTTTGTTCATGAAACTTACCTGACAGATATGTATATAGCTGTATTTTCTGAAGTCCGACAGAATTTAAAAATTCGCGGCACACGCAGTGGGCGGCCAGGTGGTAGTACCCATTCCCGCCGTGGGAGGCGGATATCAGGAACTATTCCCATTTTCTATTCATATTTTTTCTGTCGCCGGTCGGTAAACAACTGTTTGTTCATGAAACTTACTTGGCAGATATATATATAGCTGTATTCTCCGAAGTCCGACAGAATTTCAAAACTCGCGGCACACGCAGTGGGCGGCCAGGTGGTAGTACCCATTCCCGCCGCTGGGAGGCGGATATCAGGAACCATTCCCATTTTCTATTCATATTTTTTCTGTCGCCGGTCGGTAAACACCTGTTTACAGACCTCCGCCCAGGATTTTTGGATTTTGACTCGTTATAAGTATCTGGATTGACTTTTGGTTTTGACTCTGGATTGTTGGATTGGCATACGCGATAGTGGACTGTTTTATTGTAGTGTCTTACCGAACAATTATAGAGCCGTGATTTCCACGAGCGGCAGGATACTAAATTCAAATTTAGCGCGTCGGCGTCGCCAACACTGGTGGTGATGACGTCATCTCCCTCCACTCGCGGGAGAACCAGGTACAACTGCCCAGGTGAATCCAATTCTTTTCCTGCCGGCGTCCGGTGAACATCGGTGGTCGGTGCGGTTGGATGACTTTGCTTCGCTTTTTTTTTCTTGTGGAATTGATCTTCGGAATTGGTGAAGTATTCTTTTTTGGCGTTGTTGTTATTTTGCTTTTTATTTAGGCGTTGCCATGTCGGATTCTAGTCCGTCGGGAGTTAGGTTTTGCATCTCAGGATGTAAACTAGATTAATCCAAAGTTAGAATATGATTCTCACACTAAATGTGTTAAGTGTAGGGGACAGGTTTGTTCAGCAGATCGAACATGTAACGAGTGTAGTGATTGGACTGATTATCAATGGAAGTTTTTTAGTTCATACTCGGAGAAATTAGCTAAAGACAGAATTAGAAAAGCAGCGCTTAGGGAAAGTAGACTTAGCTCCGCTTCGTCTTGCGATGCTTCTGTTCCTTCTGTTTCTCCTCAAATTGTTATGTCTCCTTTAACTACACCTCCTATTCCTCCTCCTACTAATCCGCTTCTCCGGCTTCCCGTGTAGTTTCTTCCGACACCATTGCCAGTCTGGAATCGAGGTTAGATCAGAAATTTTCGGTACTAGCGAATACGGTTTTGCAACTTGGTAATTCAGTTAAGACGTTTTTGGAGAAAGCGGCTTCAGGTAAGAGTGTAGTTGAGGGTGCGTCTGTCTGTCCTGACACGTCTCCTAGACAAAGGTCACTGTCCAGCTCCCCCGCACCGGGGAGAAGACATACCGGAAGTCCAAGGGAGTCGATCGGGATTTGCCACAGACAGGCGCCTCTCTTGTTGAGCCTGTTGCGCCTCAACAGGGCTCGGTTAAGCGTTGGAAAGGTGTTGCGGCAGACGCCTTTCGAATGATTCAAGCGATTCGTCTCCGGTCGCGCGGCGCTCTTGGCGAGATTCGCCCGTTCGCGTCCCTTAAAGAGGCGTTCAGGCGCCGATTCTTCGCCTCCTCCAGTCAAGTGGTATAAGGAGCCTGAGAGTAGGGTTGCGCCGCGGCCGTTAGCGGCTCCGTTCGTCGCCTCAATCTGTGCCTTTTTCGGCTCATCTACTAGTAGAGATTGTGGTTTTAGCGCTGTAGCTCAGCAGTTCTAAGGGTGTGTTCTTTAGGCGCTTTTTTGCGTCTGTTACGCCTGTTTCGCCTCGAATTTCGACGGCTCCGAGCGAGGCGCAAGTAGTTTTCCGCCTCCTGCTGAAAATTTAGGCTCTTCCAAGCCTACGATAACTTGTTTTTGATTCGTCTCTGGCGCCTTTGCGCAAGCAGTTAGAGATGTTAACCAACTGGATGAATGAGTCCAAGGGTGGTTCGAAACCTTCAGATCCGTTGTAGTTCCGTCTACTTCTTCGGCGGTATCGGAGAATGAAGAAGAAGTAGAGGAGGAGGATTCACATCACCTCTCGTGTTATTCACGTCTCCTTAGATTTCTTCTGGTATCTTATCCAGATTATTTTGAGAAAGCGGCCCCGCGCTCCCCAACTTCGACTTTTTTGATGAGGAGGAAAACTTCAGACCCTCTCCTCCCAAACTTGTTCTATCTAAAGCGGTTAGACATTCGTTGAAAGAGACGGAGAAATGGATGTCTATGAAAAGAGACTTAGGGAAGGCGCTTTTTGCTTTCCCTCCCTCTAAGTTGCTTCGTAAGAGGTATAGGTTTTATGTAACTGGGGAAGCTCCTTCTCTGGGAGTTTCTGCCTCCTCCCAGGGAGACGTTCTCCAGTTTAATCGACTCTCTAGAAGGATCTGCTTTCGCCGCAGCGAAAGTTTTCTTTACAGCGCCTGAGTTGGACCACGTTGTAAAGAATCAATTTAAACTTTTGGAAGTCTTTAGCTTCCTTGATTGGACTATTGGCGCTTTAGCGGCCAAGATCGAGACTGTCTTCTCTTTCTCAGGAGTTAGCGGAGGATTGGATTGGTGTTCTGTCCTGTGCGGACAAATCCATTAGGGATGGATGTGATGAGTTAGCTTCGCTCATCGCCTTTGGTACCCTTAAGAAAAGGCAACTTTGGTGCTCCTTTGCTTCTAAAAGGGTTACGTCCCAACAGAAGTCTGCTCTCTTGTTTGCGCCTTTTGTGAAAGATAACCTCTTTCCAGACGATGTAGTGTTGTCAAATTTCGTCTGCGCTAGATAAGAAATCTACTTCTTGATTTACTGGCACAGTCTACTAAGAGACCTAAAGCTCCTGTGGAGACTGTTCCTTCGGTTTCTCCTCTGACCCAAGCGCCTTTTCGAGGGAGAAAACCCAAGCGCTTCTTTCGGCCGAAGTCGAATTTGCGACCTCAGTCTAAGGCCTCGGCCAAGGTTAACAAACCTTCCAAATGAAAGCTCGGTTCTTCATGCACCAGTGGGAGCCAGGCTGGCGCTGTTTTGGGAGGAATGGGAAAACAGATGGAAGCAGAAGCCTGGGTAGTGCAAGTACTCAAGTTCGGCTATCGTATTCCTCTCGTTTCACCTCCCTCGCTCTCACCTGTGCCAATTCCATTCCAGGCATACTCTCCGGGCTCAGACAAATTTCTGGCGCTAGCCGCAGAAGTGGAAGCGCTTGTTCTCAAAGAAGCGATAGAACAGATAGAAGGGGATTTTCCTCCAGGCTTTTACAATCGCCTTTTTGTAGTTCCCAAGTCATCAGGGGGCTGGAGGCCGGTTTTGGATGTGAGCGCCCTGAACTTGCATGTCCAGAAAAAAAACAAAATTTCATATGGAGACCACTCGGTCGGTTCTGGAGTCCATCAGACAGGGGGATTGGATGGTCTCTCACATGCAAGACGCTTATTTTCACATTCCGATACATCGCGAATCTCGGAAGTACCTGAGGTTCATGTTCGAAGGCAAGGTGTTTCAGTTTCGGGCGCTTTGCTTCGGACTAGCGACCGCTCCTCAAGTTTTCACCAGGGTTCTATCCCCGATAGGAAGCTGGCTGCACATATTAGGAGTAAGAATCTCCCTCTATCTGGACGATTGGCTTCTCCGGTCGGAATCAGAGAGTCGGTGCATGAAGACCTTGGAACAACTCTGGATCTTGCCAGAAAGTTAGGAATTCTGGTCAACAAACAGAAGTCCCAGTTGGTTCCATCTCAGAGCATCCTTTATTTGGGGATGATTCTGAATGCTCAAGTTTTTCGGGCTTTTCTGTCCCCGAAGAGGGTTCAAGGCTGTCTGGAGACAGTTCAGGAGTTCTTGGACAAAAAGGGAAGTTCTGCCAATCAGTGGATGAGGCTCCTGGGCAAATTGACGTCAGTGGAGAATTTGTGACGTTGGGAAGACTGCACATGAGACCTCTGCAGTTTTTCCTGAGAGCCTCTTGGTGCAGGAAGACACAACCAGACTCGATTACCTTTCCTGTCACAGATCAAATAAAGAGGACCTAAGGTGGTGGCTCTCTCGAGCAAGGTTGGAAGAAGGGTTAGATTTACGACCCATCCTCCCGAACCTACAGTTCTTTTCCGACGCATCGGACACAGGTTGGGGAGCCCTACTGGGAAATCAACGGACTTCAGGAGCTTGGTCGGAGAAGGAGAAGAAGTTCCACAAATGTAAAGGAACTGTTAGCAATTTTCTTGGGGCTCAGACAGTTTCGGAGCTTAGTAGAAGGTCGAGTAGTGGCAGTGCATTCCGACAACTCCACGGCTCTCTCGTACGTGCGGAAACAGGGGGGACTCAGTCTTTCTCTCTGTACGAAGTAGCCAAGGATCTCCTGTGGTCAAACGAAACGAAGCGAAGGTTCAGCTAGTCCCGAGATTTGTTCCGGGAAAGATGAACGTCCTGGCGGACGAGTTAAGTCGTCAACAGCAAGTGTTTACCTCTGGAGTGGACTTTGGACAACAAGATTTGTCAGAAACTTTGGCGCCTTTGGGGACGACCGTCAATAGACCTGTTCGCGACATCAAGGAACAACCGTCTTCCTCTCTTTTGTTCGCCAGTCCCAGATCCTCTAGCTTGGTCGGTGACGCAATGCTGTTGGATTGGTCGGGTCTGGAAGCTTATGCATTCCCTCCGTTCGGTCTAATAAGAGAGGTGCTGAACAAGTTCATGTCGCACAGCAATGTAACGCTAACGTTAATCGCTCCCTTTTGGCCCAGGAAAGAGTGGTTCCCGGACCTTCTCCAGTTGTTAGTAGACTTCCCCAGACTTCTTCCTCCAGAGAAGTGGCTTCTCAAACAACCTCACTTCAAGAGGTTCCACCAAAACTTGTCCGCTCTAGCTCTGACAGGGTTCAGACTGTCCGGAATCTTGTCAGAGCGAAAGGATTTTCAAGAAGAGCTGCAGAAGCTATCGCTCGTTGTAGGAGAGAGTCTTCTAACAAACTCTATCAAGGGAAGTGGAGAATCTTCAGAGAGTGGTGTAGAAGTGCTAAAGTCTCTACTTCTGCGACCTCTTTAACAGAAATAGCAGATTTTCTTCTATTTCTTAGGAACTCTAGAAACTGGCTCCTTCGACGATCAGAGGATATAGAGCCATGCTCTCTTTGGTTTTTCGACATCGAGGTTTGGATATTTCCTCCAATTCAGATCTGTCGGACCTCATTAGGTCTTTCGAAACCACTAAGCTCCCGCAAGATACAGTGGCTTGGAACTTAGATGTGGTGCTTAAGTTCCTCATGGGGCCACCGTTTGAGCCTTTGAAGTCGGCTTCACTCAGGAACTTGACTAAGAAGGCACTCTTTCTTATTGCACTAGCTTCTGCTAAACGTGTCAGCAAATTGCACGCTATAGACAAAAGAGTCGGTTTCTCTCAAGGCAATGCTATATTTTCGGTATATTTGACCTTTCTAGCCAAAAATGAAATCCTTCTATCCTTGGCCGAGGAGTTTTGTGGTAATGGAACTTATCTGATTTGGTTGGACATGAGGAGGAAGAAAGGCTCTTATGTCCAGTCAGGGCTATTAAGCAGTATCTGTTTGCCACTAAGGGTATTAGAGGACAATCTTCTAAGCTCTGGACCTCGGTTCAAAATCCCTCTCGTCCTCTTTCTAAGAATGCTATATCGTTCTTTATTAGAGAGCTTATCAGGGAAGCTCACTCGCAGTCCGAGAACGACAATCTTTCCGTTCTGAGAGTTAAAGCTCACGAGGTTAGAGCAGTGGCAACTTCTTTAGCATTCAGAAAGAATTTATCTTTAGCTTCGATTCTTCAGAGCACGTTCTGGAGATCGAATTCGGTTTTTGCGAGTCATTATCTCAAAGAGATAGAAACGGTTTTCGAGAATTGTAAAACGTTAGGTCCGGTGGCGGTTTCTGGCATGGTGTTGGGAGAAACGGCACAGGGGTCGTCACCTCTATGCTAACTTTTCACCTTGAATAGGTTGTCGAGTTCAAGGGAAGCTGGGGGTACTGAGTACCTGGGATACTCCAGTCTGTTAGGTCATTTTACAATGTTGGGTATATATGTTTTTAAATCTGGTGTTGGTGACAAATGTTTTGTATGATTGAATTTCTGGTCTTAGCCCAGGGCAAGGGCAATCTTTGTTGTTACTATCCTCCGTCAGTCAGCCTTGACATCGCTTGAACTACGGAAGGATCCACTCCTGTAGAGGCTAACTTTGGTCAAATTCCAATTCCTCTACAATAGTAAGAAGAGCACCGACCAGAGGCAGTAACAGTCTGCTGTAGCTCTCTTACAAGGTAAGGTACAACAGACACCTTGAGTGTTTACTGGTATTGCAATAAATGTAACCATTTAAAAATACTAGTGGTCCACTGAATCCCACCTTCCCATAAATGTGTAATCAGCTCTATAATTGTTCGGTAAGACACTACAATAAAAATGAAATTTTCATTATTAAAATGAAGTTTTATTGTATACTTACCGAACAATTATGATTATACCCCCCACACCCTCCTCCCCTTAGGTGGACGGACGGGCAGAAAGAATTGGATTCACCTGGGCAGTTGTACCTGGTTCTCCCGCGAGTGGAGGGAGATGACGTCATCACCACCAGTGTTGGCGACGCCGACGCGCTAAATTTGAATTTAGTATCCTGCCGCTCGTGGAAATCACGGCTCTATAATTGTTCGGTAAGTATACAATAAAACTTCATTTTAATAATGAAAATTTCATTTTTTGGATTTTGGATTGGCTTTTCTATGAACGTGATGTCGGGATCAAGCTCAGTGAGCTTCAGAGTGTGTGTGAGAAGTGATTGCAAGGTGAGGCTACCGAAATCATCGGTAGACCCCCACACAGTATGTATGTAGGGGGCATGTTTGTTTGCTGGTTTGATCGTTGCATTGAATGCAAAAGTTTGACTGAGGATGAATGGAAGGTGTATGAATCCTATCGCCGTAAGTTGGAGCGCGATAGGATCAGGAGGGCTTCCTCCAAGAGCGGTTCTACGAAAGGTAAGGGAAGTAACATTTCTCCTATTCTAACACCAGTAGAATTTGCTTCACCTAATCCTGTGTTGTTGCCTGAGGGCCCTAGTTCTGTGTCTGGAGAAGGTAATGCCCTTTCTCTGATTCTAGAGTCATTACGCACTCTAGAGTCCAAAGTGTTGGCCCTTGAAAACGGCTCGAGTAAAGTGTGTATCGTGCCCCTAGTGTTGTGGAGGGGGCGTCAGATCGGCCCCATAATGCCTCTAGGTCTAGACCTCTGTCGGACTCCCAGAACTCAGGGAGTGGGCCATGTCGAAAGCCGCAAGAGGGTTACGGGGACTCCCCCACCGATCTGACGTCCCTTCGGCAGGACCTGTTGCTACTTCCCAGGCTGCCAAGGAGCGTGCTCAGGCTCGCATCCTTAAGGACTGTTTTTCGTCCTCCGAGGCGCCCTCCCCGCGCAAGGGGTGGAGCGCTCGGACGTGACTCGCGTCCGTTTGAAAAGGACTTTTCCTAGGGAGGACGCTAAACGTCCCCTCTCTCCGCTCTCGTTGCGGTCTTCGCCTGCGTCGTATGACAGCGTTTCCTCCTCAGAAGAGAGGTAGGACGTCGTCCGAGGACGACGCTGAGAAGCGTTCTCTGCGCCTCGGAGAGGCAGGTTGCTGTACCTTTGAGAAGGAAGGAGGCGTCCCCCCGCCCCCCCCCTCGTCTTCTCGCAGGCGCAGCCCTTCACCTCCTCTCGGTTCTTCACCTACGAAGAGTATTCTTGCGTCGCTTCAAGACCAATTGTCGGCCTTAATGGCTCGGAAGACTCGCCCAGCAGCAGTTGAGCCTAAACGTAGGAAGGACGCTAGACTGCCTGTCAAGAGGACGAGGCAGTCTCCTTATCCGTCTCCTCGTTCGTCTCTGTCTCCGCCCGCACGTCAGGACGCCTTTGAGGACGCTCGACAGGACGCCTTGGAGGACGCTTTTGAAGACACTCGGCAGGACGCTTTGGAATTTGGAAGACTATCGTCGGGATGTTTTGCTTGACGCTTTGCCTGTGGAGAAGGCTTTCGAGAGCGCTCAGAAGGACGCTTTGAAAGCGAAAGCGGACGCTTGAGCGTGAAGCGTAAGGACGCTCCTCGAGAGAGACTAAGAGTAACCTCTCTTGACGCGCAGCGCGGTCAGGACGCTCTTCGGTGTTCGAGCTCTAAAGATCGACAGAAGGTCGGTCGCTTTGAAGAGGCTGATTTTAGTCTTCCTCGAAAGCCTTTGTTGAAGGCTAGACCCGTTGGGGCGCACGCCCTCTCCAGAGGTTCAATCTCCTTTGCCTCTTCGGGAGGAAGGAGAGCTTAGTAGTCCGGCGGCTCAGTGGAGGAAGAACAGCCGTTCAGTTTCGTCGGTTTCCGACTACAAGGTGCTGGTTCGTCTTTTACGTTCTTTGTTTGGTGAGAAGTTCCAGCCTGCAGCTCCTAAGTCTCCTCCCTCTCAGTTTTCGTCTTCGAAGTCGGGCAAGGTTTTGGAAGTGGTGGAGATGAAGACTTCCTTGTCCACTAAGAGAGCATTCAAGAAATTGCAGGATTGGATGGAACGTCGGAAGGATCAGGGCAAGTCGACTTTCTTCGACCCTTCCTCCTTCAACGCACTCAGTGGGAAAGGCGGCATTTGGTATGAGACCAAAGCTGAAGTAGGAGTTAAGATCCCGTCTTCTTCCCAAGGGGACTTTGCTAGTCTGGTAGACGCCCCAGAAGAGATCCCTTTTATCGTCCGCTAAGATTTCATGGACACCAATGGAGATCGACCATCACATGAAAGGTCTGTTAAAGACTCTGGAAGTCTTTAACTTCCTAGACTGGTGCCTAGGAGTTCCTGGATCTTCAATCTAGGAGTCCTGATTCTTTGAGTCTGGGGGAGCTGTCCATGTGTTGTCATGCATGGACAAGGCCGTCAGGGATGGTTCGGAAGAGTTAGTGTCTCATTTCAGCACTGCTTTCCTCAAGAAGAGAGCGCTTTTCTGCAATTTTACAGCGAGGTCTGTTTCTGCATCGCAGAAAGCAGAGCTTCTCTTTGCACCTCTTTCGAGCCATCTCTTCCCCCAGGCTATGGTAAGGGACCTGGCAGTGAGCCTACAAGAGAAGGCTACCCAGGATCTCTTGGCCCAGTCTTCAAGACGTCCCGCAGTCCCTACCACGTCGTCGTCTGGACGACCTCCTAGGAAGGTTAAACCCTTTCGTAGCGCGCCTCCCTCGAGAGCTGCTCCTCGAGGGAGAGACTTGCAAGAGGAAGAGGTTCCTTCAAACCTAAATCCTCTAAGTGAGAAGAAAGTCCTTCAGATGCCTGTCGGAGCCAGGCTAAAGTTCTTTGCGGGTGCGGGTGCGTGGAGAGAGAGAGATACAGATGCGTGGTCCCTCAAGATAGTGGAACAGGGGTACAAGATCCCCTTTGTGGACCCTCCTCCTCTTTCTACGACTCCCAGAGATCTTTCCCCGTCGTATCAAGGGGAGAAACATCAGGTTCTTTTAGATCTTTTAGATCAAATGATCATGAAAAGAGCGGTGGAGCAGGTCTTAGACCTGGGTCACCAGGATACTACAACAGACTTTTCCTGGTACCAAAGCAGTCGTCGGGGTGGCGTCCAGTCTTGGACGTAAGCAGCCTGAATCTTTTCGTAGAAAAGAAAAAATTCAAGATGGAAACACCTCAGTCGGTTCTAGGAGCCTTAAGACCGGGCGACTGGATGGTGTCCTTGGACCTACAGGACGAATACTTTCACGTGCCTATCCACCCTCTTTCAAGAAAGTTTCTGAGGTTTATGCTAAGGGACAAAGTTTGGCAATTCCGAGCCCTTTGTTTCGGTTTAAGCACGGCTCCGATGGTATTTACCATTTTGTTCATGAAACTTACCTGACAGATATATATATAGCTGTATTTTCTGAAGTCCGACAGAATTTAAAAATTCGCGGCACACGCAGTGGGCGGCCAGGTGGTAGTACCCATTCCCGCCGCTGGGAGGCGGATATCAGGAACTATTCCCATTTTCTATTCATATTTTTTTCTGTCGCCGGTCGGTAAACAACTGTTTACAGACCTCCGCCTAGGATTTTGAAACTTCATTAGCCACTTAAGTATCCTAATTATTCTTTCGATTATTAACTTGGATTTGTGGCTAGGCATACGCTATCGTAAATTTTTTCATTGCATTTGATGTCTGAAGCTAGTTAGCCTAGTTTCAGACTTTGTTGTCTGCATGGTAAGGTGAGGCTACCGGAACTTTCGGTAGACACTCGCTTAGTATATATGACGTTTACATGTTTTCTTTGCATAAGATTCGGAAGAGCTCTCATTCATTTTCAGAGGCTCATCCGGGGTTAAGAGAAAGACTTGTAGACTATCCAGGAAGTCTTTTGTCCAATATCATAAGAACATTGAACGGTCTTTTTCGATCCTCGGTTCTCTCTTGATGATCTCTATTCGAATGTTACTCCCTTTTCTTGGAAAAGAGTCTTGGCAAAGAGTCAAGGAGTTCTTTTAAAAATCTCGTTCATTAGAACGTGGACAGTCGTTTTCCTTTCTTTCTCTCTTCCTCGTCCAGGAAAGATGTAGTAGAGAATTCGATGTTCAAATTACTACAATACTTACGTAGTTTATCTTTGCGTCATTTTGCTAACGCATGGGTCGAGTCATATACGCATATCGTATTTACCTCTGCGGATAGAAGCCGAAAGAACTGTTGTTCTAATGTATTTATTTGACACTCCCTTCAACCTTCCAAGAGTTTTCGGAGTAAGAACAACTCTTCAGGTATTGTTACGACAACACCAACTCAGCTTCTGTATTTTAGCGAATTCTGTTTCGTTTAAATAGGCCTGCTTGAGAGTTTACCTTTTGCCTCGATAATATCATACCTATTCCTTCGTAAAGGGAGTAGCTGGCAACTCAGGCAGATAGTATTCTGTTCACCATTGAAGCTTTCCTCGAGGAAGACTTCCCCTTCACTCTTTTTGATAGAGATCGAAGGTGGTCGATCTCCAATCCTTATTTTGTTATTTTCCTTGAAGGAAAGCAAATTTAGGATGGTAGATCGTTTGGTTCAGAATACTATAAATATACTACGTATATTAACCTCGCGACATGATTCTACTAAGCAGTTGAATTGTCCGAGGGGTAGGCGCATATCCTAGTTATTCTACGGATTGCGACTTAGACGAGAAGTATTCTAATTGAACTGCAACATCAACTCAGCTTCTGTATTTAGCGAATTTTGTTTCGTTTTAAATATGGGCCTGCTTGAGAGTTTCCTTTGGCTCGATAATTTCATACTTATCCCTTCGTAAAAGGAGTAGCTGGGCAACTCAGCACATAGTGCGAGACGATGATCAAGGCTGCTGTTACTGTGATCTACGCAGTACCGGCTAGCTCGGTGTCATGCTCGGTTGGTTACGTCTCTCTCCCTTGCGGGAATGGCTGAATAAACCGTCTCTCTGCCCTACAATCATGGATTTTAGCCTCGGGTTGAGGAAATTTCTAGTAATCTTGAATGATCATACCTGCCGTTTTACTTAGAAAATATTCAACAAGATATCTCTTATACTTGTTTAGGTGCGGTTTACCGCACGGTAACATTCTGTACGAATCTACCGCGGCATAGCACTATAATAATGCTTCTCCTGCTTATGCAAAGCGCAGCCTTATTTAGGGAAGGAAGCAGGCTGAGTGAGGGAATGGATGAGTTTGCTGGGGACCATTTCCTCGCTGGAGAAGCTTGTTTTCCCTGAATAAACAGCAATTCAGACCTCTACAAATTTTCCTCACGAAGAAATTGGAATAACATCAAAGATCTTGTAATTCTAATTTTCTCTCAACGGCTTGAGGATCACCTCGGGTGGTAGCGAGAGGGTGCCAGACATCCGAACAGAGAACAGATGTTCTGGCACATTGTCTGAAAGAATTGGAAGCCAAATTGGTCGGCTCTCCAGTTCCTCGAAGGGTGAGTTTGGATCGAGTGGCCCAAATCATCTCGGATAATTTCTCAGCTCTCTCATAGCTCGAGAAGAGAGAATTGGTTATGGGCTTGGGCACGGAACGTAACGATCCTCAAGAGGTTCGTTAAACTAGTGCACGTCCGTGCGGGTCTTCTCGATCGAAGGCAACAACTACTGACGTTCTTGAGTAATCCTCACTTAGAAGTATGTCGAAAGTGAGGAGAGACTGAGGGCGTCCTTTCGTTAAGTTTTTTTCGTAATATTGAAGACGAAGGAGCTTCCTCTTAAGTTTGTTCCCTTATTCATGATCCTAGAGGATTAGCTTTAGTCGCCACATGTTGGCCTCTAAGAGGTTGGATTCACAGAGGTCAGGTAATTCAGAGAATTGTCCAAAGACCCTTCCCGAGAGAATCTGTGTAATCTAACATCGTCACTTAGTGAAGTATCTAATATCTCTCCTCTCTGACTCTGAAGGCGTTCAGACTATCGAGAAGCGATAAGAGCTTCAAGATTAATGGCAGTCTCTTGGCCAAGGCAAAGCAGTGCTGCTATTTTCAGTTTTCAATCGGAGGGGGCCGTTTCTGGAGATAGTGAAGGGAAATGACTGTTCCTCCACCTCGACCTCTGTGAATTCGTTATGGTTCTATCTTTCCGTATTGAAGTTATGGAGTATCAAGAAATGGTTAGTCCTAACTATTGTAGAATATGCAAATATGTTGTTGACGGCCTCTAGGCTCAGAGATTCGGTTCTGTCAAACAACAAAGCTTCACAATCTTTGAGGTCTGTGGAGATCTTGAAATTCTCTGGATCAAAGGTTCCGGCATGGAACTTAGACGTAGTTTGAGTTTCTGATGCCAAAAGCATTTCGAACCTATCCTTTCTGCGAACTTAATACACGTGACCAGAAAGGCTAATATTCTAACCGCTCTAGCCACGGCAAGGAGGGTTAGTGGGAGGTTTTAGCCATCATCAGGAGTTTTGGGCTTTAAAGGAACATAATGCGGTCTGTCCGCTAAGCCTTCCGTTCTTGATAAGAACGAAAACCTGTCTAACCATTGACCCCGAAGGCTTGGAGACCAAGGGTTATGGCATCAAATTATTTGCAAGGGCCTTAGAGAGTCCTGTGCCCTGTAGGGTCTCTCAAGTTTTATCTTGATAAAACTATAGAAAGTCAAGGTCAACAGACAATCTGTGCGTGTTCCGTAAAAAGACCAGACTAGTTCATGTCCAAGAACACCCTGGCATGATAGCCAAGGAGTTCTTTTAAGAGGTCTCATTCATTATGTTTGCATAAAGATTTGAGATTTTTTCTTAATATCAATGCTCAAGAGGTGAGGGCGCAACCTCGGAAGCATTTCAACAGAGCATGACACATCGTAACATCCTGAGTGCCACGCTTTTGCGAAGCAACTCTGGGTTCGCTTCACACTCCCGACAATCTGCGGTTGTTCCGTAAAAAGACCAGACTGGTTCATGTCCAAGAACACCCTGGCATTATAGCCAAGGAGTTCTTTTAAGAGGTCTATTCATTATGTTTGCATAAAGATTTGAGATTTTTTCTTAATATGAATGCTCAAGAGGTGAGGGCGCGGCCTCGGAAGCATTTCAACAGAGCATGACACTCAAAAGTAACATCGAGTGCCACGCTTTAGCGAAGCAACTCTGTGTTCGCTTCACACTCCCGACGGGATGTGAAGACGACATTTCAGATCCGTAAGTCGCTAGGACCATACATATCCGTAGATATATTATTGGGTGCAAGAAGCAACACGAATCTATCCTATAGAAAAGGGATAGGTGTGCTTTAACTTTGAAGGGTTGGTCGCTTGAGGCGCGTTTCCTTTTCTTTAGCCTAGAAGTTATGGAACTAACTTTGATAGGTTAGGTCAGGTGGTGGTTTTAGCTTCGGTGCCCTCAGAACGTATGGTCATCATGGTCTAGTCACATTGTGGTCACGCCCCCCGTTGACAGATCATCTAGAGCGCACACAGCATTACAGGTCTCTACCGGCGCTGGCAACTCTAGTAACGCAGAAGCAGACTTTGGTGACAGTAATCACGAAGTCGGCTATGCTAACAGGTCAGGAACCAAGATGTATATCATCTACTTAATTTAGTTTCCCAAAAATCCTATTCTGTCTCTTTCCCACCATCCGAAGGTGGGATTCAGCTATATATATCTGTCAGGTAAGTTTCATGAACAAAATGTTATTGTTATAATACAATTAAGTTTGTTCATACTTACCTGGCAGATATATATAATTACAAGTGCCCACCCCCCACCTCCCCTCAGGAGACAGTGGCACTGATAAATATGAATAGAAAATGGGGAATAGTTCCTGATATCCGCCTCCCAGCGGCGGGAATGGGTACTACCACCTGGCGCCCTACTGCGTGTGCCGCGAATTTTTAAATTCTGTCGGACTTCAGAAAATACAGCTATATATATATCTGCCAGGTAAGTATGAACAAACTTAATTGTATTATAACAATAACATGCTCATGAAAAACGTAGCGAGATGGTTACATTCTGCAGGAATAAATTAAGTGTGGTCCCTGTATCCTCGACGACTTGGCCTGATCAGAGCATCGTCGGAAGAAAGGTGTCTGAAGGACCTTCACTTCACTTTGGCCTTGGCGAAGTCCCTGGGACTTCTGGTCAACCTCGAAAACGTCGCATCTGACCCCAACACAGTCCATCGTGTATCTGGGGATTCAGATGGATTCAGTGGCTTTTCGAGCGTTTCCGTCCCAGGAACGACAGCTGCAAGGCTTAGAGAGAGTTTTGGCCTTCCTGGGGAGGAAGCTTGCTCGCGAGGGAATGGATGAGTCTGCTGGGAACCATTTCCTCGCTGGAAAAGTTTGTTTCCCTGGGAAGACTACACCTCAGACCTCTCCAGTTTTTCTTAGCAGACGAATGGAGAGTCAGAGAGGATCTGAATGCGACCCTTTTCATCACCAAATCGGTGAAGAACCATCTAAGATGGTGGCTAGATCCTCGGAAGTTTCGAGAGGGGTTGTCCCTAAAGCTTCTGAGCCCAGAACCTAGTGTTGTTTTCCGAGCCCTCGGTGTCGGGATGGGGAGCAACACTGGGAGGGGAGGAAGTGTCAGGCACCTGGAGGGGGAACAGGTGTCCTGGCACATCAATGTAAAGGAACTAGCGGCGGTTTTTTTTTTTTTTTTTTTCCTGGCGCTACAGTTCTTCCAACAAAAGGTTGCAGAGAAAGTAGTCCAAGTCAACTCGGACAACACCACAGCCCTTGCGTACCTAAAGAAGCAGGGAGGTACACACTCCCGTCCTCTTTTTTTATTTAGCGAGGGAGATTCTGCTGTTGGGCAGATTGCGAGACGGATAAGGATCCTGACGAGATTTATCGCAGGAGTCCAGAACGTCAGAGCAGACCTTCTCAGCCGACAAGATCAGATCCTGCCGACGGAATGGGACGTTGCACCAGGACGTCTTCGAGAGCTCTGGAGACTGTGGGGGTGTCCGTTAGTCGACCTATTTGCGACGTCGAGAACAAAGAGGTTGCCTCTTTATTGCTCCCCTGTGCTGGATCCGGGAGCAGTCGCGATAGACGCTCTGCTCTGGGACTGGACGAACCTGGACTTGTATGCCTTCCAACGCCATTCAAGATCATGGGGAAGTAGTAAGGAAGTTCGCGGCATCGGAGGGGACGAGGTTGACCCTGTCGCCCCGATGTGGCCCGCGAAGGAATGGTTCACAGAGGTAATGTCATTCATCATAGACTTTCCGAGGACGTGCCCTGGAGG
Organism: Macrobrachium nipponense; assembly: GCF_015104395.2. Classification (NCBI taxonomy): domain Eukaryota; kingdom Metazoa; phylum Arthropoda; class Malacostraca; order Decapoda; family Palaemonidae; genus Macrobrachium; species Macrobrachium nipponense. The sequence continues at coordinate 45,254,139 of NC_087217.1, read as the reverse complement.
AAAGATCTACTCAGACAGCCCCACTTCGCAAGATATCACCGAAACCTCTCCGCTCTGGGTCTGACTGCGTTCAGACTATCGAAAAGCTGGCCAGAGCGAGAGGTTTTTCTAAAGCAGCTGCAAAGGCGATCGCCAATGCTAGGAGAACGTCCTCGAGAGCTGTTTACCAGTCGAAGTGGGCTTCCTTTCAGGGCATGGTGTAGAAAGGAGGGAATTTCCTCTTCCACTACCTCTGTGAGCCAGATAAGCTGATTTCCTGCTATTTTTAAGGAATGTACAGAAGCTGGCTGTCCCGACCAAATCCGGATATAAGAGTATGCTGTCGGCAGTCTTCCGTCAGAGGACTAGACCTGTCTGATAACAGGGATCTTCACGATCTCCTGAGATCATTTGAGACATCCAAGATACCTCAGGCGAGGCCTCCTTCTTGGAACTTGGATTTAGTCCTTAGACTGTTAATGTCGAGTCCTTTCGAACCTCTACATGAAGCGTCTCTTAGGAACTTCACGAAGAAGGCTCTTTTCCTAACTGCTCTGGCGACGGCGAAGAGAGTTAGCGAAATTCAGGTCCATTTGTAAGAGAGGTGGGACTTCAAATGGGGACAATGCTGTCTGCTCTTTGAGTCCCACTTTTCTTAGCAAAGAATGTAAAACCCTTAAACCCGAACCGAACCCTTAAACGGCCAAGGAGCTTTTTGAAATCAAAGGGTATTTGACAAGCCTTGTGGGCCAAGAACCCTGCGAGAGTCCTGTGCCCTGTCAGGGCTCTAAAGTTTTATGTCCACAAGACTAAAGAAGTACGAGGTCCCTCAGATAATCTCTGGTGTTCGGTTAAACGACCCGATATACCATTATCCAAGAACGCATTGGCGTTCTTTCTGAGGGACGTCATTAAAGAGGGCTCATTCTGCTTCCACACAGATCGATTTTGAGCCTCTTGCGAGTGAAAGCTCATGAGGTCAGAGCTGTCGCAACCTCGCTTGCCTTCCAAAGGAACATGTCGATCAAGGACATCCTTGACGCCACCTTTTGGAGGGGCAATTCAGTATTCGCCTCACACTACTTGAGAGATGTGAGAACGATATACGAGGACTGTTGTTCTCTTGGGCCATACGTTTCTGCAGACACAGTCTTGGGGGTGTGGGGGATGAAGGTAGCTCTCTCCCTATCCCTTAGTTAGGTTTAGGTTAGTTTTTAGTTGTTGTGGTTTTTGGTTGTGGTGAGGTTTTGGTGAAGACCTCCCATCTCTTAGCCTAGTGTTCAGGGGGTCTTGGATAGTTGGTCAGGTGGTGGTCAGTTGCTTCGTTGCCCTCATTTGTATGGCTCTATGCTCTTGTCACATTGAGGTCACGTCCCCGTTGACAGAGCATCCAGAGCGCACCAGCACTACTCTGGCTGGCAACTCTGATTAAGCACAAGCAGGCTGAAGTGACAGTAATCACAGAGTCTACTTTGCTAACAGGTGAGGAACCAAGGTGTAATATCATCTACTTAATTAACCGTTTCCTACAAATCCTATTCTGTCTCTTCCCACCATCCGAAGGTGGGATTCAGCTTAATATATTAGAATCTGCCAGTAAGTTTCATGAACAAAATGTTATTGTTATAATACAATTAAGTTTGTTCATACTTACCTGGCAGATATATATAATTAAGTGCCCACCCACCTCCCCTCAGGAGACAGTGGCACTGATAAAATATGAATAGAAAATGGGAATGGTTCCTGATATCCGCCTCCCAGCGGCGGGAATGGGTACTACCACCTGGCCGCCCACTGCGTGTGCCGCGAGTTTTGAAATTCTGTCGGACTTCGGAGAATACAGCTATATATATATCTGCCAGGTAAGTATGAACAAACTTAATTGTATTATAACAATAACATTTTACAGACCTCCGCCTAGGATTTTGGAAAACTTCATTAGCCGCTTAAGTATCCTAATTATTCTTTCGATTATCTTGGATTTGTGGCTAGGCATACGCTATCGTAAATTTTTTCATTGCATTTGATGTCTGAAGCTAGTTAGCCTAGTTTCAGACTTTGTTGTCTGCATGGTAAGGTGAGGCTACCGGAACTTTCGGTAGACACTCGCTTAGTATATATGACGTTTACATGTTTTCTTTGCATAAGTTCAATGTAATTAGTGTAATGTGTGACTGATTACGGAAGAAGGAGTTTTCATGTACGCATTTTAGAGCGTGTTAGAATCAGGAGTTTTCCTCCAGAATGCTCAAGAAGTGACAGTAAACAGAAGTTAGAAATAATGAACCTTCTAACCTCCTGTAGATTTTATTTTGCCTAACCCTGTGGTATGGCTTACGGGCCTAGAAGAAGTGTCTGCTAGAGGATTACATCAAGTAATCTTAGACTAAAGTGCTCGCTCTCCAATCAGTGTTGTGAAGTGTAGTGCCCCTTGTGTTGTGGAGGGGGCGTCAGATCGCCCCATAATGCCTCTAGGCCTGGACCTCTGTCGGACTCCCAGGACTCATGGGAGAGGGCATGTTCGAAAGCCGCAAGAGGGTTACGTGGGGGCTCCCCACCGAATCTGGCGTTCCCTTCGGCCAGAACCTGTTGACGTTCTTCCCAGGCTGCTAAAGATCGTGCACGTGCACGAATCTTGAAGGATTGCTTCTCGTCCTCCGAGGCGTCCTCCCGCGCAAGGGTTGGAGCTCTCGGAAGGACTCGGGCCCTCTAAGAAGCTTTAGAGAAGAGGACGCTTCACGTCCTCTCTCTCGTTAGGAGGGAACGTCCAGATTGGCCCCATAACGCCTCTAGGCCTAGACCTCTGTCGGACTCCCAGGAAACCAGGGGAGAGGGCATGTCAAAAGCCGAAGGAGGGTTACGGGTTTTTCATGCTGATCTGGCTTCCTTTCGGCAGGTCCTGTTGTCGCTTCCCAGGTTGCCGAAGATCGAGCACGTGCACGATCTTGAAGAAGGATTGCTTCTCGTCCTCCGAGGCGTCCTCCCCACACAGGGGTTGGAGTTCTTGGAAGGACTCGCGCCCCCTAAGAAGCTTTAGAGAAGAGGACGCTTCACGTCCTCTCTCTCGTCACGAGAGATGAAAGAGTAAAGAGACCACATTTCCCTTTTAGAAGAATGTGCACGGCTCTTTTCCTAAGGGACATTTAAGGAGGCTCATTCATCTTGCCAGAAGAGTGATTTGAGCCTCCTGCGACCGGTTGTGAACGCTCATGTATACAATCATTTATACATTATTAAGGAGGCTCATTCATCTTGCCAGAAGAGTGATTTTGAGCCTCCTGCGAGTGAACGCTCATGAAGTTAGAGCTGTTTCAATACCTCGCTAGCATTCCAAAAGAATTTGGTAATCAAGGACATTCTTGATTCCACCTTTTGGAGGAGCAACTCAGTATTCGTCTCTCTCCTCATGGCGCTCCGTATACGTTATGTAACGTTCGCTTTATACTTCGAAAAAGCAAGCTGATAAGTTTGACGGCCGGCAAGCTGCTTTGCACAGTCAAACAACTTATGTCTCTGGTCGGCATAAGAAGGGCAATTTAGACGTGAGGAAGCTTTTGGAGGTGCTCGACGTCCTATAAGTAGAGACATTCTCCAGGACGCTCGGCAAGCACCTTGCGGAAGACGAAAGCCATACGTCTTCCTTTAGTGTTCACACTCTTCAGGAGCAGCGTGCGGCTCTCCATGGAGACTCGCATGAGGACGTCCCTTAAAAATATTCAACGTCATACGCAAAACGCGGTTCGTCATAACATTGAGATGTTGGCAAGGTCGCTCGCCAGGACGCCTCTTGGCGGGCCTTGCATGCATCAAGGCGCTCAACGAGTTCCTCTCTGGAACGTCGTTCAGAAGACTTGGTGTTCTCTGCTCAGACACGCTCGTAGCTAAGCAGGACGTTTTTTGAGGACGCTCAGCAGGACGCTTTCCAGGACGCTAAGCAGGACGCTTTTGAGGACGCTCAGCAGGACGCTTTCCAGGACGCTTTTGAGGACGCTCAGCAGGACGCTTATGAGGACGCTTTTGTGGACATTCGCCAGGACGCTTCGGTGGAAGCTCGGCAGACGCTTTGCGAGAGAAAAGACTTGTTTGAAGGCGTCTTATTTGCTGTTGAGGACATTTCTTTACAGAAATTTTTAAAAAGGAGGATCGGAGTTAGCGGAGAGACATACCCGAATTTTTTCTTCGATCCCTCTTTCCTCTTCATCGATTTCTTTGAGAATCGGGAAGATTATATACTCGGATTCCTGGGTGACTTTCGGTCATGTTAAAGGGTTTTCCCCTATTAGCAAAGTGCTAATAGTTTTGTCAAGTCAGGACGTTTTCCCCATTGTCATTTAAGTGGGGGACCCCTCATAAATGGGGTAGTTCTCATTGACATAGATTTTAACGTTTTTATCGTTTAAGCGGATAAACTCATTAACAAATTTCGGAAGAGCCTCATTCATTTTTCAGAGGGCTCATCCGGGGAGTAAGAAAAAAGACTTGTAGACTAGATCCAGGAAGTCTTATGGGTTCCAATATCATAAGAACATTGAACGGTCCTTTTCGATCCTCGGTTTTCTCTTGATGATCTCTATTCGAATATTACTCCCTTTTTCTTGGCAAAGAGTCTTGGCAAAGAGTCAAGGAGTTCTTTTAAAAAGTCTCATTCATTAGAACGTGGACAGTCGGTTTCCCTTTCTTTCTCTCTTCCTCGTCGAGGAAAGATGTAGTAGAGAATTTGATGTTCAAATTACTACAATACTTATGTAGTTTTTTATCTTTGCGTCATTTTGCTAACGCATGGGTCAAGTCATTTACGCATATCGTATGTTTACCTCTGCGGATAGAGAAGCCGAAAGAAACTGGTTGGTTCTAATGTATTTATTTGACACTCCCTTCAACCTTCCAAGAGTTTTCGGAGTAAGAACAACTCTTCGGTATTGTTAAACGACAACACCAACTCAGCTTCTGTATTTAGCGAATTCTGTTTCGTTTAAAATACGCCTGCTTGAGAGTTTCCTTTTGCTCGATAATATCATATACCTATTCCTTCGTAAAGGGAGTAGCTGGCAACTCAGGCAGTTAGTATTCTGTTCACCATTGAAGCTTTCCTTCGAGGAAGACTTCTCCTTCAACGCTCTCTTTTGATAGAGGGATCGCAAGGTGGTCGATCTCCAATCCTTATTTTGTTTTCTTGAAGGAAAGAATTTAGGATGGAGATCGTTGTTCAGAATCCTATAAATATACTACGTATATTAACCTCGCGACATGATTCTACTAAGCAGTTGAATTGTCCGAGGGGTAGGCGCATATCCTAGTTTTTCTACGGATTGCGACTTAGACGAGAAGTATTCTAATTGAACTGCAAACTCGGGGTTGCCTGCAACCTCCCAGGAGTTTGTTTCAATTTATATATTATGGTTTTGTCACGACAACACCATTTCAACTTTTATATTTACCGAAATTCGTTTCGCCTAAATATAATTGCTCGAGCATATCTTTTATGCTCGGTGGTTCTCGCCGAACGCATTCCTTTGTGGAATATGGATTACCTGGCAACTCAGGATGACGAGTCAGCGGGAGCTCAGGCTCTGCTACTGCGTATTGAACTGCCTGTGCCTGATAGCCGCTCAGTATCAGCTGGGCCTCCGAGATGCACGGTTGTTTATGTCTCTCTCTCTCCCCTGCTTTGATTGACTACCGAACCGTATCTCTGCCCAACAATCTTGGACTTAGGTCTCTGATTAAAGGGGATTCTCGCAATTATGAAGGACCATCTACTGCTGTGACGATAGATTCCATCGCCTTCGATATTGCGAGAATTTTCAACAGAGATATCTCTTAGACTTATTCATTTTACTGTTTACCGCACGGTAACAGAAGTCTGTACAAGTCTCCCGCTGCATCGCACTGATAATGCGAATGATTTTGCAGACATCTGAGTTTGTCTTTAAAATATCTCATATTCGTAGGTGTACAATTGTTTCATTGTTTTCATCCCGAATTAACAGATATGTCAGAAAGACATCGCCTACTCTCCGACCTGACAGCTCTACTTCCAAATGTTCAGCCATGAGAGCAGTCCTTCAGGCGGCTTTCCCCGTGTTTTCATTACTGAAGAACGCCCCGCTTTCATTGCAACTACGACTTCTCACCGGACAGCCAATGAAATAGCGTGTTCGCGTTTTCATCATTGTAAGCACAGGTTCAGATCTTGAGAATCTTCTCTCCGATTCGTCTGTGAAGACGTAGGTTGCATTCAATATCTACCTTCGTCTTCAACGGTACATAGCGATAAGATCTTCAAGAGATGGCAGTCTCTTGGCCAAGGCAAAGCAGTGCTGCCTATTTTCAGTGTTCAATTGGAGGAGGCCGTTTCTGGAGTAAGTGAAGGGAAATGACTATTCCTCCAACTCGACCTCTGTGAATTTCCTTATGGTTCTATCTTTCCGTCTGAAGTATGAGATAAGCTAGAAGTCCTAACTATTGTAGAATATGCAAATATGTTGTTGACGGCCTCTAGGCTCAGAGATTCGGTTCTGTCAAAACAACAAAGCTTCACGATCTTTGAGGTCTGTGGAGATCTTGAAATTTTCTCTGGATCAAAGGTTCCGGCATGGAACTTAGACGTAGTCTGAGTTTCTGATGCCAAAAGCATTCGAACCTATCCTTTCTGCGAACTTAATACACGTGACCAGAAAGGCTAATATTCTAACCGCTCTAGCCACGCAAAGAGGGGTTAGTGAGGTTTTAGCCATCATCAGAGGTTTTGGCTTTAAAGGGACATAATGCGGTCTGTCCTCTAAGCCTTCCGTTCTTGATAAGAACGAAAACCTGTCTAACCCTTGACCCGAAGGCTTGGAGACCAAGGGTATGGCACAAATTATTGGGCAAGGGCATTAGAGTCCTGTGCCCTGTAGGGTCTCTCAAGTTTTATCTTGATAAAACTATAGAAAGTCAAGGTCAACGGACAATCTGCGGTGCTCCGTAAAAAGACCAGAATGGTTCATGTCCAAGAACACCCTGGCATTATAGCCAAGGAGTTCTTTTAAGAGGTCTCATTCATTATGTTGGCATAAAGATTTGAGATTTTTCTTAATATGAATGCTCAAGAAGTGAGGGCGCGGCCTCGGAAGCATTTCAACAGAACATGACACTCAGTAACATCCTGAGTGCCACGCTTTAGCGAAGCAACTCTGTGTTCGCTTCACACTCCCGACAATCTGCGGTGTTCGTAAAAGACCAGACTGGTTCATGTCCAAGAACACCCTGGCATTATAGCCAAGGAGTTCTTTTGTTTTTAAGAGGTCTCATTCCATTATGTTTCCATAAAGATTTGAGATTTTTTCTTAATATGAATGCTCAAGAGGTGAGGGCGCGGCCTCGGAAGCATTTCAACAGAGCATGACACTCAGTAACATCCTGAGTGCCACGCTTTAGCGAAGCAACTCTGTGTTCGCTTCACACTCCCGACGGGATGTGAAGACGACATTTGAGATCTGTAAGTCGCTAGGACCATACATTTCCGTAGATATATTATTGGGGGCAGGAAGCAACACGAATCCTATCCTATAGAAAAGGGATAGGTGTGCTTTTAACTTTGAAGGGTTGGTCGCTTGAGGCGCGTTCCTTTTCTTTAGCCTAGAAGTTATGGAACTAACTTTGATAGGTTAGGTCAGGTGGTGGTTTTAGCTTCGGTGCCCTCAGAAGTATGGTCATATGGTCTAGTCACATTGTGGTCACGCCCCCGTTGACAGATCATCTAGAGCGCACCAGCATTACAGGTCTCTACCTCGCTGGCAACTCTAGTAACGCAGAAGCAGACTTTGGTGACGTAGTCACGAAGTCGGCTATGCTAACAGGTTGAGGAACCAAGATGTATATCATCTACTTAATTTAGTTTCCCAAAAAATCCTATTCTGTCTCTTCCCACCATCCGAAGGTGGGATTCAGCTATATATATATCTGTCAGGTAAGTTTCATGAACAAAATGTTAATGTTATAATACAATTAAGTTTGTTCATACTTACCTGGCAGATATATATAATTAAAGTGCCCACCCACCTCCCCTCAGGAGACAGTGGCACTGATAAAATATGAATAGTAAAATGGGAATAGTTCCTGATATCCGCCTCCACGGCGGGAATGGGTACTACCACCTGGCCGCCCACTGCGTGTGCCGCGAATTTTTAAATTCTGTCGGACTTCAGAAAATACAGCTATATATATCTGCCAGGTAAGTATGAACAAACTTAATTGTATTATAACAATAACATATTTACTTGGATCAATGTTTCCGCTATTTCCCGGGAATTGATCCTTCCCCTTTTTATTTTGTATGAAGTGAAATCGCAAGCGCAGTATTCTTTTTCATTTTTCATATATATATTTTGATTGCATCAATTCATTATGGATCAAGGTTTCCGTTCATAATCGGGAATGGATCCTTTTAACCCTTGCGCTCGGTACCGAGGGCGCAATGCGCTCCTGCTCCGAGCCCTTATTCATGGTGGGTGCTGTGCGGGGGTGGGGGTGGGGACCAGGAATCCCCCTCCCCCCCCGCTAAGCTCCCACAGATGGGCCCTTCCCCGTTCGGGGGGGAGGTTATCTGGGTTCTCCTCCTCGCCCGATCCGTCGAGCGCGGGGGAGGGCGCTCGGTGCCCGATGTACAAATTGTATTCGGGGTCTTCCGCTCGTTCGGTGTGGGGCTCACCCCCCCGCGCGAGGGGACTTCCCACTAATCACTACTACTGTTATTTCCGCAGGTGCTATTGCCACGAGGGTGGACCTTGGTGAGGTATGGGCGTCCGTCGATTTGCAGGGCGTGCCTAGTGTCCAGGGGCGGTGGTTCTATGTCTGGGGCCTGCTGCGGTCACCCATGGAGTGGTGACCACGACAACGATATCGACTCCAGGTGACGACGTCCCTCCGCACCTGGTGTACTCGCCTCACGTGGTAACAGTCTTGCCTACAGCCGCTGTGAAGTGCCGTTCGCCGTACCTGAGAGGGGGGCGTGCCGCCGCCGCTCGTGGTTGCCGCGCTGCCGCGACCACACTTCCGCTGCCCTAGAGCTGCCGCTGGACCTGCCGCCGGTACCAGGATGTTGCTGGCTGCTGCTTCACCTCCTGTGTTTCGGTGCTGCCTGCAGTACCTGCCGATTCTGTGCTGACTGTCCATGCAGTTGCTGCGCTGGCTGTCCCTGCCGTTGCTGCGCTGGCTGTCCCTGCCGATGCTGTGCTGGCTGTGCCTGCTGTTCCTGAGATGCCATACCTGCTGACGTCGTCCCTGTTCGTGGTGGTACTACCCCAGACTTTGGTCTGTCTGTACAGGTGCGTCCGGGCCCTGTGGCTTCGGCTACAGCAGCCCCGGCTCCGCCCTGGATAGCAGATCTTACGTCTGTCCTGAGGAAGCTGACGAAGAAGAGGAGGAAGGTGTCGTCGTTGTCGTCTTCATCTTCTTCATCGTCGTCGGCTGCCGCCTCTTCCCCTTCGACTTCTAAGACTTCACAGCCGAGGAAGAAGAAGGTTGCCTCCTCCCTCCTAAGAAGTCTCCCTCGGGAGCTTCTCGGGACCCGTCTCACCTCGTGGGACGGGAAGGGTTCCTTCCGCTGGTCCTCCTGCTCCTTCGGGGAGCGGGGCCCTTCTCTTTCTTCCGCAAGGAAGAAGACTACGGGGACCAGAGGGGTACCGGCTAACACCGGTACTTCCTCGCCTGGTGTCAGTGGTTCTGCCACTGCATCAGGGTCCGTCCTCGGCCTCTCGTTCGCGTGGGAGGTACTGAGTGTACGGTCGCCTACCAGCGACCGTGCAGCCAGGAACCAGACCTCTGAGTCCGCTCAGCGTCAGGTTCACGGCACGGGGCGGAAAGACTGGTGTCAGCCGCTCACAAAGCGACTCTCACCCAGAACCAGCTCTCGCTCTCGCGGCGACCAGCTGGCTACCCGGGACGTGACGGTCCACGACCGGCCACGGGCTGAGGCTGGGAAGAGGTCCCCCCGTTCGCGCCGTGCCAGCCACGGCTGGAACCAGCGACGTGACGTGCCGTGAGGACAAGCACCGGTCTCACTGTGACAGTGGAGCCTGCAGGTCGCTGACCGTCGCTCTCACAGAGAGCGATCGGATACGGCAACCAGCACCAGCTCGTCTGACACTCAAGATCGGGGCCGCTGTGCTCAGTCCAGCCGTTCTCCACAGCGAGACGGTTTGACCAGGCCTGCAGCTCGATCGCCACCGCTGGTTGACGATCGCCTGCAGCCCTCCAAGCCTGCTGGTTCTGCCAGCGAGCGAGGAGGGAGCGTCAGGTCTGCCTCTCCCGTACCTTCAACCTCCTCGGGTTTACACCGGAAGGAGCGAGGTATTGAGGAGTGATCGTGAGGGGTGCGCCCCCTCATGATCCCCACCACGACGCCCTACGTGCCAGGGCACGGTTCTTGGACCGGCCAGGACGTATCGCAAGTGGATGGAGAAGACCGAGAGGGCTGTCGCTGTTCCCCCTTCTTAGGAGGAAGGTTCTCGGAATATGCTCTTGTTCGAAGGGCTTAACGGTCCTACTCTGCAAGATGCTGTGACTTCCGAGATCCAGAGGAACTTTGCCGAGGTTATGGCGCTGATTCGTCAGCACAACGACCTCGGGGAAGGATCGCCGCTCCCACCAGCAGAGCCACGTCTCGGCTCGAGCCGTTTTGGGGGCCCGAGAGGGAACCCAAATTGACGGTGGGTCTGCCGCGATCGGAGCTTGCCGACTGTGTTGAACCAGGTAGTCTCTCGTCTCCGGACAAGAAGGCTCTCTCAGTTCTGGCCGTCGAACAAGCTACTTCACCTCCTCTACTGCGACAGAGGCGTTTCTATGTGTTTTCGGACACCGTATTTGAATACCCCTTCGGTCCTCCTGAGAGGTTTCGACCTCGACGAGGACTGGAATGAGTCTGGAGGACGGTATCGCTCTCTCCTGTCAGGTGTCGATCAGCCCCACCCAGACGACGTTTCACAGTGGCGGCAGAACCCTACCTACAGTATGAGTTCGTAACCCTCCTCGGGAAAACGTTTTCTCCTGACGATACGTTTTCCCAGGCTCTGAGAGGCCATCGCTGTAAGGCGATGGCTGCTCCTTTTCTTCTCCAACTGCTAGTTCCGCTGGGAAGGCGAGCCAGTATCCAATTCCTCCCCCCCCATTCCCTCTCTCCTTAACTGGCTACGAGGGAAAGGGAGGGATCCTACAGAGATTTCTCTGTAAGATCCCACGTTAGGGGCTGCGCTACCGGGGGGACCTTCGGGTCCTACCTGACGTAAGCCCCGGTCGTTGAGGAGGGATCCTGCCCCTTTCTCGATTTCTACGGGAATCGAGAGGTCCACCAGCTGATATCGTTTGACGAATTCGGTGGGGGGTTTCGCAGAGTGCTTAGAATTCTACGGAATTTCTAGCGCACTCAGAGTGTTCGAGTTTTTACGATCTCCAAACACTTAGCGAGACCACGGTCCAAAGTGAGCGAGAATCCCCGATAATTGTTACACGATAATCGGGAACCTCGCTTATGCTCGAATTCCTGTAATTTCTAGCATTTGGAAGAAGACTGCTGCTGAAAGAAGAGTATCTCACAGTAAGGCGATTAACCTGGAATAGAGAAGAACGGACGGGAACTTCCAGTTTGGCTTGAACTATCGTCTTCGGTATTCTGTTCACCATTGAAAGCTTTCCTTTGGGAAAGACTTCTCCTTCACTCTCTTGACTAGACGAACGAAGGCGGTCGATCTCCAATCCTTATTCTCATTCCTCGAGAGGAAAGAATTTAGGATGGAGGTCGTGGTACAGAACCTACAAATATACTACGTATATTACCCTAGCGACATGATTATTTTAACAGTTGAATTGGTCCGGGGGTAGGCCGCATACCGTAGTTAACTCTACGGTTTGTGACCGAGACGAATTGTATCTTAATTGAACTGCAACTCGGGTTGCCTGCAACCTCCCAGCAGTTATCAGTTTCGATTTTAGATACTTGTATTGTCATGACAACACCAAATCAGCTTTTGTATTTACCGAAATCCGTTTCGTTTAAATATAATTGCTCGAGCGTATTCTTTATGCTCGATGGTTCTAGCCGAACGCATTCCTTCGTGGAATAATGGATTACCTGGCAACTCAGGATGACGAGTCACCGAGAGCTACTGCGTATTGAACTGCCTGATAGCAGCTCAGTATCAGCTAGGTCTCGGAGATGCACGGTCGGTTACGTCTCTCTCTCCCCTGGTTTGATTGACTACCGAACCGTATCTCTGCCCAACAATCATGGACTTAGGTCTCTGATTAACGGGGATTCTCGCAATAATGAAGGACCATCTACTGCTGTGACGCTCGATTTCATCGCCTTCGACATTGCGAGAATTTTCAACAGAGATACTTCTTGGACTCTTTCATCTTTCTGTTTACCGCACGGTACAGAAGTCTGTACTAGTCTCCCGCTGCATCGCACCGCGATAATGCGAATGATTTTTGCAGACATCTGAGTTTGTCTTCAAAATATCTCGTATTCGTAGGTGTGCAATTATTCATTGCTCGCCCCGAATTAACAGATGTGTCAGAAGACATCGCCTACTCTCCGACCTGACAGCTCTACTTCCAAATGTTCAGCCCATGAGAAAGCAGTTCTTCAGGCAGTATTCCCTGTCTCTTCATTACTGAAAAGCGCTCCGCTTTTATTGCAACTACGATCCTCACCGGACAGCAATGAATAGCGGTTAGCGTTCTCAGTCTTTGTAGCACAGGTTTCAGAATCTTGAGAATCCTTCTCTCGGTTCAGCTGATGAAGACGTAGGTTGCTTTTTCTGTACACCTTCCTCTTCAAAATTCAACGACACTAGTGTTGTTTCTCCTTAGCTGAGAATCAACTATACTATGAGATATCTTGCCATGAGGGACCTCGGTCTCTAGAAGGCAATTGACTTTCGCCTGTTGGGCACATGCCTTAAGAGAATCATCACCTCGCCTTCTGGCATCGGTGACGAACAAATTATTTGTTTAGTCTCTTGGCATAACCCTTTTAAGGTGAAGGTCACGTGACTTGCTCGGATGCTTGGACAACTTGCCTCCTTCCAAACGCAGTCAGTCGGCAGCTGTCAGAGCTCCCGAGTCAGTTACGAACTACGCTGTTGACTTAGTTCTGTTGTTACAAAGCAATCATTACTTCGTTTTAATAGCTTGTCACAGTACCCATACCATCGACACCCACCATTGAGTGTCGGTGTCCTATCCACTACCGAGAAGAACTTCACTGCATGGGGATAGGAGAATGTGAGACACTTCGCTGCAGACGGATAGACCAGTATGGGTACAGGACATCACCGAAGTCGAGAAGAGGGATAGGTCATACGACCATTCCCTTCTTTTCCTCTGAGGTATTGCATGACTTTTCCTGCACAAGTCAAGCATCCAGGGGATGGGGATTCGTGACGCTCGATTTCGTACCGACTTCGTAGCGAAGACTCAGAACCCTTCGGTTCCTGACGATCGGTTAGAGTCCTTCACAATGCCCTCCCTAATGGACTTCACCGCCTTCGATGCGAAGGAGATGCTGCTTTGTCCTGTGAAAGCGCGACCGCGCTTTCTGAAGAAACTCGACATCCACCCAAGGCTGAGTGTTGAAGACTCTTCGTCAGCACCAAGATGACCTAGAAAGTACACTCCCCTCGGAGTTACACAAGAACTTCTCCGTGGCGCAGGTACTGAAGGCAGGGGTCTGGTACACCAGACCACTGGCACCTCCTTCTACCTTTTGGATATTGCCCACAGGTCCTTGGATCGTTTTCCTTGGGTACCCGTGGTGGCTGCTCAACACGTTGTGTAGCTAACCCAGACCCTAGCAGGCTGAACAGCATCGAGTCCTGGTGTGACTGTAAGAATAGATAAGTAAATGAGAGAGTGACTGGCTTCTCTTCCTATCTTTTTCTCCCCCTCTACCTGTGGGTAGAAGGATACGGTCATCACCTTGCTGGATAAGGACGAGATGCCGGTGAGCTACTCGACAGAGCCCCATCCTATCCCTTTCACTAGGGATGGAGCGAATATCCACCACTTCCTCCTACAAGGGGGGGGAAGTGGATGCCAACAAGAGACAAACCATAACTTTATGTTGCCTCTTGCAAATAGGAACTTGTTCTTGTTTGCTGGTACGAAGAGATACGCTTGCCTCTCTCTTAGTACTTGGTCCAGAGGTCTGACCATTGATCCTGCGGTGCACTACCCCGATCAAATCGGACAGAGGCTTGGTATCCCTCCCTCGCTCTTACGACCAGGGAGGCATTCCTAAGGTTGGGCGAACACCAGTCCCTGTTCACAAAAGACTCAGATTCCTCCCACCAAGAAGTGAGTCTTCCTATTGTAAAAGGACCGAAGGTTTGTATGCCGTGTCGGAACAAATGACAATTTGTCGAAAATTGCATTTTTCCTAACTATACAAACCTGAGGTCCTTTTACACATAGTCCCACCTCATGCCACCCCTCACTCTGCAGTTTTTGCTTGGGCCAAAAGCAAAAGTGATTTGTTTACCTCCCAGTCGCGCGCGCGCGCCTGTCGGACAAGCAGTTAACTACCGAACCCCTTGTTCGAAAGCTTACGACCTATCCAGCTGCCGCTAGTACCTTCCTATTGTAAAAGGACCTCAGGTTTGTATAGTTAGGAAAAATGCAATTTTGGACAAATTGTCATATTGGTGAAATTAGCCTATGTATTGGAAGTATATATATATAAATATTAAAGCAATTTTATCTTTATTGCATTACTATGACAACTAGAATTCATGGAAACAGTTTATAATAATGCATCGGCAAATGTGTGAAGCTCCACTAAACTGGCAACGATGATTTTGCCATTCTTAGCATGCAAACATTAAAGGTTACATTTATTTCTGGCATACAGTTATTAAAAAAATCAAAATACTAATATATACACTTACTAAAATGCTGTAGCAAAAAAAAAAAAACAAAAAAAAAAAAACATTATAATCCACTATCCGTCGTCTGCTCCGTGATGGTTTTTGGCAGCCAGATGTACGACAAGGTTAGAAACATTGGATTTTATTTACTTTAGAAATATCTGTAATTTTTCGGGTAATTTGGTTGCAAAAATGAGATAATAGAACATGATTAAATAAACATGAAGTAAAGTTAAACTAAACCCATTTTGAAGTAAAGTTAAACTAAATAATGGGAATAAAGTAAACAATTAAGGGAATAAAGCTTTTCACCCATAATCAGTGTTGTCGTCTGCTGGTTGTAACTGTGTTTGCGGAGTGAGTACTTAGGAACAAGGAACAGCAGCATGGTTCAAGTGCAATGTGGAGTAAATTAAGACCAAAATGTGTATAATTACAATCAAATAAGCACTGTGGTGTTTCAGTTGTGATGGCAGTAAGGATAAAACCACCGATTTCAAGATAAAAATGAATTCAGTTCAAACCATGACCCCGGGAATAAAAAGTTTCATACTTTCACTAATATAGGCAACAAAATGGTTTTATTGTGCTGATTACAGCTGCAATCTTGAGTAAAGATCAATAAATGTTACATATATACGCTAACATGTTCAAATGAGTGCTGGGAAGGCTGGGAAAGATGGTGGATTGTCCATGGTTAGACCGGCCAGCCTCACGATTGCCGCCATATTACATTTCAAAACTGCCTTAAAAACCTATTTTACGAAGAGCCTCACATGCTTATTTTAGTTCTTATGGGGCTTTCATATATCACATTATGTCGATGAAACTTCAGTCTTTTGAATGGTATGCTTAAAGTTGTAATTGTATTCTTGTTTCACCAATTAAATATAGAGTGAATAAGGCCTGGCCCAGCGTGATGATGATGGTATCGTCCGTGATTGTTTACCCTAATTTCACTTATTTCCCCGGTTTTGTGTAAGTCTTATACCCAGTTTGGAGGGTAAACACATACCAATTGACAACACTGATAAACAATTGAAGAGCGCAAAATGCTGCAAAACACTTCAAAGAAAGCTGTGGTTAGAGGTCGTGTGTACGATTGTTGTGATGAAAGTGCCTCAGTGTCTATGGGTACAAGTGGTGTGTGGATTTAGCACAGGAAATGGAAGTTTATTGACACAAGTGACTCCGCAAACATCGAGGATGGCGTCAATCATCGAATATTTGAGTTTGTAAGTAAAAAATTTCGAAAGCGTTTTGGGGTTGTGGGCACTGCGTTGGCCACCCTTTTCATTACCCTCTGTTTAAATCTTAAAATATGGCCTTAATTTCTAACTTTGGAGAAAATACTTACTTTGAAAAGAGAGTAGAGGTCTTGAGCTCCTTCTCCCACCACCAACAACTTGTGACTGATGACCATCTCCGGTGTCAGGACGTGTTAAAAGTACTTTTTTCGGAGGGTGGTATAGTGCCGTGGTAGTCGGTGAGTGGCCAGTCCACACGGCTGTTTTACCCTACATTGGTTTGTTATTGTTATATTACCCAAATAACCCTCATGATGTCGCCTAATGATGAAGGTATGAACGTGAGAATGTATGCTAGGCAAGCCTAGGGAATAGGGTAAAATACCAAATGGCCACCTGGCGGCCGCCTCTACCATAGCGCGACCACCTTCCCAAAAGTCAGAAATTATGTTTTAAAGTAATTTTTCAGAAAGGTGATCATGCTGCGGTAGAGGCCTGACATTCGGTATTTTACCCCAGCCTTGGCCTATCTTATCTCAACTAGTTAAACGTGACTGATTATACACTGGCTAAGCTCTGTTTTCTTGTTACTCCAAGTTTCTTAAAATAGTAAAGCTAAGTTTAATTAATTTTTATGCTTCATCCCCTGAAGACTTTCTCCCATGTTAATGCCTCTAGATAAAAGTAGCCTATGTTTAATAACTTAGAATTGGGATGGCTTTTCTTTTTAATATTGTTATTGCATGGTAAAACAATAGACCACTTCTGCAGACTGGTTCATAACAGTCACTGACTAGATTATTTATAGACTTTTGTTTGTCTTTGTTTATATTGTTTTTTTTTATATTCATGATATTTACTGTCCTTTTGTTTATACATTCATCCACATGAGGCCAATACTGTACATGGCTCCCATTTTACAAGAAAATGCGTAGTAACCAAACAGAAGGACATAGTAGTAGTAGTTTATCAGACTGATTAAAGTGGGTTTTTTCCATTCTTCTCTGTCCTGTGGTCTTTCTGCCTAAACTCCCATTAGGTCTAGACTTCATATAGGCTCTTCCCTTTCTCCATGAGTTCTCGGGTCTTTCTACAGCCCTTTGCTTTGCTACTACCTCATACTCTGCATTTCTAACCAGCTGTTACTCGTACATCTCCAAACCAGCACAATCTTGGAGACCTCTCCCATCCCATTGATAACACAACTGTTCTGATTTCTCATACACAACACAATCTTACTTCTGTACTCATGCCTTTAATATTTTGTGACAAAATGCAAAGAATCACATAGTTAACTTTCAGACAAACCATTTATGGCACATGAATATTCTATGTACCCAGGCTTCAGGAATATAGGTACGGAGTATTAATCGTTATGCGTTCTCAGAACTGGGAACTGTAGAACAAATAGTTGGTTACCATGGGATCCTGTTAGTAATATAGTAATTTTACTTGTACTGTTAGTCACAGTCCTTAGAATTATCAGTTGATGGTGACCCAAACAGTTTATTGTAAATGATGGGTGACAGTTACAGTAAAAACAAAATTAAAGTATGTGAGCAGTCAGGGAGGAAAAGACAAAATGGAACTGATTGAAATGTGAAAGACTTAAGTGATGCAACAGAGTCCATAAGGGATGGCGGCCAAAAACATTTTAGAGTATTTATGGTTGTGTCTTCGTATCTATTTACAAACGTGGCAACCGGATTGTTCTTTTGATCTGCATAGCAGACGTCAGTTTGGTATAACACCATTCATTCTTAGCTCATCTCATTGACTGTGATGATATTCTCAAAGTTTCGTTTCAATTGCTTCTTTCTGGTGTGGAGGTCAAGTCATTGAAACACATGGTACAAAATATAAGGTAACAGGTTGAGTATAGGTGCTACCTGATATAAGAATACATGTATAGTATATGGATTCATATTACTATAAATGTGATTAAAATATGTGCACTTTATATAGATTCCTAGTGCGTACATGCACAGATATATTGATCCATTGTTTAACTTCTATATGCTTCAAATAAGCATGCTGATAGATATATATTAAGATACGGGTACTGATACTTTTACTAATACTTTTACATATGGAATGGTCTGTCTAGGAGGTTTCTACTACACAGTTAGCCAGCGTCTTAAACAACTTTTCGCGCATTTCACAGTTCCAAACAACTTCCTTGAGTCAAGAGAAATGGCCAATTTCATATTGCTCGAAAGTCAAATGCCTTAAGGGCATAGGGGAGATTGTCTGGGCGGGTTCCGACGTTTTGTTGATTAGCCATTCTTGTTCCTTTCATCCTATGCTAAGCAAATACGTTCACGATGACCAAAATCACCACCGTCACCAAAATCACAGCTAACAAAATGTGGAAATGAAGATCCTCTTCAACGACGTAAGGGTGGGGGTATGGTCCATGGTAGCCATCGCATCAGCTGCTGGGGCTACCTTTTGGTTGAATTCAAAGGGAGTGGCTGGGATATGGGTATTACCACCCCCAAGAATAATTTGCAAAATAAGCCTCTCCTTTATGATGGTTCTGATTCACGACGGTGTTGTTTTGGTCGTTGCTCCACTGCCATGCCGCCAACCCTAGCGACGAACAGTCCCCGTCAAGTTTGCAGCTGATCCACCCCCGGGTCATGCGACTTTAAATTCTTCAAAAGCGAACCGCAGCCAGGTCCCCTAAATCAGCCTGTAAGCGAACTTATATTTGTCAAAGGGTAAAGTCGATCCAGACATCGTTCGTATGGGATGGGAATGAGAACCGTAAGGGCTAGGCCTAACTTGCATGAACTCTCGATATATTGTGGAATTCAAAGGAGTCAGCCGTGCAAACCCTATTATCCATGGCATTGTAACATTGAGCGAACCGGTCCAGGTCTCTGATGACCGTAAAAGTTTCCTTATCAGGGGAAATTAATACGTAGCCAGACAAATTCGATATTACTGGTAGTGAGCTATTTGACATATAAGTAGGAAACGGAGCTATTTTGTAAGATTTCCATGCATCAGAAGAATCTAAAGGGATATTAATCTTAATTCTGTAGTTTTCCACACTTACTGAGATTAAGCTGTAATAAAATTCAATCCTATGTGCTTCTAACAAAAAAGGAGTATAACCAAGTTTCTCACGCGCATTGTCTAAAGTTAATGTTAAGTCTTTGATTGGCAAAAGATGCGGTGAAAGAACTCCCTTTGTAGCTAGCGTGATCACTTCCACGTAATCTTTGGATTTTTCTATAAAATGTGAAATTTTCATATGTCTATGATCTGTCTACGAACTGTAATATGCTACAGTTGCAAGCAAGTATTGCACATCCATGATCTGATTTATATTACTGGAATGTTCGTTTACCAATGTCATAAGCTGATTTATTGACTCTTAATTGTCTGAAGTTCAGAGGAAATTAATTATGTTGATGTAGTAAATATTCAATTCTCTTATTCTGATCGTTAATTTTAAGACAATTGGATATTCCTAGACTAAGCTTGCTACTGATCCAAATATATTAAGAGCTGCAAAGATAGATGGGTTACGCCTTTCTACTTGTTGTGTCTGATGGTCCACCATAAGGAGATCGTGCACAAAGCATTCTGATTCAGCTGTTTGTTTTGCAAATCATAGGACAACAAACTCTGCCATACCCAAAGTCTGAGCCAGCGGATTCTCTGGGTTAAAGGGAAAATGACACCTTAGCAATTGATTCAGTGACTCAGAGCAATGGCGATAAAAAAGTCGACTTTTAAGATTATGACATAATTTTTCTGACAAGAAAATCGCTTGCAAATCAACTTCAAGAATTACGTTGCTTGCTGTAATGAATACGTCCTTGGTTCTTTCAATGATGGAGCCATGTGTAAATTGGATATATATTCCTTGTTTTGGAACTCATCCTACACGAGAAAATGTCTGAACAAACAGTACCAATCCGAACAATATAAGATCATGTTGGAAACCTGCAAATAGTGAATTATATGTAATTACTCATGTTTACATTAGCTACTTCTTATTCAATACAGATAAAATATAATTTCATACAAGTTTTTATATACTAGTTTATGATGTAAGTTTTATATACAGTGGTACCCTCGATATACAAAGCCTCAACTTACGAAAAATTCGAGTTTACGGAAACAAATACGAAGATTTTTTTTGGCTCTACATACAAAAATAATTCAGGATACGAAAGGTTGTTGCTGTAAAGTCCCGAGATTCGTACGGACCACCCATAAAAATTTTGAAACTCGCGCGCCGCCAACTGAGTAGACTCGCCACCATCCTCCCACTCTCCCATTGGTTCCTGATGCTAGTCACTGCCATAAGATCCTGCTCTCCTATTGGTCAGCATCTCTCTCATCGTGCATCTTACGTAGTGCGGCGTTTCTTCTTCGTGGCCACATGGTAGCAGCATCGTTTTGTATAGCACGCCAAATTCATTCGTTCTATACGATTTCGTTTAGTTAATGTAAATTCGTTAGTGATTTCATTGTAGTACTACTTTATCGTGTTGTGTGAGAACTTTAGTACACACGTATACTACATAACTTAATTACCTACAGTATATATACGTAGTCATGGGTCCCAAGAAAGGTGAAGTTCACGGAAAGAAGAGGATGCTTTCTTTGGAGACAAAAATGGAAATTATCAAGAAGTATAAAGCTGGCATGCAGTTGAGTATGATCGCTAAGGAATATGGCCGAAATCTGTCGACGATAGGCACTATCCTTAAGCAGAAGGAAACCATCAAAGCAGCTACGCCTTCCAAGGGCGTGACTATTTTGTCTAGCAAGAGGAACCACGTGCATGATAAGATGGAGAGGCTGCTTCTTATCTGGATAAAAGACAAAGAAATCGCTGGCGATATGATAACCGAGACAGCAATCTGCCACAAGGCCAGCGCTATTATCAGCGATTTGATTGCCCAGGCCGAAAACGATGGAGGAGAAGGGACATCGACGCCATCCCTAGACTTCAAGACTTCTCATGGGTTGTTTTGAAAAATTCCAGAAAACAGACTGCCATCCATTCGGTGGTGCGGCATGGGGAGGCTGCCAGCTCGGACACGAAAGCGGCCAAAGCCTTTATTAAGACGTTTGACGAGATGATGATCAAGGAAGGCTACAGTTCTCAGCAAGTCTTCAACTGTGATGAGACTGGCCTTTTTTGGAAAAAAAATGCCTCGTCGGACGTACATCACGGAGGAAGAGAAGAAGCTACCCGGGCACAAGCCTATGAAAGACAGGCTTACGCTCGCACTTTGTTCGAACGGGAGTGGGGATTGCAAGGTGAAGCCCCTACTTGTGATCATTCCAAGACTCCTTGAGCCTTCAAGGCCCACAAAGTGCTTAAGGAGAAGCTTCCAGGTGATGTAGAGGGCTAATGTGAAAGCCTGGGTAACGAGACTTTTGTTCACCGAGTAGGTAAACTTGTGTTGTTCCAATACGTAATACAAACCCTCGGTCCTTTAACAATAGGAAGGTAACTAGCGGCAGCTGGGACGGTCGTAAGCTTCGAACAAGGGGAGAACGGTAGTTAACTGTTTGTCCGATCGTGCGCGCGCCCAAGAGGTGAAGAACCACTTTTGCTTTCGGCCGTGGTGTGACAGGACGTGCTCGTCATCGCTCTCTGCCCGCTATTTCGTCATGTGCTTTGAAAGTTACAATTTTTTCTCACTGGTTTGTTTACTTGGTTGTGAATGAAATTGTAAGTAGTACTCTTTTTCATTTTTTCATTATTAATTGAATTGTGAAGTGAATTATGGATCTGTAAATGGAGCTTTCGCCGCGCCCCCCGGTCGCCCGTAGAGTGTGTCCCGGGCTGGAGGGGCGTAAATGTGGCGGCTTTCGCTCCTTCCCAGAGATTGATCCTCATGAATTGTGTTCTCGGTGCCGGGGGCGAGAATGCTCCAGGGCCGATCCATGCAATGTATGTGATAATTGGTCCGAGGCGCAGTGGGTGCTGTATGAGGGTAGGAAGAGGCGTAGACCAGCCAAGGAGTCGTCGGAAAGCTCTCCAGCGACTCCTTTGGTGACGGATACCTCGTCATCCTTCCTGCCCCCAGCTCAGCCCCCACGGTTCGCGCCTTCCCCTGCAGGGGGGGTTTCGGAGTCCTGCTCCTCACATCGATCCGCGAGTGTGGGGTGAGGGCGCCCGATACCCGGAATGTACAACTGTATTCGGGGTCTTCCGTCCGTCTGGGTGGGGTTCGCTCCTCCCCCAACGCGAGGGTGCCCCTCTAACTGACCCGACTTTTCCTCCCTCAGGTGTGCCTTCTGTGAGTGATGACCTTGGGCAGGTGGTGGGAGGGCCGTCTTTGGGACTTGCAGGGCGCCCCCCAGTAGGTCCAGGGTTTAATTCAGCGGTTGGCGGGGTCGGCAGTGGTTACTCATGGAGTGGTGACCACTACAACGACTACCTTGTCTACTCCAGGGTACGCCGCCCCTCCGCATGTGGTGTATACGCAGCACATTGCTTCGGTGACCCCGACAGCGTCGATCCAAATGCCGATCGCTGCCATGCCAAGGAGGGGGGTGCCAC
This sequence comes from Macrobrachium nipponense, assembly GCF_015104395.2. Classification (NCBI taxonomy): domain Eukaryota; kingdom Metazoa; phylum Arthropoda; class Malacostraca; order Decapoda; family Palaemonidae; genus Macrobrachium; species Macrobrachium nipponense. The sequence goes on along the minus strand of NC_087217.1, from coordinate 45,231,466 downwards.
CTCCACCTGGTTTCTTTGTGCTGCCGACCCCGGACTTTCGCTGCCCAAAGAGTTCTCCCCTGGACCTGCCGCCTGTTCCTAGGATGACGGTGGCTGATTGTAAGACACCTGGGACGCCTGACTATGGTGCTGTACCTGCTGTACCTGTCGCCGATGTTGTTGCTGGCCCAGCCGCTCGCGCCGCTCCTGTGAGGCTTGCTGTGCGTGACGCTCCTGCTGTTGCTGTTCCTGCTTTTGCTGCTCCTGCTGTTGACGATCCTGCCGTGCCTGCCCCTGCCCACGTCGTGTCTCGTCATGGAAGTGGTGCCCCGGACTCAGGTCTTTCCGGACAGGTGCAGTCGGGCCGTGTTGCTTTGGCAATTACCCCGGCTCCGGCCTGGATGGAAGACCTGACGTCCGTCCTGAGAGAGCTGACGAAGAAGAGGAAGGTGTCGTCGTCGTCTTCATCGTCTTCTTCGTCGTCTCTGCCGCCTCTCCCCCTTCGACTTCTAAGGTTCTTCCAAGCCGAAGAAGAAGAAGGCTGCCTCCTCCCCCCCTAAGAAGGCTCCTTCGGGACCTTCCGTTCGAAGGGCTCGTCTCACTCTGGTGTGACGGGGGGTTCTTCTGCTGGTCCTCCTGTTCCTTCGGGAACGGGGCCCGTCTCCTCTTCTGAGAAGAAGAAGACGACGGGGACCAGGGGGTGTGCTGGCTACCGCTGGTACACCTTCGCCTGGTCTTGGCAGCTCTGCTGCTAAGCCAGGTACCGGCTCGGCTTCTCGTCCACAGAAAGTTCCGAGTGTACGGTCTCCTTTGGAGATCGTGCAGGCAAAGTTAAGACGCCCGAGTTCGCTCAGCGTCAAGACCGAGGTATGGAGCAAAAGACTGTCGAGAGCCCGCTCAGGGTTGACTCTCGCCAGGCCAGCGGCCGCTCTCGCAGCGATCAGCCGGTACCTCGGGTGGACGTGATGGTCTGCTGACCGGCCAGGTGTTGAGGCTGGGAAGATGGTCCCCTCGACACCGACGGTAGCAGCCTCGGCTGGTACCAGCGGTTTTGACGTGCCGCAAGGACGCTCACCGGTCGGTCCTCACCGCGAAAGCGAGCTCTGCAGGTCACCTGACCAGCCGCTCCCACAGGGAGGCCATGGCGGATAAGGCGACCAGCAGCACATGCTCGTCTGACGCATCGGACCGGGGTCGACGTGCTCAGTCTGGGCCGCCGCTCGCCACAGGTGAGCGGCACGGCCAGGCCTGCAGATCGATCCCTCACCGCGGGTTGGTGATCGGCTGCAGCCCCCCACGTACAGCTGGTCCTGGCCAGCGAGCGGGCGGAAGCGTCAGGTCTGCCTCTCCACTACCTTCAAATTCCTCGGGATACGCCGGGAGAGCGAGGGGTAGCCAGGAGTGATCGTGAGAGGTGCGCCGCTCACGATCCCGTCACGATGCCGCACGTGCCAGGTATGGTCTTAGGACCAGCCAGGTCGTACGCGCAAGTGACTGGAGGAGACTGTCAGGGGTCTGTTGCTGGTCCTCCTTCTGAAGGAGGAGGGTCTCGAGAGCTGCTCTTGTTGGAGGGACTGGATGGTCCTACTCCTCAGGACGCTGTAACTCCCGAGATCCAGAGGAACTTTGCCCAGGTTATTGCGCTGATTCGTCAGCACAACGACCTGGGGGAAGGATCGCCGCTCCCACCTTCCGAGCCCACGTCCCGGCTCGAGTCATTTTGGGGCCCGAAGAGGGAACCCAAATTGACGGTGGGGCTGCCGCGATCAGAGCTTGCAGACTCAGTCCTTGACCAGGTGGAGAATTTCGTCTCAGGACGAGAGGATTCACTAAAGTCAGGACGGTCTTCCAAGCTACCTTCCTCCTCCTCTGCAGCGACAGCGGAAATTCTACGTGCCTTCAGAGGATCCAATACCGCCCAAACAGGTTAACCCGGAGCTAGCTAGGCTAACTCCAGGTGTGTCCCTGCAGCAGCTCCTGTCGGAGAACCTGTGGTTTTATACATTCAACTTCCCTGCTAGATATATACTTAGCTATAGACTCCGTCGTCTCCGACAGAATTTCAAATTTCGCGGCACACGCTACCGGTAGGTCAGGTGATCTACCGCCCTGCCCTGGGTGGCAGGACTAGGAACCATTCCTGTTTTCTAATCAGAATTCTTCTGTCGCCCGGGCCATCAACATTGTTGTTGGTTCCTCTCGATTGGTTTTTCTTTTTTCACCGGCAATTGATCTTCTTGACCGACTTTGGTGACGTATCGGATTGTTGGATTGGCATACGCTTTTGTGGATCTGTTTGTGGACTTGATTTTGGAATTTTCTTTATAATGTCTGACTCTGGAATGGTTGTGAGACGTTTGTGTGAATGTAGCTGTAAGGTGAGGTTGCCGAAAGCTTCGGTAGACCCTCACCACGGTATGCAAGGGTTGCAGGGAGTATGAATGTTCTTTTACTAATACTTGTAAGAATGTGAGAACTTGAGTGAGAACGAATGGAAGAATCTAACTAATATTTAAAAAAGTTAGAGAGAGAAAGAGTGAGGAACGGCCTTCTTATAGAAGTTTAAGTAGTTTCTAGATTCTTGAATTAATACCTAGCTTGGGAGCTTCCCTTCCCAAGGGTAAGATTGCTACTTCTCCTTCCAATTGCAGCCCCTTCTCCTATTGCAGAACCTGTAGAATTCAGCAAAAAGAACTTGCGAGGATCTAAAAGCAGCCTTGCAAAGTTTGATGGAAAAACAAAATGGCTTGCCATTACAAAAGGTAAGGCTACGTGATTTATTCAGTGGACCAGGATGATTGAGTGTCCCCAGTTGTTAGTGGAAGGGGGGCAGCTGGTCGGCTTTCAGCAACGCTCCTAGGTCTAGACCTCCTTCCAAGCTCACTATGGCACCCAGGAGGTAGGAAAGGAATGTCGAAAACCGAAAGGAGGTTGTGGAGAATCCCCACCCCCCGATCAGGTGTCCCTTCGGCGGTTTTCTGCGACAAACCCCAGGACTGCCAAGGATCGCTATTGGTAAAAAGCCGGTCCTGCGTGAGTGTTTTTTCGTTCCGTCGCGGAATCTTCATCTCCGAGACGTTAGATTGGAGAGATTCAGATCGATCTCGGCCACTTCAAGAGGAGTTGGAAGGCTCCGACTATTGATCTTCGACCACCCAGAAAACTTCACCCTGAGGAGTCTCCTCGGGAGTGAAGAAGGCGAAGGAAGAGCCATTCTTGTTTCAACCAGAGTTGAAGAAGGAGGCAAGGAGGTGGAGGCTAATGGGACGCCTCCCCTACCTCCCGAAGGAAGGGAATAAAGAGGAGGTTACGAAGAGATTCATGATGGCGATGCAAGAGCAGATTTACGTCTTTTGTAGGAGGTTCTGTCAAAGGGAGGCCTCCTAGATAAGGAAAGGACTCTTCCCTTTCCGATCAAAAGGATCCTCCAGACGTATGGAGGTATCTGCCGCCTAAGGATCGATACTCCTACGCGAGGTGAGGTTTCCGGTACGAACCTGGATGAACTCCTATTTCAGAACGTCTGGCAGACCGGCCCCAGGAGTGAGGAGGTCACCCAGGAGGCAAGGAGCCAAGGAGCCAGGAGTGAGGACCGTCCAACCTAGGAGGCAGGAGCCAAGAGCCAGGAGGTGTGGAGGCATCCGAGGCAGGAGGCAGGGTTAAGCCAGGAGGCAAGAGCCAGGAGGCACAAGAGGCAGGGAGTCATGGAGTCAATGAGGCAGGAGGCCAGGAGCCAAGAGGCAGGAGTCAGGACGTTCATGGAGGTCAGGAGCCAGGATGTCCGGAGTCAGGAGGTCAGGAGGTCCAGGAGTCCCAGGAGGCAAGGAGTCAGGAGCCAGGAGGCAGGAGTCCAGGAGGCAAGAGTCAAGAGCCAGGAGGCAGGGAAGTCGGAGACTCCGTTCCTGAATTTCACATACAATCAACTTACCTGGTCCAGATATAATAACATAAGCTAGAAACTCCCGTCGTCCCCCGACCAGAAAATTTCCAAATTTCGCGCCACTCCGCTACAGTGGTAGGTCAGGTGATCTACCGGGACCTGCCCTGGGCGGCAGGACTAGGAACCCATTCCCGTTTTTACTACTGCATATATTTTCTGTCGCCGGTGGTATCAACATACGTTTGCTGCCACCTCTTGAACTTGGAAATTCCCGCTTTTCTAGACAATTGATCATCTTTTTGTCTGGACTTTTGGTGACGTACCTGGATCGTTGTTTTTTGGCATTTTCGATACTGTGGGACTGGAATGTTGGAACTTGCTTTTGATTTTTCTTCAGGAATGTCCTGATTCAAGTGTTTTGTTTTTGTGTGAGAATGTGTGTGAATGTAGGGCTGGCAAGGTGAGGGAGACCGAAAGCTTCGGTTGATCCTCACCACTGTATGTCGACAAATGTTAGGGGTTTTGATTGGTTCTTATTCTAACACCTGTCATGAGTGTGAGAGGTTGAGTGGGTTGAGGAATGGAAGACTCTAAACTTCTTACTTGAAGAAAGTTAGAAAAGGGATAGAGTCAGACGAAGGGCTGCATCTAAGATTTGCGGGTAGTAGTACAAGGCCTATTGGAGACTTTGGATAATTCTAACTCTTCTCTTATTAATTTGGATTCTGTATCAGGACCCTCACTGGCCTTACATTAAACAATTCGGACCTCGGAAAATTTGCTGAACTGAAGGCTAACTCTTCAACAGGATGAGAATCCAAAATGGCTACATGAAAGGTAAGGACTGTGAAAGTGATTTTAGTGAAGTGAGTGTCCCCCCATGTGTTTGTGGAGGGGGCGGGGGGTATAAAAACCGTCTCTTCGCTGCGACGCTCCCAGGCCCTAGAACCTTCTTCCAAGCTCCCAAGCCGCCCAGAGGAGAATGGAAAGTCGAAAGCCGGTACGGAGGTTGTGGAGGGAATTCCCCCCTGGTCAGCGGCCGTCCCTTCAGCATGGGTGCTGTATATAGGACAGTCTGCTCAGAGGGACCCACCTATCGAAATAAAAAAAAAAAAAAAAAAAAAGCGTCCTCAGAAGAGTGCTTCTCTTCGTCCGCTTCTCCCTCTCCTAAACGAGGGTGGAAGGATTCGGACTTGTCCCAGCCCCTGAAAAGGCACTGGAGAGATCCTGTGTTGGATTCAAGCCCAGAACGCTTTTCGGAAAGAAGCGGCCTCCTTCTATCAAGAAGGCGAAGAGGGTTTTGACGTCCCTATTGATGTGGGCAATACGCCTTCGAGGTCTCCCTCTCCCGTTCAAGAAGACGCAGGAGAGGCTTCCAAGAGGATCATTTTGGCGGTGCAGGAACAGCTATCCGCCTTAGTAGGAGTCCTTTCGAAGGATCCTCCTCGTAAGAAAGACGTGAGACTGCCGGTCAAGAAGACTCGTTCTTACCTTCTCCCGCCAGGAGTGAGGCTCCTGTGAGACGTGAGTCTTTTGAGAACTCAGATAGAGACTCCGTTTGGACGATTTTGATTCGCCAGACAAGCTGCGTCGCGCCAGCCAAGCGCGAGGCGTCCTACAGACGAGAAGCGTCCTCTAGGATTAGAGAGTCAGACAAGCGAGAAACGCATTACAGACGAGAGGATTCTCCCAGATGGGATACGTCTGCCAGACCAGCAGCTTCAGCCGAGCGCGAGGTAACAACCAGGCGTGAGGATTCAGCCAAGCGCGAGGCTCCAGACAAGCATCTGTCACGCAAGGATGTGGCAACCAGGAAGACGCGGAGACTTCAACCAGCGGCGCGAGGCGACTAGGTCAGGCGCGAGAGTTTTGAGAGGGCGCGAGAACACCAGTCAGGCGCGGAAGGGAGTCAGTTCAAGGCGCGAGACGCCAGCCAAGCGCGAGGATTCCTGCCAGGCGCGAGGCGCCAGCCAAGCGCGAGGAGTCAGCCAGGCGCGAGACGCCAGCCAAGCGCGAGGCGCCAGCCAGGCGCGAGGCGCCAGCCAAGCGCGAAGAGCCAGCCAAGTACGAAGAGCCAGCCAAGCATAGGAGCTCTTTACACTCTCTTAGCCCCTCTCCTATTAGGAGTTTGTCTCCCGTAGAGAGAGTTTTTCAACAGGAAGACCCGGAACGGGAAGTGGCCTCTCCTTCTGATCCGATTTTGGAAGAGGACTCAGAGGACGAGTCTCACGGTAAAGAAGGACTGTCGAACTACAAAGTTTTGACAGCTCTCCTTCTCCAGGAATACGGAGATGCATTGATCCCTGCCGCTCCTCCTTCGCCTCGTTCACTTTTTTCATGCTCGAAGACACCGAAATCATCGGCTTTCTTGAAGATGAGACCGACGATTTCTATGGAAGAGAGCTCTGCAATCGCTGGATAGCTGGATGCTAACTAAGAAAGAGCTAGTAAGGACAGTGTGTTTTGCATGCCTCCCGCTAGACTTACGGCCAAGAGAGGGATTTGGTACCAGACTGGGGAGAATATGGGTCTCACTCTTCCAGCTTCAGCTGAAGCTGACTTTTCCAGTCTGGTAGATGCATCCAGGAGACATAGCCTTACACGGCTAAGATTACTTGGGGTCTTTCAGAGTTGGATCATCTCCTCAAGGGACTTTTTCACATTCTAGAAGTCTTTAACTTCCTAGATTGGTCCCTTGGGGTGATGTCCAAGAAGGCTCATGCCCAACCCCTGAAGGGCTAGAACCGGATGTACTCCTGGCAATTTTGTCATGTATTGACAAGGCGGTGCAAGACGGCTCAGGGGAAGTTTCTTCCTTATTTGGAGCAGGTCTCTTGAAGAAGAGATCTGTTTTTAGCGCTTTCTTGACGAAAGCAGTATCACATTCGCAAAGAGCAGCTTTTGTTATTCGCCCTAGGTCTGATTTTCTGTTCCCGTCACAGTTGGTGAGGGATATTTTCCCGATCTCTGACGGAGAAAGCGACTCAGGATCTTCTCCTGCAATCGTCCAGGAAGAAGAGACCAGTGATGGTGGGAGAACAAGAAAGGGGGTTCTACTCCTGTTCGGCCCTTTCGAGGAGGTCCTCCCACTAGAGTTACCGCTAAAAAGGAAAACGACCAAGAAGAGAGGTCGAGCCTCGTTCCGCCCCTTTAAAAGGGGAAAGTGAAGTGGCGCTCCTCCAAACACCAGTAGGTGCCAGGCTCCGGGGATTTGCGGAAGCCTGGACTCGCATCGACACAGACGCTTGGTCGATGTCGGTTCTTCAGAAGGGATATCTCATTCCTTTCCTGGACAATCCTCCCCCCCTGACGTCAACTCCGAGGGAATTGTCCGCCAATTACAAGGACCCTGTGTTGAAAGATACTCTTCAACAAATGGTGACCAGATGTGGGACAAGAGAGCTATAGAACTTGTGCTGGATCAAAGCTCCCCAGGGTTTTACAATCGTCTTTTCTTGGTTGCGAAAGCCTCGGGGGCTGGAGACCAGTTCTGGATGTCAGCGCTCTGAACAAGTTTGTTCAAAACAGAAGTTCTCCATGGAAACCTCTGCTTCAGTCCTGGCGGCTCTTCGCCAAGGGGATTGGATGGTGTCTCTGGATCTCCAGGACGCCTATTTTCACATCCGCCCCGATCTCCATCCTTCGTCAGAAGAAAGTAGCCTCCGTTTCATGACGGGGGGAAGGATCTTCCAATTCAGAGCCTTGTGTTTCGGCCTGTCTACGGCGCCTCAGGTTTTCACGAACCTTTTGAAAAATGTGGCGAGATGGCTTCATCTGAAAGGAATCAGTATATCTCTATACCTAGACGACTGGCTTATCAGAGCAAAGTCAGAGAAACAGTGTTTGGAGGACCTGACTGTGACACTAAACCTGATAAACGACATTAGGATTACTCGTGAACCTCGAGAAGTCCCAAACTGATCCCCAGCCAGAACTTGGTCTATCTGGGGGGGATTCGGATGGATTCTCGGGGTTTTCGAGTATTTCCTTCTCAAGAGAGACTAGCGAGAGGTTTAGAAAAAGTCTCTCTCTTCCTAAGGAAGGAACGGACTGCGGCGAGGGAATGGTTGAGCTGTTAGGGACCCTTTCCTCGCTCGAACAGTTCTTTCATCTAGAAGACTTCATCTCCGTCCTCTTCAGTTCTTCCTCAGAAGTTCGTGGAACATGAAGACAGGACTCCTCTCGGACAGTTTTCCCATTCCAGATCTGATAAAACGACATCTAGAATGGTGGTTACTCCCACTGAGGGAAAACAAGGGTACTTCCCTGGAAATACAGAGCCCAAACCTTGTATTGTTTTCCGACGCGTCGGAAAAAGGTTGGGGAGCAACTTTGGGAAAGAGAGAAGTGTCAGGCACTTGGAATGCTCTCAAGTGTCCTGGCACATAAAACTGCAAAGAACTGTTGGCTGTACACCTAGCTCTAAAGAGCTTCGAACCGTTAGTATGCAACAAAAATAGTACAAGTGAATGCGGACAATACAACCGCTCTGGCATACATTCGGAAGCAAGGAGGTACTCACTCGTATGCCCTTTATGAACTCGCAAGAGAACTGCTGTTGTGGACATCGCAAAGGAACATCTCTCTCTTGACGAGGTTGCTCAGGGAGTAAGGAACGTAAGAGCGGACAGGCTGAGCAGGAGGAACCAGTGGCCTTTTCATACCGAAGTGGAACCTCCACTCAGACGTTTGCCTCAAGCTCTGGTCTCTTTGGGGGGGGAAAACTAAAAAAAACCTCCGCATGTCGACCTCTTTGCCACGTTCCTCTCGAAGAGACTGGAAGTCTTCTGTTCAGTAGTAGAAGATCCCAGAGCTCTAGCAGTAGACGCCTTCCTGCTAGATTGGTCTCAGGTAGACGTTTACGCATTTCCCCCATTCAAGATTCTGGGGCAAGTGCTCAGGAAGTTTGTGACTTCAAAGGGGACAAGAATGACCCTGATAGCCCCCTTTTGGCCAGCTCAAGAGTGGTTCCCAGAGGTACTGGAGTGGATAGTAGACTTCCCCAGATCCCTTCCACAAAGGAGGGATCTTCTCAGACAACCACACTTCGAGAGGTTTCATCAAAACCTCCCCGCTCTCGCTCTGACTGCCTTTCGACTATCGAAAGACTTGTCAGAGCGAGAGGCTTTTCTAGCAAAGCAGCAAGCTCGATCGCTAGAGCCCGGAGAACTTCCACTATCCGGGTTTACCAATCCAAGTGGGAAGTTTTTAGAAGGTGGTGTAAGTCAAAGAAATTGTCCTCCTCCAGTACCTCTGTAACAGAAATAGCTGATTTTCTGTTATTTCTGAGAGAAGAATCGCAGCTCTCCGTAGCCACGATAAAGGGCTATAGAAGTATGCTATCGGCCGTCTTAGGAATAGAGGCCTAGATTTGGGAAACGATAAGGATCTGCATGATCTGATTAGGTCGTTTGAGACCAAGAAGTCTAGAATTACTTCTCCCCCTAACTGGAATCTAGACGTAGTGCTGAAGTTCTTGGCTTCAGAGAGATTTGAACCCCTACATTTGGCCTCGTTTCGTGATATAACGAGAAAATGTTTATTCCTTTTGTCACTAGCGACGGCAAAAAGAGTTAGTGAACTGCACGCCCTTAGTGACAAAGTCGGGTTCAATATAGATTCAGCCATCTGTTCCTTCAAGGAATTATTCTTGGCGAAGAATGAAAATCCTTCGAATCCTGGCCGAGAAACTTCGAGGTAAAAGGATTATCGGGTCTCGTCGGCAGGGAACCGGAGAGGTCTCTTTGCCCCAGTAAGGGCGTTTAAAAGTTTACTTACAGAAAAAGGAACAGTTGGGAGGTTCTAGACAAGGTCTTTGGTGCTCAGTGAAGGATCCATCAAGACCTATGTCTAAGAATGCTTTAGCCTTTTTTGTCAGGAACGTAATTACGGACGCTCATAAGGCTTGCACGGATGATTCTTTAAAACTCCTGAGAGTAAGAGCTCATGAAGTGAGAGCAGTGGCGACGTCTCTCTCTTTTCAGAGAAATATGTCGCTGAAGAATATCTTGGAAGCGACATATTGGAGATGTAATTCTGTGTTTGCTGCTCACTATTTGAAGGACGTGCGTTGTGTTGACCTATGAAAAATGTTTTTCCTTAGGTCCTTTTGTGTCTGCGGGCACAATCCTGGGTACAGGAGCTGACAACAATCCTTAAAATTTTTTTTTACTACTTAAGTCTAATAGATATGTTCTAGACTTTCTGCTGAACAGGTGCAGTTGCCGCACAAGCGGCCAGTCACTTCCGTTCAGTAAGGAACTCTTGTGATATCTTGTAATAGATAAAAACTTTTTTTTTGAAATTATTGTGTGCGTGTGCATTGTGGTTTGAGTTACGGTTGTTGCGAAGAGTTGGGGATAACTCGGAGCAATTTTTAATACTAACATGGTGGTTAGGATCAGGTGGTCGGGATTGGTGTGCTCCTTAATAAGGTGTGTTGTCATGTAAGTGGATCAGCACCCATTGACAAAGTCCTTTCAGGCTCTGCCGAGTAAGTGGATAAGACCCCTTCGGCAGACCCACAAGAATTCTTGGCCATAGATCACATATCTCGCTAAAGTTTCTTGAGGTGATGCAGACTACGGGGCAAACACCCACGAAGTCTACCACCTATCAGGTAGGAACCAAGGTTTTTATTTTATACCTACAACAGATGTTGTTTACCTGTCTATTCCAGTAGTAGCTGTCTCTTACCCTCCACCGAAGGGTGCCAATCAGCTATGTATATATCTGACAGGTAAGTTGATTGTATGAAAATGATATTGTTATAATACAATAAAGTTTCATACATACTTACCTGGCAGATATATACGATTAGGGCCCACCCAGCCTCCCCGCAAGGAGACAGGTGGAAGAGAAAATATATGAGTAGAAAACGGGAATGGTTCCTAGTCCTGCCGCCCAGGGCAGGCCGGTAGATCACCTGACCTACCTGTAGCGAGTGGCGCGAAATTTGAATTTCTGTCGGGGACGACGGAGTCTTAGCTATGTATATATCTGCCAGGTAAGTATGTATGAAACTTTATTGTATTATAACAATATCATTATTTTACATATTTATGATGATTAATTTGAAAATGTTCGTTATTGAAAAAGTAACTCGATTCCTGACTCAAATTTAAGTAATTATTTTTAGGATTTAGAACGTTTTTTTAAGTCCTGTATTATGACATCACGATATCTTGACTTTCGTACCAATTGTAAATGAATTGCTATACTCAACTTTCTTGCAGAACAGTTTACCAGTTATTCATGCAGATTGTTATCAGCTATTCATGTAATTGTTATAATCCTAATGCGCATATATATTTTTATTATTTACTTTTTGGATATATGAAGATGTTTTACTGCTGGATTACTGCTGTATGTGACACAATCGCTTTCGCTCCCTGGGCCTCTTGTCTGTTTTTGCACCATAGGAAATTAATGGGGCCGAATTTGCAATGACCAGAAAGTCGTTAAAAGAGGAAAGTTAGTATTGAGGAGGATATGTTTTGACTGAGAAAAATACAAATTTATACAATAGCTAGCTTGTAAAAAATACTTGATTACAAAAAACTTGATTGACAACTAAGCAGCATACTTACTATGGGTTTCAGAGACAGTGCAAGCACGTTTTTTGGCAATATTTCTGTAACGAACACTCGTATCAGAACGAGATTTTGCTATAGTGTATTACACCCAGTGCCATAATTTATAAGGGTATCGTGAATCACTAATCGTAAAGAATAACGACACTTGGCCTTGTACCAAGAGACAAAAACTCCATTATCCAGAAATGGATATGAACACAGCAGTAAAAAGCTCCACTTACCCTCTCCCCCCACCTCCACTGCCATCCCTGTCCTTCATCCTTCCATCACCTTCCTTTCTCTCTCTCTCTCTCTATCTGTTGCCAATTGGTATGTGTTCACCCTCCAAACTGGGTATAAGACTTACACAAAACGTAGAAATTGGTGAAATTAGCCTATGTATTGGAAGTATATATATATAAATATTAAAGCAATTTTATCATTATTGCATTACTATGACAACTAGAATTCATGGAAACAGTTTATAATAATGCATCGGCAAATGTGTGAAGCTCCACTAAACTGGCAACGATGATTTTGCCATTCTTAGCATGCAAACATTAAAGGTTACATTTATTTCTGGCATACAGTTATTAAAAAAATCAAAATACTAATATATACACTTAATGAAAAGTGCTAGCAAAAAAAAAAAAAACATTATAATCCACTATCCGTCGTCTGCTCCGTGATGGTTTTTGCAGCCAGATGTACGACAAGGTTAGAAACATTGGATTTTATCTACTTTAGAAATATCTGTAATTTTTCGGGGTAATTTGGTTGCAAAAATGGGATAATAGACATGAATTAAATAAACATTTTGAAGTAAAGTTAAACTAAATAATGAGTAAAGTAAACAATTAAGGGAATAAAGCTTTGCACCCATAATCAGTGTTGTCGTCTGCTGGTTGTAACTGTGTTTGCGGAGTGAGTACTTAGGAACAAGGAACAGCAGCATGGTTCAAGTGCAATGTGGAGTAAATTAAGACCAAAATGTGTATAATTACAATCAAATAAGCACTGTGGTGTTTCAGTTGTGATGGCAGTAAGGATAAAACCACCGATTTCAAGGTAAAAATGAATTCAGTTCAAACCATGACCCCGGGAATAAAAAGTTTCATACTTTCACTAATATAGGCAACAAAATGGTTTTATTGTGCTGATTACAGCTGCAATCTTGAGTAAGATCAATAAATGTTACATATATACGCTAACATGGTTCAAATGAGTGCTGGGAAGGCTGGGAAAGATGGTGGATTGTCCATGGTTAGACCGGCCAGCCTCACGATTGCCGCCATATTACATTTCAAAACTGCCTTAAAAACCTATTTTACGAAGAGCCTCACATGCTTATTTTAGTTCTTGTGGGGCTTTCATATATCACATTATGTCGATGAAACTTCAGTCTTTTGAATGGTATGCTTAAAGTTGTAATTGTATTCTTGTTTCACCAATTAAATATAGAGTGAATAAGGCCTGGCCAGCGTGATGATGATGGATCGTCCGTGATTGTTTACCCTAATTTCACTTATTTCCCCGGTTTTGTGTAAGTCTTATACCCAGTTTGGAGGGTAAACACATACCAATTGACAACACTGATAAACAATTGAAGAGCGCAAAATGCTGCAAAACACTTCAAAGAAAGCTGTGGTTAGAGGTCGTGTGTACGATTGTTGTGATGAAAGTGCCTCAGTGTCTATGGGTACAAGTGGTGTGTGGATTTAGCACAGGAAATGGGAAGTTTATTGACACAAGTGACTCCGCAAACATCGAGATGGCGTCAATCATCTAAATATTTTGAGTTGTAAGTAAAAATTTCGAAAGCGTTTTGGGGTTGTGGGCACTGCGTTGGTCACCCTTTTCATTACCCTCTGTTTAAATCTTAAAATATGGCCTTAATTTCTAACTTTGGAGAAAATACTTACTTTGAAAAGAGAGTAGAGGTCTTGAGCTCCTTCTCCCACCACCAACAACTTGTGACTGATGACCATCTCCGGTGTCAGGACGTGTTAAAAGTACTTTTTCGGAGGGTGGTCTAGCCGTGGTAGTCGGTGAGTTGGCCAGTCCACACGGCTGTTTACCCTACATTGGTTTGTTATTGTTATATTACCCAAATAACCCTCATGATGTCGCCTAATGATGAAGGTATGAACGTGAGAATGTATGCTAGGCAAGCCTAGGGAATAGGGTAAAATACCAAATGGCCACCTGGCGGCCGCCTCTACCATAGCGCGACCACCTTCCCAAAAGTCAGAAATTATGTTTTAAAGTAATTTTTCAGAAAGGTGATCATGCTGCGGTAGAGGCCTGACATTCGGTATTTTACCCCAGCCTTGGCCTATCTTATCTCAACTAGTTAAACGTGACTGATTATACACTGGCTAAGCTCTGTTTTCTTGTTACTCCAAGTTTCTTAAAATAGTAAAGCTAAGTTGTTCCGATACGTAATACAAACCCTCGGTCCTTTAACAATAGGAAGTAGCTAGCGGCAGCTGGAACGGTCGTAAGCTTCGAACAAGGGGAGAACGGTAGTTAACTGCTTGTCCGATCGTCGCGCGCCGCGCGACTGGGAGGTAAACAAACCACTTTTGCTTTCGGCCGTGTGTGGGAAGGACGTGTTCGTCATCGCTCTGCCCGCTTTGTCGTTTGCTTTGAGTTTGAGTATTTGCCTCTCTTTCTGTATAAATCAGGAGTGACTGTAAGTACTTGTACATTTCTTTATTGATGAATTGGAAGAAATGGAGATATCGCCGCGCCCTCCAGTCGCCTGTAGAGTGTGTCCCGGGTTGGAGGGGCGTAGATGTGGAGGGTTTAGATCATTTGTTGACGTGGACCCCCACGAGGTTTGTACTCGTTGTCGGGGCGAGAGTGCTCCCGCAACGAGCCCTGTGTCACATGTATGAATTGGTCCGAGGCGCAGTGGGTGCTGTACGAGGGCAGGAAGAGACTTAGGCCGCCCAAGAAGTCATCGGAAAGTCCAGTGACTCCTTTGGTAACGGACACTTCGTCCTCTTTCCTGCCCCCCGGCCAGCCCCCACGTTTCGCGCCTTCCCCTGCGGGGGGGGTAGCGGAGTCCTTCTCCTCTCTCGATCCGTCGAGTGTGGATGAGGGCGCCCGCTACCCGGACGTACAGCTGTACTCGGGGTCTTCCGTCCGCTCTGGGGGGGGTGCCTCTTCCCCCAGGCGTGAGGAAACCCCTCTGACTAACCCGACTGTTGCTCCCGCAGGTGTGCCATCAGCGAAGGACGACCTGGGACAGGTGTGGGAGTCGCTGGGACTGCAGGGAGTGCCCAGCATCCATGGGTTGATTCAGCGGTTGGCGGGGTCGGCAGTGGTCACTCATGGTGCGGTGACCACAACTACTACCACAGTAACGACACCAGCATATGAGATGCCACCGCATCTGGTGTATACGCCTCATATAATGTCGGTGACACCCACGGCGGCTATACAAAAACCCATTACTGCCGTGCCAAAGAGGACGGTGCCACCACCACCTGGATTTTTTCCTTTGCCGACCCCGGACTTCCGCTGCCCAAAGAGTACCCCCCTGGACCTGCCGCCAGTGCCACGGAACCCGGAGTTAGCGAGGCTGACTCCAGGTGTGTCCCTGCAGCAGCTCCTGTCGGAGAACCTATGGTTCTCGCAGCAGGAGGCACTTGCCCTGGAATCTACCGCTATGGCAGCATTCCAGGCAGTTTCCTGGTTGGATTTGTGGTCCCTCACAATATCCAAAGTAGCGGCCGGCTCTGGGAGTTCTGCTCTCGAAGACGACGCTTCTTTCAGGAGACTGTGCCAGTCTGGAGGAAGAGCAATCTCTTACCTCGCCCATCAGACTGCTAACCTGTGGGCCAACTTGGTTCTTCGACGTAGGGACGCAGTCCTTACCCGAGTGACCAAGGGGGCCGGTGGGCGTGAGGCGGCACTCGGGCTACGAAATGGACCTCTTAGGAGTTCCACCCAGCTCTCTTTCCTGGAGAGATGGTGGACGCTGCGGTGGAACGGCGGCGCACTGACGAGAGTGACCGCTTAGTCCACCAGGCAGTCTCGAAGGTTTCTGGGCAATCTCGAGTAACTGCGGCCAAACCAAAGAGCTTGGCTAGCGCTTCCACGACGGCGAAGACGGTTGCACCGTCCAAACCCCGTGTGAAGACTCCTGCTGTTTCGACTTCTGCTAGAGGAGGCCGTAATCAGCCCTCCTCCCAACCCTCCTTTCCCCGAGGAGGTGCTGGAAAGAAGTCGAAACGAGGAGGGAAACGCTAGGGACGGCGTTCCCCCTCACCTGCTGCCGGAAGTGGGGGGGTGCCTAGCGAGCCATTGGGCGACTTGGCAGCGCTATGACGGCGCCGAGAACTGGATAGTAGACGTCCTTCGGGAGGGATATCTACTACCCTTCGAGTCTCGGCCCCCCCTCATCTCCAACCCGGTCCATCTACAGACCTATGTCCGGGGATCAGCAAAGGACAACGCTCTTCGACAGGAGATCAAGACCATGCTGGCGAAACGAGCTGTAGAAATCGTGGAGGACCAGTCACCGGGCTTTTACAGCCGCCTCTTCCTAGTGGAGAAGGCATCGGGGGGCTGGCGTCCGGTGATAGACCTCTCTCCCCTGAACCGCTTCGTTCGCACGACGCGGTTCACGATGGAGTTGGCACGCTCAGTGCTCGACTCGATCAGGGGGAACGATTTCATGCTTTCAGTGGACCTGAAGGACGCGTATTTTCAAATACCCATCCATCAGTCCTCCAGAAAGTACCTCCGCTTCATCTTCGACGGGACGGTGTACCAATTCAGGGCACTTTGTTTCGGTCTCTCAACCGCCCCACAGGTGTTCACGCGAGTGTTCACTCTGGTGTCGGCTTGGGCCCATTCGAACGGGATACGTCTTCTGAGGTATCTCGACGATTGGCTAGTCCTGGCGAGCTCCCGCTCGCAGTTGCTACAGGACAGAGATCGACTCCTCAAGTTTTGTCCGCGATCTGGGGATCGTGATAAACTACGAGAAGTCCGACCTCGAACCCAAGCAGAAGAGAAGTACCTGGGTATGCTGATAGATACGGTAGCAGGGCAAGTCTTTCCCGCAGACTTGCGTATCAGCAAATTCAGGGAGGCAGCCGGCCGGTTTCCTGTCTCGGCAGGAACAGGCAGCACAGCAATGGCAAGTCGTGATCGGCCATCTGTCGTCACTCGAGAAGTTAGTCCCTCACGGGCGTCTTCACCTGCGGTCTCTCCAGTGGAGACTAAGGGAGAGTTGGTCTCAGGCCAAGGATCCTCCTTACTGTCCCGTGGCTATCACGGACAAGGTGAGGCAGGACCTAGCCTGGTGGCTCGACGACAAGACCTCTTAAGAGGAGTGCCCATACGCACTCCCCCCCCGGAGATGCTTCTGTTCTCAGACGCATCGACCGAGGGATGGGGCGCACACCTGGAGGAGTTGCTGACTGCAGGTGTGTGGGACCATCACGAAAAGCACCTTCACATCAATGTCCTGGAACTCAAGGCGGCGTTCAACGCTCTCCAAGAGTTTCAGGACCGCTTGGTGGGACACTCAGTGGTGTTGATGTGCGACAACACCACAGTAGTGGCATATGTCAACAAGCAGGGGGGGCTAGTGTCTCTTCCGCTCCATCAGTTGACGGTGCAGGTGCACGAGTGGGCCACGGCTCACTCGATAGAGCTGTCAGCACGCTACATTCCAGGCAAGAGGAATGTAGTAGCAGACAAGCTCAGCCGTCGGGATCAGGTGATAGGGACCGAATGGTCTCTACACCAAGACGTAGCGGAAAGGCTCTTCAACCTGTGGGGGCGACCGGTCGTAGACCTGTTCGCCACCCGGCACAACAGAAAACTTCAGGTTTTCTTTTCAGCTGTGCCGGACCCATGGGCAGCTGCAGAGGACGCTCTCCAACACCCCTGGGACAACCTCTTCGCTTACGCCTTTCCTCCTTCTGTCTGATTCGGAAAGTGATCAGTCGAGCACTGGTCACTCCCAATCTCAGAATGATCCTGGTGGCTCCCAAACACGACCACAAGCCGTTTGGTATCCGGACCTGCTGGCTCTTCTTGCGGACGCACCGAGAGAGCTACCCACTTGGCACAACCTTCTAGCCCAGCCACACGTAGAACGGTACCACCAAGCAGTCCAGTCCCTTCAACTTCACGGCTGGCTGTTATCCACCATCTCTTGCGAACGAGAGGCTTTTCTCGTAGCGCAGCAACAGAGATGGCTGGACACGTCCGACAGTCCTCTGCAGCTGTGTACCAGGGGAAGTGGGCCGTCTTCTGTGGTTGGTGTCGTAGACAGGGTCTGTCTCCTCTCAGAGCCACTCTTCAGCAGGTAGCGGATTTCCTCGTGTTTCTTCGCCGAGAGAAGCTCCTCTCAGTACCCACAGTTAAGGGATATAGAGCCGCCCTGGCCCTCGTCCTAAAACTGAGGGGACTGGACATCTCGAATTCGTTCGAGATATCCTTGCTAATGAGGAGCTTCGAAAGGTCTTGCCCACCCAGGGAACTCAGGCCCCCTGCGTGGGATGTGACTCTCGTACTTAGGAGTTTGACTCGAAGACCCTTCGAGCCACTCCGAGAGTCGTCAGACAGGGATCTGACCCTTAAGACCCTCTTCTTGCTGGCCCTGGCATCGGCGAAGAGAGTAGGGGAACTACATGGCCTTTCTTATGATGTTAAACATACCAGAGGCTGGGGATCGGTGACGCTCGATTTCGTCCCGAACTTCGTAGCCAAGACTCAGAATCCGTCGATCCCTGACGACAGGTTCGAGTCTTTCACGATCCCCTCCCTCCTGGACTTCACCGATAACGATGCGGATGAGATGCTGCTTTGTCCTGTGAGGGCGCTACGGCGCTATCTGAAGAGAACTCGACATCTCCAGGCCTGAGTGTCGACGCCTCTTCGTTAGCACTGGGGTTACCAAGAAAGAAGTCTCCAAGAACACGCTTTCTTTCTGGCTGCGTGAGGTGATCAGGAGAGCGTACGAAGCTGATGGTAGCGACGACATCCGTACGCTCCGACCGAGAGCCCACGAAGTCAGAGGTATCGGACCCTCCTTAGCGTTCCGTAAGAACTTCTCCGTGGCGCAGGTCCTGAAGGCAGGTGTATGGGCCAACCAGACCACCTTCACGTCCTTCTACCTTCGGGATATTGCCCACAAGTCCTTGGATACTTTTTCCTTGGGACCTGTGGTGGCTGCTCAACACGTTGTGTAAGCTTACCCAGCACCCGAGCAGGCAGAACAGCATCGATTCCTGGTATGACTGGGAGAATGAATGCGTGAATGAGAGAGTGACTGGCTTCTCTTCACCATCTTTTTCTACCTCTACCTGTGGGCAGAGGGATACGGTCGTTACCTTGCTGGAAGGGAGTCAGATGCAGGTAAGCTATTCAACAGAGCTCCATCCTACCTCTTTAACTAGAGATAGGAGTAAATATCCACCACTTTCTCCAACAAGGGGGAGAAAGTGGATGCCGACATGAGACAAACCCATTACTTTACATTTGCTCATGTAAGGAAAAAGTTCTTACAATGCTGGTACAAAGAGATACGCTTGCCTCTCTCTTAGTACTCGGCCCAGAGGTCTGACCATTGATCCTGCGGTGCACACCCCGATCAATCGGACAGAGGCTTGGATCCCTCCTCGCTCTTACGACCAGGGAGGCATTCCAGGGATGGACGAACACCAGTCTGTTCATCAAAAAGACTCAGATTCCTCCCACCAAGAAGTGAGTCTTCCTATTGTTAAAGGACCGAGGGTTTGTATTACGTATCGGAACAAATGACAATTTGTCGAAAATTGCATTTTTCCTAACTATACAAACCTGAGGTCCTTTACATATAGTCCCACCTCATGCCACCCCTCACTCTGCAACTTCTTGCATGGGCCTAAAGCAAAAGTGATTCTTCACCTCTCGGGCGCGCGGGCGCGCGCACGATCGGACAAGCAGTTAACTACCGTTCTCCCCTTGTTCGAAGCTTACGACCGTCCCAGCTGCCGCTAGTTACCTTCCTATTGTTAAAGGACCTCAGGTTTGTATAGTTAGGAAAAATGCAATTTTCGACAAATTGTCATTTTAATTAATTTTTATGCTTCATCCCCTGAAGACTTTCTCCCATGTTAATGCCTCTAGATAAAAGTAGCCTATGTTTAATAACTTAGAATTGGGATGGCTTTTCTTTTTAATATTGTTATTGCATGATAAAACTATAGACCACTTCTGCAGACTGGTTCATAACAGTCACTGACTAGATTATTTATAGACTTTTGTTTGTCTTTGTTTATATTGTTTTTTTTTATATTCATGATATTTACTGTCCTTTTGTTTATACATTCATCCACATGAGGCCGATACTGTACATGGCTCCCATTTTACAAGAAAACGCGTAGTAACCAAACCAGAAGGACATGGTAGTAGTAGTTATCAGACTGATTAAAGTGGGTTTTTTCCATTCTTCTCTGTCCTGTGGTCTTTCTGCCTAAACTCCCATTAGGTCTAGACTTCATATAGGCTCTTCCCTTTCTCCATGAGTTCTCGGGTCTTTCTACAGCCCTTTGCTTTGCTACTACCTCATACTCTGCATTTCTAACCAGCTGTTACTCGTACATCTCCAAACCATCACAATCTTGGAGACCTCTCCCATCCCATTGATAACACAACTGTTCTGATTTCTCATACACAACACAATCTTCCTTCTGTACTCTTGCCTTTAATATTTTGTGACAAAATGCAAAGAATCACATAGTTAACTTTCAGACAAACCATTTATGGCACATGAATATTCTATGTACCCAGGCTTCAGGAATATAGGTACGGAGTATTAATCGTTATGCGTTCTCAGAACTGGGGAATGTAGAACAAATAGTGGTTACCAGGGATCCTGTTAGTATATAGTAATTTTACTTGACTGTTAGTCACAGTCTTAGATTATCATTGAGGTGACCCCAACAGTTTATTGTAAATGATGGGTGACAGTTACAGTAAAAACAAAATTAAAGTATAGTGAGCAGTCAGGGAGGAAAAGACAAAATGGAACTGATGAAATGTGAAAGACTTAAGTAAAGCAACAGAGTCCTAAGGGATGCGGCCAAAAACATTAGAGTATTTATGTTGGTGTCTTCGTATCTATTTACAAACGTGGCACCGGATTGTTCTTTTGATCTGCATAGCAGACGTCAGTTGGTATAACACCATTCATTCTTAGCTCAGTCTCATTGACTGTGATGATATTCTCTAAGTTTCATTTCAATTGCTTTTTTCTGGTGTGGAGGTCAAGTCATTGAAACACATGGTACAAAATATAAGGTAACAGGTTGAGTATAGGTGCTACCTGATATAAGAATACATGTATATATGGATTCATATTACTATAAATGTGATTAAAATATGTGCACTTTATATAGATTCCTAGTGCGTACATGCACAGATATATTGATCCATTGTTTAACTTCTATATGCTTCAAATAAGCATGCTGATAGATATATATTAAGATACGGGTACTGATACTTTTACTAATACTTTTACATATGGAATGGTCTGTCAAGGAGGTTTCTACTACACAGTTAGCCAGCGTCTTAAACAACTTTTCGCGCATTTCACAGTTCCAAACAACTTCCTTGAGTCAAGAGAAATGGCCAATTTCATATTGCTCGAAAGTCAAATGCCTTAAGGGCATAGGGGAGATTGTCTGGGCGGGTTCCGACGTTCTGTTGATTAGCCATTCTTGTTCCTTTCATCCTATGCCAAGCAAATACGTTCACGATGACCAAAATCACCACCGTCACCAAAATCACAGCTAACAAAATGTAGAAATGAAGATCCTCTTCAACGACGTAAGGGGTGGGGGTGTGATCCATGGTAGCCAATCGCATCAGCTGCTGGGCTACCTTTTGGTTGAAATTCAAAGGGAGTGCTGGGGTATGGGTATTACCCCAAGAATAATTTGCAAAATAAGCCCTCTCCTTTATGATGGTTCTGATTCCACGAACTGTGTAGTTGGTCGTTGCTCCACTGCCGCCGTCCACAGCGACGAACAGTCGTGAAGTTGCTGCTGATCCACCCGGGCATGCGACTTTAAATTCTTCAAAAGCGAACCGCAGCCAGGTCCCCTAAATCAGCCTGTAAGCGAACTTATATTTGTCAAAAGGGTAAAGTCAATCCAGACATCGTTCGTTTGTATGGGAATGAGAACCGTTAAGGGCTAGGCCTAACTTGCATGAACTCTTGGATATACGTATTGTGGAATTCAAAGGAGTCAGCCGTGCAAACCCTATTATCCATGGCATTGTAACATTGAGCGAACCGGTCCAGGTCTCTGATGACCGTAAAAGTTTCCTTATCAGGGGAAATTAATACGTAGCCAGACAAATTCGATATTACTGGTAGTGAGCTATTTGACATATAAGTAGGAAACGGAGCTATTTTGTAAGATTTCCATGCATCAGATGAATCTAAAGGGATATTAATCATAATTCTGTAGTTTTCCACACTTACTGAGATTAAGCTGTAATAAAATTCAATCCTGTGCTTCTAACAAAGGAGTATAACCAAGTTTCTCACGCGCATTGTCTAAAGTTAATGTTAAGTCTTTGATTGGCAAAAGATGCGGTGAAAGAACTCCCTTTGTAGCTAGCGTGATCACTTCCACGTAATCTTTGGATTTTTCTATAAAATGTGAAATTTTCATATGTCTATGATCTGTCTTCGAACTGTAATATGCTACAGTTGCAAGCAAGTATTGCACATCCATGATCTGATTTATATTACTGGAATGTTCGTTCACCAATGTCATAAGCTGATTTATTGACTCTTAATTGTCTGAAGTTCAGAGGAAATTAATTATGTTGATGTAGTAAATATTCAATTCTCTTATTCTGATCGTTAATTTTAAGACAATTGGATATTCCTAGACCTAAGCTTGCTACTGATCCAAATATATTAAGAGCTGCAAAGATAGATGGGTTACGCCTTTCTACGTTGTTGTGTCTGATGGTCCACATAAGGAGATCGTGCACAAAGCATTCTGATTCAGCTGTTTGTTTTGCAAATCATAGGACAACAACTCTGCCATACCCAAAGTCTGAGCCAGCGGATTCTCTGGGTTAAAGGGAAAATGACACCTTAGCAATTGATTCAGTGACTCAGCAAATGGCGATAAGTCGCTTTTAAGATTAATGACATAATTTTCTGACAAGAAAATCGCTTGCAAATCAACTTCAAGAATTACGTTGCTTGCTGTAATGAATACGTCCTTGGTTCTTTCAATGATGGAGCCATGTGTAAATTGGATATATATTCCTTGTTTTGGAACTCATCCTACACGAGAAAATGTCTGAACAAACAGTACCAATCCGAACAATATAAGATTCATGTTGGAAACCTGCAAATAGTGAATTATATGTAATTACTCATGTTTACATTAGCTACTTCTTATTCAATACAGATAAAATATAATTTCATACAAGTTTTATATACTAGTTTATGATTTAAGTTTTATATACAGTGGTACCTCGATATACGAAAGCCTCAACTTACGAAAAATTCGAGTTACGGAAACAAATACGAAGATTTTTTTGGCTCTACATACAAAAATAATTCAGGATACGAAAGGTTGTTGCTGTAAAGTCCCGAGATTCGTACGGACCACCCATAAAAATTTTGAAACTCGCGCGCCGCCAACTGAGTAGACTCGCCACCATCCTCCCACTCTCCCATTGGTTCCTGATGCTAGTCACTGCCATAAGATCCTGCTCTCCTATTGGTCAGCATCTCTCTCATCGTGCATCTACGTAGCGGCGTTCTTCTTCGGCCACATGGTAGCAGCATCGTTTGTATATGCACGCCAAATTCATTCGTTCTATACGATTTCGTTTATTAATGTAAATTCGTTAGTGATTTCATTGTAGTACTACTTTATCGTGTTGTGTGAGAACTTTAGTACACACGTATACTACATAACTTAATTACCTACAGTATATATACGTAGTCATGGGTCCCAAGAAAGGTGAAGTTCACGGAAAGAAGAGGATGCTTTCTTTGGAGACAAAAATGGAAATTATCAAGAAGTATAAAGCTGGCATGCAGTTGAGTATGATCGCTAAGGAATATGGCCAAAATCTGTCGACGATAGGCACTATCCTTAAGCAGAAGGAAACCATCAAAGCAGCTACGCCTTCCAAGGGCGTGACTATTTTGTCTAGCAAGAGGAACCACGTGCATGATAAGATGGAGAGGCTGCTTCTTATCTGGATAAAAGACAAAGAAATCGCTGGCGATATGATAACCGAGACAGCAATCTGCCACAAGGCCAGCGCTATTATCAGCGATTTGATTGCCCAGGCCGAAAACGATGGAGGAGAAGGGACATCGACGCCAACCCTAGACTTCAAGACTTCTCATGGGTGGTTTGAAAAATTCCAGAAACAGACTGCCATCCATTCGGTGGTGCGGCATGGGGAGGCTGCCAGCTCGGACACGAAAGCGGCCAAAGTCTTTATTAAGACGTTTGACGAGATGATGATCAAGGAAGGCTACAGTTCTCAGCAAGTCTTCAACTGTGATGAGACTGGCCTTTTTTGGAAAAAAAATGCCTCGTCGGACGTACATCACGGAGGAAGAGAAGAAGCTACCCGGGCACAAGCCTATGAAAGACAGGCTTACGCTCGCACTTTGTTCGAACGGGAGTGGGGATTGCAAGGTGAAGCCCCTACTTGTGTATCATTCAGAGACTCCTTGAGCCTTCAAGGCCCACAAAGTGCTGAAGGAGAAGCTTCCAGTGATGTAGAGGGCTAATGTGAAAGCCTGGGTAACGAGACTTTTGTTCACCGAGTAGGTAAACTTGTGTTGTTCCAATACGTAATACAAACCCTCGGTCCTTTAACAATAGGAAGGTAACTAGCGGCAGCCAAGGAGGGGGGTGCCACCTCCACCTGGTTTCTTTGTGCTGCCGACCCCGGACTTTCGCTGCCCAAAGAGTTCTCCCCTGGACCTGCCGCCTGTTCCTAGGATGACGGTGGCTGATTGTAAGACGCCTGGGACGCCTGACTATGGTGCTGTACCTGCCGTACCTGTCGCCGATGTTGTTGCTGGCCCAGCCGCTCGCGCCGCTCCTGTGAGGCTTTCTGTGCGTGACGCTCCTGCTGTTGCTGTTCCTGCTTTTGCTGCTCCTGCTGTTGACGTTCCTGCCGTTTCCTGCCGTGCCTGCCCTGGCCCCTACCCCGTCGTGTCTCGTCATGGAAGTGCTGCCCCGGACTCAGGTCTTTCCGGACAGGTGCAGTCGGGCCGTGTTGCTTCGGCAATTGCCCCGGCTCCGGCCTGGATGGAAGACCTGACGTCCGTCCTGAGAGAGCTGACGAAGAAGAGGAAGGTGTCGTCGTCGTCTTCATCGTCTTCTTCGTCGTCTGCTGCCGCCTCTCCCCCTTCGACTTCTAAGGCTTCCAAGCCGAAGAAGAAGAAGGCTGCCTCCTCCCCCCCTAAGAAGGCTCCTTCGGGACCTTCGAAGGGCTCGTCTCACTCCGGTGTGACGGGGGGTTCTTCTGCTGGTCCTCCTGTTCCTTCGGGAACGGGGCCCGTCTCCTCTTCTGAGAAGAAGAAGAAGACGGGGACAGGGGTCAGGGGGTGTGCTGCTACCGCTGGTACACCCTCGCCTGGTCTTGGCAGCTCTGCTGCTAAGCCAGGTACCGGCTCGGCTTCTCGTCCACGAGAAGTTCCGAGTGTACGGTCTCCTTTGGGAGATCGTGCAGCCAAAGTTAAGACGCCCGAGTTCGCTCAGCGTCAAGACCGAGGCATGGAGCAAAAGACTCTCGCCAGGCCAGCGGCCGCTCTCGCAGCGATCAGCCGGTACCTCGGGTGGACGTGATGGTCTCTGACCGGCCACGGGTTGAGGCTGGGAAGAGGTCCCCTCGACCGACGGTACCAGCGGTTTGACGTGCCGCGAGGACGCTCACCGGTCTCACCGCAAAAGCGAGCTCTGCAGGTCACCTGACCGCCGCTCCCACAGGGACCGGGCGGATAGGGCGACCAGCAGCAGCTCGTCTGACGCACGGGACCGGGGTCGACGTGCTCAGTCGGGCCGCTTGCCACAGGTGAGCGGCACGGCCAGGCCTGCAGATCGATCCCCACCGCGGGTTGGTGATCGGCTGCAGCCCCCCACGTACGCTGGTCCTGCTAGCGAGCGGGGGGGAGCGTCAGATCTGCCTCTCCACTACCTTCAACTTCCTCAGGATACGCTGGGAAGAGCGAGGTAGCCAGGAGTGATCGTGAGAGGTGCGCCGCTCACGATCCCGTCACGACGCCGCACGTGCCAGGTATGGTCTTAGGACCAGCCAGGTCGTACGCGCAAGTGACTGGAGGAGACCGTCAGGGGTCTGTTGCTGGTCCTCCTTCTGAAGGAGGAGGGTCTCGAGAGCTGCTCTTGTTGGAGGGACTGGACGGTCCTACTCATCAGGACGCTGCAACTCCCGAGATCCAGAGGAACTTTGCCCAGGTTATCGCGCTGATTCGTCAGCACAACGACCTGGGGGAAGGATCGCCGCTCCCACCTTCCGAGCCCACGTCCCGGCTCGAGTCATTTTGGGGCCCGAAGAGGGAACCCAAATTGACGGTGGGGCTGCCGCGATCAGAGCTTGCAGACTCAGTCCTTGACCAGGTGGAGAATTTCGTCTCAGGACGAGAGGATTCACTAAAGTCAGGACGGTCTTCCAAGCTACTTCCTCCTCCTCTGCAGCGACAGCGGAAATTCTACGTGCCTTCAGAGGATCCAATACCGCCCAAACAGGTTAACCCGGAGCTAGCTAGGCTAACTCCAGGTGTGTCCCTGCAGCAGCTCCTGTCGGAGAACCTGTGGTTCTCGCAGCAGGAGGCACTGGGCCTGGAAGCTACCGCTATGGCAGCATTCCAGGCAGTCTCTTGGTTGGATCTGTGGTCCCTCACAGTATCCAAAGTCGCGGCCGACTCTGGGGGCTCTGCCCTCAAAGACGACCCCGATTTCAGGAGACTGTGCCAGTCTGGAGGTAGGGCCATCTCCTACCTCGCCCATCCGACGGCAAACCTGTGGGCCAACTTGGTGCTCCGTCGTAGGGCGTGAGGCGGTAAATGGACTTCGTAATGGACCTATGAAGAGTTCCTCCGCTCTCTTTCCTGGAGAGATGGTGGACGCTGCGGTGGAGAGACGGCGCACTGTTGACAGTGACCGTCTGGTTCACCAGGCAGTCTCGAAGGTTTCTGGGCAACCTCGAGCTACTGCGGCTAAGCCTAAGAGTTTAGCTAGCGCTTCCTCGGCTGCTAAGACGGCTACTCCATCGAAGCCCCGAGGAAAGACTCTTCCTGCTTCAACTTCTGGTAGAGGAGGCCGTAACCAGCCCTCCTCCCAGCCCTCCTTTCCCTGAGGAGGTGCTGGGAAGAAGTCGAAGCGAGGAGGGAAACGCTAGGGACGGCGTTCCCCCTCACCTGCTGCCGGAAGTGGGGGGGTGCCTGGCGAGCCATTGGGCAACTTGGCAGCGCTACGGTGCCGAGACCTGGATAGTAGACGTCCTTCGGGAGGGATATCTACTACCCTTCGAATCTCGGCCACCCCTCACCTCCAACCCGGTCCATCTTCAGACTTATGTACAAGGTTCTTCAAAGGACAACGCTCTTCGGCAGGAAATCAAGACCATGCTGACCAAACGAGCTGTAGAAATTGTAGTAGATCGGTCACCGGGCTTTTACAGCCGCCTTTTCTTAGTGGAGAAGGCATCGGGGGGCTGGCGCCCGGTGATAGATCTCTCTCCCCTGAACCGATTTGTTCGCCAGACTCGGTTCACGATGGAGACGGCACAGTCCGTGCTCGACTCCATCAGGGAGAACGATTTCATGCTTTCAGTGGACTTGAAGGACGCATATTTTCAAATACCCATCCATCAGTCCTCCAGAAAGTACCTCCGCTTCATCTTCGACGGGACGGTGTACCAATTCAGGGCACTTTGCTTCGGTCTGTCAACCGCCCCATAGGTGTTCACACGAGTGTTCACTCTGGTGTCTGCTTGGGCCCATTCGCACGGGATACGTCTTCTGAGGTATCTCGACGATTGGCTGGTCTTGGCGAGCTGCCGCTCACAGTTGCTGCAGGACAGGGATCGACTTCTCAAGTTTTGTTGCGATCTGGGGATCGTGATAAACTACGAGAAGTCTGATCTCGAACCCAAGCAGAAGATGAAGTACCTGGGTATGCTGATCGATACGGTGGCAGCTCAAGTCCGCCCCACAGACTTGAGGATCAGCAGATTCAGGGAGGCAGCCGGCCGGTTCCTGTCTCGGCAGGAACAGGCAGCTCAGCAATGGCAAGTCGTGATCGGCCACCTGTCGTCACTCGAGAAGTTAGTTCCTCACGGATGTCTTCACCTGCGGTCTCTCCAGTGGAGACTAAGGGAGAGTTGGTCACAGGTAAAGGATACACCTTACTTCCCCGTGTCCCTCACGGAGAAAGTGAGGCAGGACCTAGCCTGATGGCTCGACGACAGGAACTTCTGAAGAGGAGTGCCTCTAAGCACTCCCCCTCCAGAGATGTTGCTGTTTTCAGACGCATCAACCAAGGGGTGGGGCGCACACCTGGAGGAGTTGCTGGCTGCAGGTGTGTGGGACCATCACGACAAGCACCTTCACATCAATGTCCTGGAACTCAAGGCGGCGTTCTACGCTCTCCAAGAATTCCAGGACCGCTTGGTGGGACACTCAGTGGTGTTGATGTGCGACAACACCACAGTAGTGGCATACGTCAACAAGCAGGGGGGCCTAGTGTCTCCCGCTACACCAGTTGACCGTGCAGGTGCACGAGTGGGCCACGGCTCACTCAATAGAGCTGTCAGCACGCTACATTCCAGGCAAGAGGAATGTAGTAGCAGACAAGCTCAGCCGTCGGGATCAGGTGATAGGAACCGAGTGGTCTCTACACCCAGAAGTGGCAGAAAGGCTCTTCAACCTGTGGGGGCGTCCAGTCATAGACCTTTTCGCCACTGGGCACAGCAAAAAACTCCAGGTTTTTTGTTCAGCCGTGCCGGACCCATGGGCAGCTGCAGAGGACGCTCTTCAACACCCCTGGGACAACCTCTTCGTCTACGCCTTTCCTCCCTTCTGTCTGATTCGGAAAGTGATCAGCCGAGCGCTGGCCACTCCCAATCTCAGGATGATCCTGGTGGCTCCCAAACGGCCTCAAGCTGTTTGGTATCCGGACCTGCTGGCTCTTATTGCGGAAGAACCGAGAGAGATGCCCCACTGGCACAACCTTCTAGCCCAGCCACACGTAGAACGGTACCACCGAGCAGTCCAGTCCCTACAACTTCACGGCTGGCTGCTATCCACCATCTCTTGCTAACGAGAGGCTTTTCTCGTAGCGCAGCAACAGAGATGGCTGGACACGTCCGACAGTTCTCTGCAGCTGTGTACCAGGGGAAGTAGGCCGTCTTCTGTGGTTGGTGTCGTAGACGGGGTCTATCTCCTCTCAGAGCCACTCTTCAGCAGGTAGCGGATTTCCTCGTATTTCTTCGCCGAGAGAAGCTCCTCTCAGTACCCACAGTCAAAGGATACAGAGCCGCCCTGGCCCTTGTCCTAAAACTGAGGGGACTGGACATCTCGAATTCGTTCGAGATCTCCTTGCTTATGAGGAGCTTCGAAAGGTCTTGCCCACCCAGGGAACTCAGGCCCCCTGAGTGGGATGTGACTCTCGTCCTTAGGAGTTTGACTCGAAGGCCATTCGAGCCACTCCGAGAGTCGTCAGACAGGGACTGACCCTCAAGACCCTCTTCTTGCTGGCCCTGGTGGCATTGGCGAAGAGAGCAGGGGAACTTCATGGTCTTTCCTTCAATGTTAAACATTCCAGGGGATGGGGATCTGTGACGCTTGATTTCGTCCCGAACTTCGTAGCTAAGACTCAGAATCCGTCGATCCCTGACGACAGGTTCGAGTCTTTCACGATCCCCTCCCTAATGGATTTCACCGACAACGATACGGATGAGATGCTGCTTTGTCCTGTGAGGGCGCTACAGCGCTATCTGAAGAGAACTCGACACCTCAGGCCTGAGTGTCGACGCCTCTTCGTTAGCACTGGGGTTACCAAGAAAGAAGTATCCAAGAACAAGCTTTCTTTCTGGCTGCGTGAGGTGATCAGGAGAGCGTACGAGGCTGATGGTAGTGACGACATCCGTACGCTCCAACCGAGAGCCCATGAAGTCAGAGGTACTGGACCCTCTTTGGGGTTCCGTAAGAACTTCTCCGTGGCGCAGGTCCTGAAGGCAGGTGTCTGGGCCAACCAGACTACCTTCACGTCCTTCTACCTTCGGGATATTGCCCACAAGTCCTTGGATACTTTTTCCTTGGGACCTGTGGTGGCTGCTCAACACGTTGTGTAAGCTTACCCAGCACCCGAGCAGGCAGAACAGCATCGATTCCTGGTGTGACTGTAGGAATGAATGTGTGAATGAGAGTGCGACTGGCTTCTCTTCCCCATCTTTCTCTCCCTCTACCTGTGGGCAGAGGGTCACGGTTGTCACCATGCTGGAAAGGAATTTGATGCAGGTAAGCTACTCGACCGAGCCCCAATCTATCCCTTTAGTTAGGGATAGAAGCAAATATCCTCCACTTCCTCCAACAAGGGGGAGGGAGTGGATGCCTACTTGAGACAAACCCATAACTTTATATTGGCTCTTGTAAAGGAGCAAGTTCTTGCTTGCTGGTACAACGAGATACGCTTGCCTCTCTCTTAGTACTTGGCTCAGAGGTCTGACCATTGATCCTGCGGTGCACACCCCGATCAATCGGACAGAGGCTTGGACACCTCCCTCGCTCTTACGACCAGGGAGACATTCCAAGGTTGGACGAACACCAGTCTGCTCACCAAAAAGACTCAGATTCCTCCCACCAATAAGTGAGTCTTCCTATTGTTAAAGGACCTTGATAAAAGAATACTCCACTAAGATATCTTCCTCGAAGCCAGGAGGGTGAGCAGGGGCATTGAACAACAACAGCAGACACTTCGGAGGGAGGCGCTTCTCTTCCAAGAATTTCTTCATTGTTGGGCCGAAAATGACAATTTGTCGAAAATTGCATTTTTCCTAACTATACAAACCTGAGGTCCTTTACATATAGTCCCACCTCATGCCACCCCTCACTCTGCAACTTTTTGCATGGGCCTAAAGCAAAAGTGGCCGCGCTCACGATCGGACAAGCAGTTAACTACCGTTCTCCCCTTGTTCGAAGCTTACGACCGTCCCAGCTGCCGCTAGTTACCTTCCTATTGTTAAAGGACCTCAGGTTTGTATAGTTAGGAAAAATGCAATTTTCGACAAATTGTCATTTTCGGCCCAACAATGAAGAAATTCTTGGAAGAGAAGCGCCTCCCTCCGAAGTGTCTGCTGTTGTTGTTCAATGCCCCTGCTCACCCTCCTGGCTTCGAGGAAGATATCCTAGTGGAGTATTCTTTTATCAAGGTTCTTTATCTTCCGCCTAACACCACCCCTCTCCTCCAGCCCATGGACCAGCAAGTGATATCAACTTCAAGAAGCTGTATACAAAACATCTTTTCAAGAGATGTTAAAACATCTTTTCAAGAGATGTTTCGACATCTTTTCAAGAGATGTTTCGACATCACCAATACCACAAACCTCACCTTGCGTGAATTTCGGAAGGAGCATTTCGACGTTGTGATATGCATCCGACTCATCGATCAAGCTTGGCAGGAGGTTTCGAGGCGAACCTTGAATTCTTTGTGGAAGAAATTCTGGCCTGATGCCGTATCCGCCCGAGACTTCGAGGGATTCGACATGGGCAAAGCTGGTGCAGATTCAGGAACAGTTGACGATCCTGAAACTGTTTCGCAACCAGATCTTGATGAGATCGTTGCACTCGGCAAGTCCATGGGCAGGTTGTCGACGAGGACGACATCAATGACCTTCTCGAGGAGCACCAAGAGGAGCTTGCAACGGATGACCTGAAGGAGTTGGAGGCCATGCAACATAACGTCGTTCAAGAAGAGTTCTCTAGCAGCGGCGAGGAGGAGGAGGACGACCCTATGACAACGGCAGAAATTAAGGATGCTCTAGCTGTTTTTCATAAGGTGGAATCATTTGTAGAAAAGAGACACCCTGAAAAGGCTTACACAGGTCATATGCTTGCGCAGTTTGATGACGTTTGCCTGAGCCGTTTCAGGAACATTGTGAAAAGTAGGCAGAAGCAATCTTCCTTGGATAGTTATTTTTTAAAGAGGCCTTTAGTAGGAGTAAGCAAAAAGGAAGATCCAATTGATACTACGAAAAAACAGAAAGTTGAAAGTGGTGAAGAAATTGAAATTTTGTAAAAAAAACGTAAAGTAAAAAAAGTAAAAAAAATGTAAAAATCAAAAAAAGAAAATTTTTTTTTTTTTAATTTTTTGTAAAAATAAGTGTTACGCTTTGTTAAAGTGTTTTGTAAAGTTTAGTCTATGTTTCTTGACATTTTTTAATGTGTTTCGTAAAGTTAAGTGTACGCACCACGTAACAAATTTTCTGCCGTTTGTCCTCTGTCTCCACTTTCTGAGATAGCCTCACTCAAAAGGTAAGATTCCACATTTTACTACATATGTACATATGTACGTACAGTATTTCTTGTATACCATGTACACTAATACACTTTATTTACAGGTACAGTGGTACCTCGAGATACGAAAGGCTCAACTTACAAAAAACTCGAGATACGAAAGCAAATACAACAAATTTCACGGCTCTACATACGAAAATTGCTCAAGATACGTAAGGTTGTTGCTGTAAAGTCCGAGATTCGCCCGGACCACCGATAACAATTTTGAAACTTGCGCGCCGGCAACTCAGTAGACTCGCCACCATCCTCCCGCTCTCCCATTGGTTCCTGATGCTAGTCACCGCCATGAGATCCTTCTCTCCTATTGGTCAGCATCCCTCCCATCATGCATCTACTACGTAGCAGCGTTCTTCTTCAGCCATTGCTTCTCACCAGTGTTATTGTACGCACGCGGAATTCGTGCGTTCACATATACGATTTCGTTTGTTAACGTAAATTCGTGTTAATGATTTCGTTGTGCTACTTTATCGTGTTGTGTGAGAACCTAATTAGTATACCGTACGTACTACATAACTTAATTACGTACATTATAGTCATGGGTCCCAAGAAAGTTGCTGAAGTTCACAGAAAGAAGAGAATGCTTTTTATGCAGACAAAAATGGAGATAATAAAAAAGTATGAAGCTGGCATGCGGTTGAGTGTGATCGTTAAGGAATACATGTATGTAGATTCGATCACCTACTGCATATGGTTTTGTTAGTTTGGCGGTTTTATCATGATTCTTTTTCATTAAAATTTGGGCTTCTAAATTTTTACGAAGTATATTATATCGGCTTACACTTGCATCCACTGCTTTAACAAATCCCCTTAGGGGATTTGTTAAAGCAGTGGTAAGCGAAAGGATATGGAAAGGCGTCTTAGTGGGAGTGTCATAAAGTGCTGCATGTGGCGACATTTTTATAGATACATGACATGAATGGCTAATAGTACTTAAAACTGCGGGGATGGCAATATCCCAGTTAGGATCCATTCCAAGTGTAACTCGTAGAACATTTAACACTTTCCTATTTACCCTTTCCACCAAACCTTTTGACTCAGGGTGATAAATCATGGTATTGATTTTCTTAATGCAAAGGAATTCGCACAACAAATTAAGGAAATGATTATTGAATTCTCCATCAGAGTCAGAGATTATCATGTGTGGAATTCCGTGTCTACAGATGTAGCACTCATAGAATTTCCTAGGGCATTCAATTGCAGTTTTTATTTTTAGCGCTATTAGTTCTGTGTAACGAGTCAAGTCATCAATTAACACCAAGAGGTGCTTGTTTCCTCTGTCAGACTCGTAAAACCCTGTTAATAAATCTTAAGTGTACTCTTTCAAAGGGTTGATATGGCAAGGGGTAGGTCCCTAGGCTGACAGGTGTCTCAGTATGCCCTTTGTTTTCATGACATATGTGACAATTAGCTGTGTTTTTTTATATCTGTAAGCATTGTAGACCAGTAAAATAGTGATTTGGCCTTCTGTGACATGAGAGAGAACCCAATATGACCATGTAAGGGATTGGAATGCAACCAGTTTAGAACGATTGGTATAAGAGATAGTATTGGTACTACTACCTGGTAGTTAGTCACCTGCGGTGTGCTTCGGGTTTTCGTTGTCACGGACCTACACAGAATGTTATCTTTGATTATATAATTCTGCTGCGCATACTTTAAATATTCTTTTTCTTTAGGATTTCCGTTCAAAGCATCTATTATTTTACTTAACTGCTGATCTTTCCTTTGTTTAGTCTGTACTAATTCAGCGCTCCAACCCGGGTCTTCAGTGTGCTCTATCGTTTGGATTAGTGAATTTTCTTGTTCAGATACTGTTTTAACAATGGGCACGGATGTTGCTATATCTTCTAGTTCAGCTAATGGTTCCATACAGGATTGCGCGGGGTTGCGGGATAATGCGTCAGCAATGATATTTGCTTTTCAAGGTAGGTATCCTATCTTGGCTCCAAAGTCCTGAATGATCATATGCCACCAAGTTGTTTTGGGACTGCGATTAAAGCCTTTGAAGAACTCGGTGAGGGGCTTATGGTCAGTAAGGACCTGGACAGGATAGCCGTAGATTATGAACTTAAAATGTACTAGTGAGTTAACGATACCTAGCTCTTCCTTGTCTATTACTGCATACGTATTTGCTTTCAGAGGGCTTCAGTTTACGTGAATAAAAAGCTATAGGGAAGAACTGTTTTTCATATAGCTAAATTAGTACCCCTCCTACCCCTTAGTCTGAGGCATCAGTTGCGATAAAGAATTCCTTACTGAAATCAGGGAATTTTAAGATAGGTGAACTGCACAATTTCTCTTTCAAGGTATCGAATGCCTGTTGATGCGTTTCAGACCATATAAAATCTACGCCCTTCTTCGTAAGATCCGTTAAAGGAGCTGCTATGATTGAATAGTTGGTGTACAAACCTTCTATAGTACCCTGCTACACCCCAAAAATTGTTGTATCCCCTTTACGTTAGTAGGTACCGGAAAGTTATGGATAGCCGACACCTTAACGTGGACTACCTTAAGACCTTGACTAGACACCGTAAAACCTAAATAGACTAGCTCTGTTTGAAAAACTCACACTTTGACATTTTTACTCTTAGATTGTGTTGCCTTAGTCTCTGTAGCACTAGCTCTAGTTTATGCAAATGTTCTTCTAAGGCATTAGAAGAGATTACAAGATCGTCCATATAGGCATGAAGGGTATCATAATTGCCAAACACTATATTAATCATTCTGGTGAATGTAATTGGGGCGCAACGTAAACCGAAAGGCATATGTAAAAATTCATAGTGTCCCATGGCTGTGCTGAAGGCGGTGTATGGGGTACTCTCTTTAGTTAAGGGTATCTGGTGAAAGCCTTTAGGTCCAAGCTGGTGAAATATTTGTTCTGTCCTAACAAGGATAAGATAGTATTGTTGTTTCCTCGTTTAAGCGATGGAAATCTACACAAATTCGCCAAGTCCGATCTTTTTTGGGCACAACAATTAAGGGATAATTATAAGGGCTGTTCGATTTCCTAATGACTCCTTCTTCTGACATCTTGTCTACTTTGTCATTTATCTCATTCTGAAATTTCACAGGGAGTATATGAAGGTATGTAAATAGCTTTATGCTTTTCTTTTAACCGTATTTGGTGTTCAGTGACATCCGTTTTCCCTAGAGATCCCTCACTAGTGGAGAAAACATTATGATATTTAGTTAAAAGTTCTAACAATTTCTTTTGTATTGACACTTCTTGAATGTCTTTATTGATTTTACTTTTGATAGATTGTAAGAGGATTTGTCGATAACGGGTTGAGCGTGATTAATTCCAGCAACGGTAAGAATGCGATATTTATACACTTCCATATCCACGATATGTTGATTTTTGTAGATCACTAGATTGGTATTCAAATGGTTACAGACTTCTATGTTAACCTGTTGTTGTGAGTCAAAAGTGTATAATGCTTGTGTCGCAGAAAGTCCGTTAATTTTCAGAGTGTCTGGAAGGATTAAAAGTTCAGACCCCGGCAAGGTTCTCTTGACACGCACCGAAACATTCGAGGGTGTATTTGGCTCGAGGGATTGCGTGCAAGCTGCAGTTATGGGTGTGCAAGAATTCTTTTGGGTCGCTTGGACAATGTCTTGATTCATGAGACAAGTGATTGGTTCTTCAATGTAAGTTACTGTTTGATTGTCTGTTTCTTTTTTGTCCAAAACGGATTTTAATGTTTTCAAAGATTTATAGAATTTTCCTTTGATAAAGACGCCGTATTTGGCAGGAGCTAGGATAATATTTTGAATGCACATGAAGGGATATCCTACAATTACAACTGGATACATCTCAGTGTAGTACAACTATAAATGTGTCGGTAGGCGTGCACTTACCCACCTTATACTCAACCTGAGTTACGCCAACTACACTTAGTTCGTTATTGTCAGTGCCCGAAAGTCGCACTCCGGACCTCTCAATAGGGAAGTTCGAAAACAAGTGATGAGTCCGTAAGTCCATGATATTATGTGGACTACTGGAATCAAAAAACAATGTAAAGGGCTGATATTCTAGATTTAGGGCATGTAAAGTAGGGCGTAATTCATCATTACTGATTATTGCGTGCATTCTATGAAAGTCTACAGGATCCTGCACTGATTTTTTGGATACGGTCATGTGATTCATCGGAAAATTCTGTGTTTCACATAAGTCTTCCAGATGATTAAATTTATTTTTTAAGGGGGCCGGCCGGAACCCCTATATATGGCGGTAGAGGGCGAAAAATGCAGTCATGAAAAAATTCATGGAGCTTCATATGACAGTTGAGAATACGTATACAAAATATTTCGTCAAAATTCCTCTTACTTTTGTAGTTACAGGGTAATTAGTTAACGTAACTCAATAAGCCTAAAACATTGATCCGTACAAGAAAATGCAATATTTCTTCTATTACAATAAATTTTGATAATTATTGTCAAAGGAATTGGGAGAAATGGCATCTGTAGACATTCCCTGAGTCGAGAAGGGAGACTTCACTTCAGTCAGCTACCAAGTCCAACCATCAGTGCGAGCACAAACTTCAAGTAGTCTACATGTTCGATTTCACCTCTGAAATTCGCTTGCTTTTACGTATGTTTATGTATGTTTCGGCAAGAATTTCATCATGCCAATGAGGAAAAGACAAGGAAAGCATCTCGCTAACATACAGACAAAGAAAAATTGCTTGAGTATTATTACAGAATATCATAATATACGCGTAGTTAGTGAATAGAGAGGGGAGGGTTGGTAGTAAGGGTTGCTTAGTATCGCCCCCCGTCTTGCCTGACAGCACACGTCACACTGTGCCCAAGGCTACGATCTTTGAGCAAAGAGATCTTCATTTATGATAAATAACAAAGTTTTGGTTTTTTAATACCCAAAATGGAATATGAAATTCATAATAATCATGATTTATTAAATTGTCTTTGTAAAAAGAGAGTACACCTTCGAGTTTCACCTCTGACATTCTCTTGCATTTACTTTTGTTTATCTTTGTTTCGGCAAGAATTTCATCATGCCAAAGAGGAAACTACAAGGAAAACCTCTCGCTAACATACAGAAGAAGAAAATTCGCTGTAATGAGCCGAGTTAGTGAAGGGGAGAGAGAGAGTTGCGTAGGAAGGAGTGGCCCATCTTGCCTCAAGCAGTGCCCCAGGCTACGATATATGAGCAAAGGGATCATCATTTATGATTAAATTATGATAAATAAAATAGTTTTGGTTTATTAATACACAAAAAAGAAATATACATTCATAATAATCGTTATTTATTAACATTGTCTTTATAGAAATGCGAAGGAAAACTTTGAACGCCCGTATCTCAAAACTATACTTATTGACCTTCAAAATCTATCTTCTCACTTAGTTTTAAAGCTATAACATTGGAATTTAGTATATAACTCAGAAAGACATTATGGAACAATCAAATAGAGCCCTTTTTTCCAATTTTTGTTTCGTCTTTTTTTTTATAAATTTTTTTTCTCCTGATTTATAGGGTTTATTTTTTTACCATATTGAAAAATTCATATCTAGTAAAAAAATTACTTTTAGAAAAAAAAACTCCTCATTTGTTTGGAGGTCTACATCAGGTCTATATATGGTAGTAATCCTAGGTCTTAATATTAAATATCAAGGGAGGAGATAGAATATGAAAAATGGTTATTTTCGGGATAAATCGCCCTGGCGTCACAAAACCGAAGGTCAGAGGCAAAAATCATATGCGGTTTGGAGATGTCCCAAGTCACCTTATTAAGTGGTATGAATATCAAAGTCCTGTCCTTAAAAAATGGCATTAGCCAGCTGGCCCCCTTAATTCAAAGGATGTTGATACAGACAACCCAATATCACTCTCCCCCCCGCTGGAATTAATTACGTGGTATTTGCTTTCCTTTGGACACTCGGAAAATTTGATTGACTTTGATTTTTTTGGCTAGACGGACCAGGAACTGAGTTCCCATGAGCCTGATTTGCTTGTTTCTTATTCTGAGCAGAGTTACTGTTTACTTGTTTCTTTTTGTGATAATGTGGATTCTTCTTTTTATTATCATTGGACATTCTGCATATTTTTAGTGTTACCTTGTTGCTGATGGTGTGAAAAACATCGAGCATAAGCATGACTTGAGCTATTATGAATTGAACAATAACGCGTACGACAATCTGCGATCATGTGTCCCAACCTCTTACAATTAAAACAAGTTATCCCTGCTGCGTTACTATTAACTACATTTACTTGCTGTGATTTACCTCCAGTCTTTGCAAAAACTTGAACGAACGAGTGAAGGATCTAGGTCTGCACATTTAGACATATGTTTCTTAATTTGTTTGTAGATGTCTAATTCCATGCTGTCGGGCAATAGCTCTTCATCAAAACACCGTACCAAGGCTTCTGGTAGTATAGCTGTTATGAAAGTTAAGTATGTGAGTCTAATAAAATCCTTTACAGCCATGTCTGTCCCCGTAACCCAAGTAGAATTATTCAAATTATCCAGATATTCATTCAAAAGGTCTGCAATAAGTGCTGCCCTGTCTACCAATTTAAGATGAGTCATAGAGACCAAATTGAAAATATTCCTCAATGATAAAACTACGTCCAAGGCTTCTTTGCTGCCATATACGGAGTGTAACTTAATTTTGAATTCATCCCATGTATTTGCCTCTTGGAATGAAACCCCTCTGAGGTAGGACCCCGCATCCCCTTTTGCAAAGTCAATGAAGCTTTTAGCTTTCTGGTAGCTGTAGGGACAGTACAGTGATGCATTTTGCTTTTAAATGAGCATCCACTGATGACATCCAAGATTCTACCCCTTGAGGCAAATATCCGTTAATACGGCCTTGAAAGGGAACAATTGCTGATCTGGCGCTAACTAATGTTACCACCGGGTTACTGGGTGCAGGGGTGGCCATCTTTGTTTTGGGTTTTTTCTTATCACTACGATTCCTAGCAACCCTATCAAAAAATCTGTAGGAATACACACATCCACTGCGTAAACGCATATGCTATATATAGATAATGTGTCACAGAAAATAAACGAGTTCCCCAAAATGATAAAATTAAGCACACAAGATATGGTAAAATATTTCAGGAGAATGTCTAAAAAAAAAGGGTTGGCAAAAAACAAAGATAAAAAGCCTGCGTTGACGAATAACCAAAAGATGAAGATAGATTCCTGCAAGAAAAGTAAGATTAAGGATGTCTCGTAATTCACCCAGGAACACTGATCTCTTGACCTATGTAAGAGGAACACCAAAGTTACACACCGAATGAATAAAAAGGTTTACTTAGCTGATATTTAAGGGAAAGTCTGCAGTGTTTTCATGACGTCATGCCCTTCGCTTCTTCCGTCTTCGCTTCCGTGCGACCCAGTTCGCTTAGTCGTGCATTGTTTTGTTAGTAGAACGGCTGATTTCTGTTTCGTTGGGCTGTTGATGATCCTCTGCGGAAGACACGTCGGCGGAAGTTCTCGAAGTTCCACGCTGTCTATGACGTCTAGCATACGACGACGAAGTCGTCAGCGCCATCTCCTGAGACACGATGTTGATTGTACACTCTTTTGGCTTGACATCGTAGAAGGTTTCCGATGTTTGATAATGTTTACCTCCTCCTTCCAAGTTTCATACATTCAACTTACCTGTCAGATATATACATAGCTATCGACTCCGTCGTCCCCGACAGAAATTCAAATTTCGCGGCACTCGCTACAGGTAGGTCAGGTGATCTACCGCCCTGCTCTGGGTGGCAGGACTAGGAACCATTCCCGTTTTCTAATCAGATTCTCTCTGTCGCCGGTAGTATCAACATTGTTGTTACTTCCTCCTGACTGGAATTCTTTTTTCACAACGCTTTTGATCATCTTTCGACTGATTTTTGGTGACGTACTTGGATCGTTGTTTGGCATTCGCTATCGTGGACTGTTTTTTGGACTTCGCTTTGGATTTTCATGAATATGTCTGATTCTAGTGTTAGCTTCAGAGTGTGTGTGAATGAGGGCTGTAAGGTGAGGATTCCGAAAGCTTCGGTAGATCCTCACACTACATGCAGTGGTTGTAGAATGGTTGAATGCTCAATTGAGAATACCTGTAACGAGTGTGAGAAATTGAGTGCGCAAGAATGGAAGAATCTAACTTCTTACTTGAAGAAGTTAGAGAAAGATAGAGAGAGGAAGGCGGCTTACAAAAGCTGAAAAATGTCTAGATCTCGTGAACTTTTGTCTAGTTCTGTAGCTTCTTCTTCTTCTCATAATTATGCCCATTCTATTTCAGCCCGTTCACAAGTTAATCCCTCTGATTCTGCCTCAGAAATGGCGGAACTCAGAGCTTCCCTTCAAAAAATGCAAGAAAAAATGGAAGCATTGGAAGGTAAGAGAAGTGAATGTGGTTTCTCGAGTGATTTTAGTGTCCCCAGTGTAGTGGAGGGGGCGTCTGGTCGTCTCTGCGACGCTCCCAGGTCTAGACCTCTTCCAAGCTCCCTGGCCCAGAGGAGAAGGAAAGTCGAAAGCCTTACGGGGGTCGTGGAGAATCCCCAACGATCAGGCGTCCCTTCGGCAGAATCTTATACATCTCAGACTGCCAGGGACAGCTATAGGAAAAGCGTCCTTCGTGAGTGCTTTTCATCATCTAGTTCGCCTTCTCCGAGAAGAGGATGGAAGGAATCTAAGCTTTCACGTCCGCTGAAGAGGAATTGGAAAGAACCTGAGCTCAATTCTAGCCCCGAGCACTTCTCTGAAGAGGATGCGCCTTCGGTAATGAAGAAGGCTAGAAAGGAGTTAGATCCTTGGAATGTAAAAGACTCTCGAGCGCCTTCCAGATCTCCTTTTCCTGATTCGAATGAGCCTTCGACCAGGAAAATTTTGATGAATATGCAGGAGCAATTAGCGTCTTTGGTAGGAGTACTTTCTAAAGAGCCTACTCGTAAAAAGGATGATAGGCTTCCGATTAAGAGATCCAAATACCGATCTCCTGTCGGGCGCAACGAACCCTCCAGGGGAGTTGTCGCACAGGCGGCCATCTCTGGGGGGAGCGGTGCGTTAGGCAGGGGAGAAGTGGGAAAGGAAGTAACTCCTGCCAAGCGTCTGGCGCCAACTAGGAGCCAGGCGCCAAGTAGGCGCAAAGAGCCTGACTTTACTGTAGATCGTTCTAGGCCCAGATCTTCATCCAAGCAACAAGAGCCAACTGGAGAAGAGAGAACTCCTGATAGGAGTAAAGCGCCTGCTAAGCGCAATATACTTGCCATTCGAAATGCGCATTCCATGAGCGATACTCCTACCAAACCACAGGAGTATTCGGAACTAGATGCGCCTTCCAAAGGTCAGGAGTATTCGGGAAGAGATACTCCTGCCAGGCGCCTGGAGTACTCTGACCTCGATACTCCTCCCAGGCGCCAGGAGTATTCTGGAATTAATACTCCTCCCAGGCGCCAGGAGTATTCTGGAAGTAATACTCCTACCAGGCGCCAGGAGTATTCTAGACTTATTACTCCTACCAGGCGCCAGGAGTATTCGAAGCGCGATGTGCCTACCAAGCGCCAGGAGTATTCTGAGCTTAATACTCCTAACAGGCGCCAGGAGTATTTGGAGCGAGATGCGCCTACCAGACGCCAGGAGTATTCGAAGAGTGTTACGACTGTCAGGCGCCAGGAGTATTCCAAACAGGATACTCCTACCAGGCTCCAGGAGTATTCTCAGCGAGATACTCCTGCTAAACGCCAGGCGCATTCTCCTCATGAAGAGCTTGATATCCGACAGGAGTCTAACAGGCGTAAAACAGTTATACATGACTCGCCTAATGATAAACGTAAAGAGAGAGTTACTCCTAGTCCCTCTCCTAATAGAAGTGCTTCTTCTTCGGAAAGGAAGAAATCAAGAGAGGAGACAGAGGAGGGAAGGGAGCATTCTCCTTCTGAGCCTATTAATTTAGATGACGTCTCGGAGGACGAAGTTACTAACAGAGAAGGACTTTCGAATTACAAAGTTCTTTCTTCTCTTCTCTTAGAAGAATATGGAGATGCCTTGACTCCAGCCGCTCCTCCTTCTCCGCGCTCTCTATTTTCAAGTACGAAAGCGCACAAGTCTTCATCTTTCCTGAAAATGAAGCCGGCCATATCCATGAAAAGGGCCTTACAATCTCTTGACTCCTGGATCAAGACAAAGAAGGAGTTAGGAAGGACAATTTTTTGCATCCCTCCCGCTAAACTAAGGGGTAGGAGAGGCATATGGTACAAAACGGGTGAAAATATGGGATTGTCTCTGCCCGTTTCAGCTGAATCGGACTTCTCCAGTCTCGTAGACTCGTCGAGGAGACATGCCTTAAATTCAGCAAAAGCAACATGGGGTCTTTCGGAAATGGACCATCTCCTCAAGGGACTTTTCCATACTTTAGAAGTATTTAACTTCCTAGATTGGTCCCTTGGGGTTATTGTTAAGAAGTCCCATGAAAAAGAACAACTAAACCCTGAAAACTTACATAGCATCCTTACATGCATCGATAAGGCGGTTCAAGATGGATCGGCGGAAGTATGCTCCCTCTTCGATGCGGGAATACTAAAGAAGAGAGCGGTTCATAGTGCCTTTCTCACTAAGGCTGTCTCGCCTTCGCAGAGATCCGCTTTATTGTATGCGCCTCTCTCTGAACATTTATTTCCTTCTCAGTTGGTGAGAGACATTGCCCATTTGCTAACTGAGAAAGCCACTCAAGATCTTTTAAGGCAATCCTCAAGGAAAAATAGACCTGTGGCCAGTGAGGAAAAGAAAGCCTCTAGGCCAGCTCAACAACAGCAGCCCTTTCGAGGAAGCCCTCAGGCTAGATCCATCGCCAGAAGAAAGTCAACGAATAAAAGGGGAAGATCTGCCTTCCGTCCCTTTAAGAAGGGAAAATGAGAAATCTTTCCTCCAGACTCCTGTAGGAGCCAGGTTACAGTTCTTTGCGGGAGCATGGGAAGACTAGGATCCGATCCTTGGTCAATGTCAATAATCAAGAAGGGTTATTATATCCCATTCAAGGACAGGCCCCCCTTGACAACATCACCGAGGGAACTGTCAGCCAGATACAGGGACCCTGTTCTGATGGATACTCTTCGTCAAATGGTGGAACAGATGTGGGACAAAAGAGCAATAGAGCTGGTACTGGATCAAAGCTCCCCGGGGTTTTACAATCGCTTGTTTCTCGTAGCGAAAGCCTCGGGGGGATGGAGACCGGTACTGGATGTAAGTTCGCTGAACAAATTCGTTCAACAACAGAAGTTCAGCATGGAAACGTCTGCCTCAGTACTTGCAGCTCTCCGTCAAGGAGATTGGATGGCGTCCCTAGATCTTCAAGACGCATATTTCCACGTCCCGATTCACCATTCGTCGAGGAAGTACCTTCGTTTCATGTTCGAGGGAAGGATCTATCAGTTCAGGGCCCTGTGTTTCGGCCTATCTACGGCTCCCCAAGTCTTTACAGACTTGATGAAAAATGTGTCAAAACACCTTCACATGAAAGGGATAAACGTCTCCCTATACCTGGACGACTGGCTCATCAGGGCCAGGTCTCGAAAGCAGTGTCTGGAGGACCTGTCAACAATCCTGGAATTGACAAAGGTATTAGGATTAATCATAAACCTCGAGAAATCTCAGATGGTCCCCAGCCAGAACGTAGTCTATCTGGGGATTCAGATGGATTCACGGGGTTTTCGAGTTTTTCCTTCTCAAGAGAGAATAAGGAAAGGCTGTGCCACAGTATTGAACTTCTTAGAGAAAGAGCGTACTTCAGCGAGGGAATGGTTGAGCCTTCTGGGGACCCTTTCCTCGCTCGAACAGTTCTTTCCTCTTGGAAGACTACATCTCCATCCGCTTCAGTTCTTCCTGAGAAGCAGTTGGAGTTGGAAGACAGGACAGCTCTCGGACACGTTTCCAATCTCATTAGAAATAAAACAACAATTAAGGTGGTGGTTGACCCCCTTAGAAGAAAACAGAGGAGTATCCTTGGAAGTACGGAACCCAAACCTGACATTGTTCTCAGACGCGTCGGAGACAGGTTGGGGTGCGACTTTAGGGTCCAAAGAAGTGTCAGGCACCTGGTCGGAA
The DNA here is from genome assembly GCF_015104395.2 of Macrobrachium nipponense. Classification (NCBI taxonomy): domain Eukaryota; kingdom Metazoa; phylum Arthropoda; class Malacostraca; order Decapoda; family Palaemonidae; genus Macrobrachium; species Macrobrachium nipponense. Next base: position 45,187,363 of record NC_087217.1, on the reverse strand, counting down.
GAGCAGGTGTCATGGCACATAAATTGCAAGGAGCTTTCTGCGATTCACCTCGCGCTAAGGAGCTTCGAGCAGATAGTCAGAGACAAAGTAATACAGATAAACTCCGACAATACAACCGCTCTGGCTTATGTCAAGAAACAAGGAGGAACTCACTCTCTCGCCCTATACGAACTAGCAAGAGATCTGCTGATTTGGGCAAATCAAAGGAACGTGGTTCTTCTAACGAGATTTGTTCAAGGAGAGAGGAACGTGAGAGCGGACAGACTGAGCAGGAGATTCCAGGTCCTTCCTACAGAATGGACTCTCCACTCGGAAGTCTGTCAGACCCTTTGGTATCTTTGGGGGAAACCGCAAATAGATCTATTCGCCACGTTTCTCTCCAAAAGGATAGATACATTTTGCGCCCTGGTAGAAGATCCCAGGGCTTATGCAATAGACGCCTTTCTCCTGGACTGGTCAGGGCTAGACGTGTACGCTTTTCCCCCATTCAAGATACTGGGGGAAGTAGTCAGAAAGTTTGTGGCCTCGAAGGGAACCAGAATGACTCTGATAGCCCCATATTGGCCATCCCGAATTTGGTTCACAGAGGTGAAGGAGTGGACAGTGGACTTCCCCAGATCTCTTCCAAACAGGATAGATCTGCTCAAACAACCCCACTTCGAGAGGTACCATCAAAATCTACCCGCTCTTCCTCTGACTGCCTTTCGACTATCGAAAGACTTGTCAGAGCGAGAGGGTTTTCTCGCAAGGCGGCAAGCGCAATTGCTAGAGCCCGCAGATCATCTACTAGGCGAGTGTACCAATCGAAGTGGGAAGTTTTCAGAAACTGGTGCAGGTCGAAGAAGCTGTCCTCTTCCAATACCTCTGTAACCGAAATTGTGGATTTCCTTCTTTTCCTGAGGGAAAAGTCACATCTCTCTGTACCAACAATTAAAGGATACAGAAGTATGCTTTCGTCAGTCTTTAGAAACAGGGGTTTAGATTTGACGAATGATAAAGATTTGCACGATCTCATCCGCTCCTTTGAAACGTCGAAGTCAGTAGAACCTAGGGTTCCGAGCTGGAACTTGGATGTGGTTCTGAAATTTCTGTCCTCGGAAAAGTTCGAACCACCTCATACGGCTTCATTCCGGGATATCACTAGAAAGTGTATATTCCTGCTATCTCTGGCTACGGCTAAAAGGGTCAGTGAGTTGCACGCCCTTGAGTCACGAGTTGGCTTCAAAGAAGATTCTGCGATTTGTTCATTCCAGACTCTTTTTCTTGCCAAAAATGAGAACCCTTCGAATCCCTGGCCCAGGAGTTTCGAGGTAAAAGGACTTACTAGCCTAGTAGGCAGAGAAATAGAAAGATCACTTGTCCAGTTAGAGCACTGAAATTCTATCTGGACAGAAAGAAGCGGTTGGGAGGCTCACAACATGGTCTATGGTGCTCGGTGAAAGACCCCAAGAGACCTATGTCTAAAAATGCTTTGGCCTTCTTTGTTAGAAGTGTAATTACCGAGGCTCATAAGAACTGCCCAGATGACTCTTTTAATCTATTAAGAGTAAGAGCTCATGAGGTAAGGGCAATCGCGACATCTATTGCGTTCCAAAGAAATATGTCACTTAAAAATATTTTGGATGCAACCTATTGGAGATGCAACTCAGTATTTGCATCTCATTACTTAAAAGATGTGCGAGTGACGTATGAGAAATGTTTTTCTCTAGGTCCGTTTGTGTCAGCACAGACGGTTCTGGGTAAAGGAGAGAGCACCGATCCTTAAATATGTGTACGTAACCCTCTTGTCGGATGTGTTCTTGTGTTTCCTGTGCATGGGAGTGTCAGATGTCGCACTGGCGGCCTTCACTTCTCTTCATTAGGAAATCGAGTGACAGCTGACTATTAGAGGGGTACAAAATTTTTTTATTTTTTATTTTGTATGTATGATTATCGAGTTTGTGGTTGTTTGCTAAGAGTTTGGGGATGACTCTTAACAATCTTAGAACTAACACGGGTTAGGATCGGGTGATCGGGATCGGTTGTGTGCTCCTTAAAGAAGGCGTGTTGTCATATAAGCGGATTAGCACCCCTTGACAAATGCCAGTTAGGCTCTGCCGAGTAAGTGGATAAGACCCCATCGACAGACCAGCAAGAACTCTTGGCCACAGATCACTATCTCGCTAAGGCTCTTGAGGTGAAGCAGACTCCTGGGCAGTAGCCACGAAGTCTTCCATCTAATAAGGTAGGAACCAAGGTCTATTTATACCTACAACATATGTTGTTTACCTGTCTAGTCAGTAAGTTAGCTGTCTCTTGCCCTCCACCAAAGGGTGTCAATCAGCTATGTATATATCTGACAGGTAAGTTGAATGTATGAAAATGATATTGTTATGATACAATAAAGTTTCATACATACTTACCTGGCAGATATATACGATTGAAGACCCACCCAGCCTCCCCGCAGGAGACAGGTGGAAGAGAGAATCTGATTAGAAAACGGGAATGGTTCCTAGTCCTGCCACCCAGAGCAGGGCGGTAGATCACCTGACCTACCTGTAGCGAGTGCCGCGAAATTTGAATTTCTGTCGGGGACGACGGAGTCGATAGCTATGTATACATCTGCCAGGTATGAAACTTTATTGTATCATAACAATATCATTTTTGTAGTGGAGTTTTAACTGTTTTGATGCCATTCGTAAGTCTGTAATCTGCCACCATGTTAGTCTTTGGTAGAGCCGCTCGCCACCATTTTTGGTCTTCTCGCTACCAACATTGTTGGTGTCTTCGTATTTATTTACAAACAAGGCACCGGGTTGTTCTTTTGATCTGCATAGCAGACATCAGTTGGTATAACACCATTCATTCTTAGCTCAGTCTGATTGACTGTGATGATATTCTCTAAGTTTCGTTTCAATTGCTTCTTTCTGGTGTGGAGGTTAAATCGTTGAAACACATGGTACAAAATATAAGATATATTCTTCTAGCTTACATTGTTGGATAGATATGCAAAGGTTTTGAATTGATGTTTAAGCTAAGAGAGGAAGGTGAAGTCTGAGATACATTTCGTTTACAAAATCATAGGAGAGCAAACACTTCTCAATATACAGACAGATGAACTAACATACATAACTGGGTCAACATATTTTCCCAGAGAAGGCATTGTTGATATTATTCTCAGCATAGATAATGCTGACCTCAGGTGTCCACACACACTGGGGTGCATCGTCAATCTTTCTGCTTGACTTCCTTGGTCTCCGGCCTGGTTCTTCGTAATGGGCATTACTCTACAGAATGTATACATACATTCTTTATTTAATGTAACCCTTACATTTGCAGTATGCTGCACAAAGTGCACTGCAGGTAGGACTACCTTTGGGAAGGGAATGATATGAAGTTTTGGTATACTGTACCACTAGTTTAGGTGGTGAGTCATACCTACATGATTGCCCACATGAAGTTCCATCTAAAATTCTTAGCCAGTTTAGCATTAGCACATCAATATACTCTACCAAGGCAGTGGTTTGTGCGATATTATTCAAAATAGATTTTCCAGAAAATGGTACAGTATTTGAAATATCAGTATTATTTTTAATTGAAATGTTTACCAACTAAGCCATGCAGTTATTGATAAGTTTTCTTAATCTGAGGATGCAGTTTCAGTAATATGAACAACAATTCTTTTTTTATTGTTCAAGCACTTAATCGAGTGTTTGGTTAATTGTTTTATATCCTCTTCATGAAAAAAGTATTCTAGTTGCCTTGATCAACCTGATCTTTTTCTCTCATAAATGAAACCTTTATATCCAGATCTAGAGAGCTCAAAAGACCTTCTTGGGATGGAGATGGCATTGTGCTCAAGGCAAAAATGTAAAGCAAAATTTGTTTTGTAAACATTTCTAAAATTTTGTTTTATTTCCTTTCCAGATTTCAAGATGTGAAACATTAAGGGAAATTTATGTCTTTTGTTTGTTTCATCTTTAGTTTGACTGCACCGGATTTGTTTTGTTTCATATTACGTGAATCTTTTCAAGATGAAAAAGGCTTCAGTTCCTGGTAGCAAAGATGCTCCTCCCCCTCTTGTGTTGGCTAAAGATGTCGTTTCACCGCATAACTTTTCTGACATTACTCCATTCATACTAAATACAACTCATACAAAAAAACCAACAACTGGTCCAAATAAGTCTTCCAATTTGTGCTGCCTTCTACAGACTGCAGATGGGAAAAAGATTTTGCTAACAAGTATTGTTAGGACAGAAGATGCAAATCCTGGGCTTGCTTATTTCACACCACTGTCAAATACTGACCCTGTAGAACCAACTTCTTCAAATGCCAAAGTAACATCTGTTCAGAATCTCAAGTTACAGATTGGTAACAAAGTAGTAGTTTGCAATACATCCACCAGTGGGACACTTCCACCACAACAGAAAGCTGCCACAAGTTCCGAGGATGAAGGCAACAATGGTAATAATGGAGTTAAGCCTGGAAATTTAATAAGACCAGCACCATTGCTTCTTAATCCAGTTGTTTCCACGTCTACTGGAGGAATATACATTAATAATGGTTATTCAAGATTCAAAGTGGTTGGAAAACCCATTCCAGTCAAATTGGACACACCGGTTCCCTCAGAAAATAGCAAGACTCCTACCAAGGTATCCCCCAAGGGAGTCCAAGACCCAAGTAAAAAGGTGGTCAGTGCACAACAGCATGCCCTTATTAAGAAAGGTTTGCCAAAAGGAAAACAGAAAGAAGACTCTAGCATGAGTGAATCAGAAGTCTCAACAGCTCAGGAAGGAAACACAGTGAAGCCAGGAGTACTAGCAAAACCTCCAGCTTACTTAAATATCCAGGTGAAAGAAGAACCCAAAGAAGAAATGGAGACAAAGGTGAAAGTAGAGGTAGATGGACCCGTGCCTCTGTTGGAGGGTAAAGTTAAAGAGGAACCTTCTGAAGATCAGGGTAAGAGTGCATTAGTTGTTTTTTTTATGATTCCGTAACTTTTGCAAATCCATGTGGCATTCATGGACAGTAAATATCAAAGATGAAATGCAGAAATAATGTTGTGTTTAAAAATTGTAAAGCAGTAACACCTGAAGTATTTTAACTTTAAATAAGGTAATCTCATACTAAAGACTCCTATGTTCATACAAAAGTTCAAACCATTACTCAATAAATGCCTTCTTCCTTACTGGAATCATAAGTTGTTCCGATACGAATACAAACCATCGGTCCTTTACAATAGGAAGGTAACTAGCGGCAGCTGGAACGGTCATAAGCTTTGAACAAGGGAGTTTGGTAGTTAACTGCTTGTCCGACAGTGCGCGCACCGCGCGACTGGGAGGTGAAGAACCACTTGGCTTTCGGCTGCGTTGGTGGATGGACGTGTTCTACATATCTCTCTGCCCGCTTCTTCGTCATATGCTTTGCGTTTTTTCTCAAACTTGGTTTGTTTGTGTGTGTGAGAAATACTGTAAGTACGTGTTCTTTGTATTTTTTTCATTGTTATTATCATGGATCCTCATGAATTGGAGCTGTCCCCGCGGCCCCCCATCAGCCGCAGAGTTTGCCCTGGTGTGGAGGGCCGTAAGTGTGGGGCCTTCCGCTCCTTTCCCGAAGTGGATCCCCATGTATTATGTGCTCGGTGCCGGGGGCGTGAATGCTCTTGGGCTGAGCCTTATGATGTATGAAATTCCTGGTTGGAGGAGAAGTGGGTGCTGTATGAGGGTAGGAGGAAGCGACGTAAGCCTGCCAAGGAGTCCTCGGAAAGCTCTCCGGCGACTCCCTTGGTCACAGACACGTCGTCTTCCTTCCTGCCGCCATCTCAGCTCCCGCGTATGGCTCCTTTCCCTTCGGGGGGGTTTCTTGTTCCTTCTCTTCGCCTGATCCGTCGAGCGTAGAGGAGGGGGCGAGATACCCCGACGTACTGTTGTATTTGGGGTCTTACGTTCGCTCGGGGTGGGGCTTGTCCCCCCCCCCCCCCCCCCCCCTAAGCGAGCGGTAACCCCTCCTACTAACCCGACCTTTGCCTCCTCAGGTGCTTCTGCTGCAGGCAACGACCTTGGCCAGGTATGGTTCTTGCTAGGTCTCCAGGGCACACCGAGTGTTCGGGGGCTGCTGCATCATCTGGCGGGTGCTGCTCCGGTCACCCATGGACCGATGACCACAACCACCACCACCGTCTTGACCCTGGGGTATGCCGCCCCTCCTCACCTGGTGTATACTCAGCATGTGGCTTCGGTGACTCCTTCAGCTGTGGTGCAGACTCCGATTGCTGTCTTTCCGAGGAGGGGCGTGCCGCCTCCACCCGGGTTCGTCGCGCTCACCCCAGCCCCGACTTTCGGTGCCCTAAGAGTTCGCCCCTGGATCTGCCACTGGTACCCAGGATGTCGCCGGCTGCTGCCCCATCTCCTGCCGTACCTGCCGCTCCTGCCATACCTGCCGTGCCTGGACCAGCCCCTGCTGACGTCGTTCCTGCCCGTGGTGTTGCTGCCCCAGTCCTTCCGGACAGGTGCAGCTGGACCGTGTTGCTTCGGCAATAGCCCCGGCTCCGTCCTGGATGGAGGACCTGACGTCTGTCCTGAGGGAGCTGACGAAGAAGAAGAGGAAGGTGTCGTCGTCGTCTTCGTCGTCGCCTGCTGCCGCCTCTTCCCCTTCGACTTCCAAGGCTTCCAAGCCGAGGAAGAAGAAGGCTGCCTCCTCCCCCCATAAGAAGTCTCCTTCGGGAGCTTCTAAGGGGTCGTCTCGCTCCGGTGAGACGGGGGGTACTTCCGCTGGTCCTCCTGCTCCTTCGGGAGTGGGGCCCATCTCTCCTTCCGCAAGGAAGAAGAAGACGGGGACCAGAGGGGTACCGGCTAACACCGGTACTTCCTCACCTGGTGTTAGAGGTTCTACCGCTACACCAGGTTCCGGCTCGGCCTCTCGTTCGCGAGAGGTACCGAGTGTACGGTCTCCTGCGGGCGACCATACAGCCAAGGTTCAGGCTTCCGAGTTCACTCAGCGCCAGGACCGAGGCACGTAGCGGAAGACTGGCGAGAGTCGCTCAGGTAACTCCCGCCAGGCCAGCGATCGCTCTCGTAGCAAGCAGCAGGCTACCAGGGTTGACGTGACGGTCCTAGACCGGCCACGGGCTGCATTCTAGGAAGAGGTCCCCCGATCGGAGGCTGGTTCTGACGGTTTGACGTGCCATGAGGACAGGCACAACTCCCACCGTGACCGTGGTCTCTGCAGGTCTCCTGACCGCCGCTCCCATCAGGACCGGGCGGGTAGGGAGGCCAGCAGCAGCTCCTCTGAAGCACAGGAACGGAGCCGCTGTTCTCGGTCCAGCTGCTCTCCCCAGGAGAGCCGCGTGACCAGGCCTGCAGCTCGATCACCACCACGGGTTGGTGATCGCTTGCAGCCCTCCAAGCACACCGGTTCTGTTGGTGAGCAAGGGGGGAGCGTCAGGTCTTCCTCTCCGGTTCCTTCAACTTCCTCGGGGCTACACCGGGAAGGGCGAGGCGACACGGAGTGATTGTGAGAAGCGGTCCCACCATGACGCCCTACGAACCAGGCACGGTCTTAGGACCGACCAAGTCGTACGCGCAAGTGGCAGGAGGAGACCAGGAGGGGTCTGTCGCTGTTCCTCCTTCTGAAGGAGGAGGGTCTCTAGAGGCATTCTTGTTGGAGGGCCTTGACGGTCCAACTCTTCATGACGCAGTCACTCCCGAGATCCAGAGGTCGTTTGCAGAGGTTATTGCACTGAGTCGTCAGCACGACGACCTCGGGGAAGGATCGCCACTCCCACCTTCTGAGCCCAAGTCCCGGCTCGAGTCGTTCTGGAGTCCTAAGAAGGAACCCAAGATGACGGTGGGTCTGCCGCGATCAGAGCTGGCCGACTCGGTGCTAGGCCAGGTGGACTCGCTTGTCTCTGGATAGGAAGGTTCGCTACGGTCTGGAAGGTCGTCCAAGCTACTTCCCCCTCCTCTACTGCGACAGAGGAGGTTCTAAGTGCCTACGGAAGATCCGATGCCGCCCAAACAGGTTAACCCAGAGCTAGCTGGTGTCTCTGCAGCAGCTCCTGTCGGAGAACTTGTGGTTCTCACAGCAAGAGGCACTTACACTGGAATCCACCACCGTGGCGGCTTTCCAGGCAGTCTCCTGGTTTGACCTGTGGTCCCTCACGGTGTCCAAGGTCGCGGCCACCTCGGGAAATATCACTCCTGAAGGTGACCTGGCTTTCGGGAGGCTGTGCCAGTCTGGAGGTAGAGCCATCTCTTACCTCGCCCACCAGATGGCAAACCTGTAGGCCAACCTGGTACTTCGGCGTAGGGACGCAGTCCTCACCCGAGTGACCAGGGCGGCTGGGCGTGAGGCGGCACTGGGTCTTCGCGATGGTGGCCGCTGCGGTAGAACGACGGCGCACTGATGACAGTGACCATCTGGTACACCAGGCAGTCTTGATGGTGTCTGGGCAGCCTTGATCGACTGCGGCCGTTTTGCTCACAGCGCGATTTGTATACAATTGTATATGACATTTTTTTTTGCGCTGTCATATATTCCAATATTTATATATGATAATGATAGTTTTTCATTTCTGATGGTTGCTTACTAAACTTCAGGCAATGAAAAAAAAAAGGAGCCAAAAATGAACTTTTAATCTTGAAAATTAATCGTGCTGATTTTTTTAAAAAAAACTTTTTCCGCTTCGGCGCTCACTCGCCAACGCCGTTGGCATATGGGAGACACTTTCGGAAATTCTGGTTCAGCATTTAAGGTTCAACATGCATCGAACCAGTCATTATTTGAGGCATTCTATGCTACCAAACCAACTCCGGTACAAGCGATGCAAGAGGCAGACGGCAGATTAGCTGCGGCAGTAGCTGCCAATAGACAGGACATTTCGCTTCTCTCGCCGTGGAAGGCTATCTATGCAGTCTGGGGGAACCCTTCGGCAGGGGCCAGGTTGCCTAACGAATCGGTTGAGGCAATTCTGTGTAGGTCTCCGGCAGCGTCTAGACTTGTAGGAATCTCGCTAAGAGAAGCGGGAGTGTTAGAGGACGTCTTGCGTAACCAGACGGAGGCCCTCTCTCGCACACTCTGGATATTATCAAGCCTGATGGGGTTTCTAAAAAATGACGGCTACGTTCCTTCAGATCCGGGACTGTTCGACAGCTTGATAACGTCCGTCTCGATGGGCTTAGCGCATCAGGTGAATGTTTTTACACGAGGGTTTTACTTAGAGCTCCCATAGCTTTAGCAAATTCTCTATTTAAGGAGGAAGACGTATCCAATACTATGACTAACTTCGTGGTTTCCAATTCGGCATTCGAATCGGAACAGGCCATGATTAGAGTAGCAGTGCAGGGCTCCCGGTCACCTAGAGGAGCATGTAGGGCTTCCCCTTTGAGAAGAAAGTCTTTTAGGTCTCCCCCTAGATCACCTAAGAGGGTGCGCTTTGCAAACAGGGCGGGGTCAGGCTCTTCCTCATCTTTTGCTAAACCTTCGTCGGCTCGGAATTTTACCAAATAGGAGACATGTCCCTCGTCTGCACAGGTAGGAGGCTGTCTAGCCCCTTTCTGCCAGGTATGGAAGGAGTGGGGAGCAGAGGATGGGGTGGTGGAAGTTCTGAGGGCGGGGTATCGGATCCCCTTTCACTCCCTTCCTCCTCTGCCTTCCTCCTCTGTCACCCTCTCCCGTATACCTTCCGAGTTATTCCCAGAATTCCATCAGGGGAATAGCTCTAGCAAAGGAGATTCAGGAACTCTCGGGGAAGGGGGCACTAGAAACAGCCCCTCCATCTCCAGGGTTTTACAGCAGGATTTTCGTTGCATCGAAAGCTGGGGGCGAGTGGAGGCCGATAATAGATCTCTTGAACCTCAACAGTTGGGTAGTAACTGCGGGTTTTCACATGGAGACCGCGCAGTCAGTACTGCGGTCAGTCAGAGGGGGGGATTGGATGGTGTCGGTGGACCTAAAGGACGTGTATCTCCAGATTCAGAATCATCCAGAATCTCGGAGATACCTCAGGTTCGTATCTTCCGTCGGCACCTTCCAGTTCAAAGTTCTCCCCTTCGGACTGACTACAGTGCCGCAAGTATTTACGAGGATCATGTCTCCGGTGTCGGCAATTATGCATCGTCGGGGTTACAGAATGCTAAGATATCTAAACGACTGGCTGATTCTAGCCTCCTCCCTGGAGGAGATATTAAGGGCGAGGGACTTCCTTCTGAACGTATGCGAGACGTTAGGAATTTAGCTGAACTTTGCAAAGAGTTTTCTAGTACCAACCCAATCTATGACTTATTTGGGGATGAGGATTCTCTCTCTTCCTTTGAAGGCTTTCCCATCACCGTAGAGAATACAGTCAATACTACAGCAAGTGAACCTGTTTTTGTCCAAGAGGGAGCAAACAGCGTCATCATGGAGAAGTCTCTTAGGGAGAATGTCGTCTCTATCCCTTCTGATCCCAGGGTCTCGTCTCCAGATGCGTTCGCTACAGAGTCGTCTCAGGAATCTTTGGGACTTCCGCAACGAGAACACAGTTAATAGCTGGAGCGATTCTTGCGCGTCGGATTTTCTGTGGTGGTCAGAAGAAAAGCACCTGACACTCGGAAGTTCACTAGTCTCCCTCATTCCCGACGTCCATCTATATACAGATGCCTGAGATGGTGCAAAGACCAAAGAGTGTCTCTCCTTCCCCAGTTTGTATTGGGAAGCCTCGATGTACTGGCCAACTCATTAAGTCACTCACAACAGGTACTGGGAGGAGAATGGACCTTGATGCAGGATGTAGTACGTCAGGTACTCCGGAAGTGGCCGGCGACGGTAGATCTATTCGCGACGAGGCTAAACCATCGTCTGCCAATATATTTTTCACCAGTAGTGGATCCAATGTCGATAGGAACCGATGCAATGTTACAAAGCTGAGACCACATGCAGGCTCATGCCTTCCCACCTTTCAGCATCATCCATCGAGTAATCAGGAAACTGAGGGAGAGCGTCAAGGTGAGTTTGACACTGATAGCTCCCTTCTGGACACAACGCCCATGGTTCCCAGAACTTCTGGAACTCATCACGGATATTCCCATGCTCCTTCCTATTCGGAAAGATCTGCTCAAACAACCACACTTCAACCACTACCATCAGAATCCTCGCATGCTAAACCTAGCTGCATGGAGACTGTTGAGTGAGCAGCGAGGAAAACCGGACTATCTAAAGAGGTGACTAGGCCGCTTTCTTTCAACTAAGGAAGTCAATGCGGAAACTGTACCAAGTCAGATGGACTGCGTACAGGGGATGGTGTCGGAAAGAGGGTCATTCTATTTGTAGACCTTTAATTCCTAAAATAGCAGACTTCCTCTTATTCCTCAGGAAAGTCAAAATACTTTCACACTCGACGATAGCAGGCTACCGCTTGATGCTCAGTAATACTTTTAGATTTCACCTCCCAGAGATCTCAACGAGCAGGTGTATTCATGATCTAATACGATCCTTTAAGATCGAAAGACCGGTATTACTGAATCGAGCACCACTGTGGGATTTGTCGGTTGTGCTTCGTTTTCTAAGTTCCCCAGAGTTCGTACCAATCGAGAATCTGACGTTAAGACAGTTAACTAAGAAGGTCCTCGTCCTTACGGCGTTAGCAACAGCGAAGAGGGTGAGTGAGCTACAAGCAGTATCCAGGCTCGTCTTGTACAAAGGAGACGATATTTTCCTAGTCTTTTCTACCGGAATTCGTGGTGAAGACAGAGTTGGAGGTGAACACACTTCCAAGGTCGTTCAGGTCTTGGCCTTGAGAGAGTTCGTCAGTGGAGATCCAGCAGAGATGCGGTTATGCCCGGTGCGAGCTCTAAGAGTATTTTTATCCCGGGTAGAGAAACTTCGTCCTCGCCCGCGGACATTTTCCATATCTCCTCGGAATCCTTCGCGGCCGATTTTGAAGAATGCGATTAGCTTCTTCCTAAGGGAGGTAATCTTGCAGGCTCATGCGGGTTTGCATTCGGTAAATGCAAATCCAGTACTACCGCAAGTGCACAGTATTCGGGGGATGGCCACATCATCTTCCTTTCTCAGAAACTACTCTGTCTTCCATTCTAGAGGCGGCCTCTTGGAAGTCCGTCTCAGTATTTACTTCTTTCTATTTAAAAGATGTTCAGTTTGCTTCATCGGAAGGCTACTCTTTAAGCCCGTTCGTAGCGGTGAATTCTATTATCTAGGTTAAGCTGGTGAAGGTGTAGGTTAGGCCAGTGAAGGTAGAATAAAATTAGGTTTAAGGTCTTTCTGACACTAGGATAGGGAGCCGCTTTGGTCTCCAGATGCCTGGACAAAAGCGTTACTAGAATAGGTTGAACGTAGTCAGATACGTTAGTAGTCAGTCTTCCTAAGAGAGTCCGAGGGGGTGCTCTCGTAGGCTAGGCCATCATGTCGGCGCAGAAATTACATCGTAATCTGGTCATAAGCGCTCAGCAAACCAGAGGATTACCGAGAGGGACTTCGGCTCTGCACACTACATCTTGCACCTCCACACATGAGAGGCTATGAATAGCCACATGGGAGGCTCATCATATTCCTACACATCCCAGAGCTTCGGAGGATCCAATCTGGGAAGAAGTAGAAGACATAGACAGTACTGACCCGACAGACGATCAAAGTACTCTCCAGTACGTCTCTGCACCGAAAGGAATAACAGATAAAGTGAGTCTAAGTTGCATAATGGTATTAGATAGATTAGTGAATGAGTTACCATCTATACGGTAGTAAGAGGCGGGCAAGAGGATTGATCCCTCCCCCTCTAAGTGTTGTTAATCGGGCTAATTCAGGTGTTCAGGGGGTGTATTGCAATATGAAGTTTTCATAATAAAACTAATATTGTAATACTCACCTGAACACGTGAATGACTCCCACCCTCCTTCCCCACATCAATCTGAACCAGATAGCAATTGAGGAAGATAAGAGTAACGACACACACCTGCGCCAGCATTGCCAACCGACAGTGATGGTAACTCAAGAAAGTTTTTACCTGCAGCGTTGGCAACGCTGGCTGTTAAAAACAAAATTCCCACTAGTGGGATGGGTAATTGAGTTGTTCGGGCTAATTGTGATTAGGGCTAATTCAGGTGTTCAGGTGAGTATTACAATATTAGTTTTATTATGAAAACTTCATTTTTATTCTTAAATTAACTTATTTATTAACAACCTACATGAGAGAAAACTAAAGAGAAATCATGGATGTGATAAATTTCATACATTAATCATTTCTTTATTTTAGAAACATTCAAGTAATAAATACAGTATATCTAATAAATGAGAATGATAATGATGCACATTATTTAACTTTGTGATGCATGCATTTACAATGGTTTTCCAAGAGAACAGTACAGAACAGCGTAAAAAGACGAGAGAGAGAGAGAGAGAGAGAGAGAGAGAGAGAGAGAGAGAGAGAGAGAGAGAGAGAGGAGAGAATAGAGTGGTGTGTAGGGAGAGAGAGAGAGAGAGAGAGATAGAGAGAGAGGAGAGAGAGAGAGAGGAGAGAGAGAGAGGAGAGGAGAGAGAGAGAGAGAGAGAGAGAGAGAGAGAGAGGAGGGATGCTTTAAGAGGACTCCTCATCAGAAGAGTCAAGACTTACAATAAATGAATTAATATATTTATCAATCAAGATATCTTTAGCTGCATCTTCCACTTTCAATTGCTCGGCATGTCTTACGGCCTTTTCCCAGTTTTCAGGTGTCACAGTATCCAGAGCTTCTTTAGTAAGTTCCGATAGGTTTACCATCTTAAAATCGTTTCGTTTTGCTATGAAACTTTTCTTTTGGCCCCAAATTAGTTTTATTGGGTTGTATTTGCAGTGGTAGGGAGGAAGCCGAATAATTTCATGTCCATTTTCTGCTGCAATTTTATCTACGACATAAGTGTTTTTTTATTTTAACGGAGTACTCCTTTACCATCTCTAAAAGTTAACCCTTCAACATTTTCTCTGTTGGTTTTGCACCTTTAGAGATGAGCCATTCTGTAATGACTGTCTTTTTGCTTGACATCATTGGTAGTCTTATCTATTTTCCTTGAATGATAAGGAGCATTATCCATCACAATAATTGAAGTTGGTGGTATGTTTGGGAGCAACTGGCAACGAAACCATTCTTCAAACACTTCGTGATTCATTTGACGGTGATAATCACCGTCATTCTTTGCAGTGAATGTGAGCTCAGCGTTTGGAATGAAGCCTTCTGCAGAGCCTGCATGCAGAATTATAAGTTGGCCACCTTTTCCTGAAGGCACTTTAATTCCAGAAGCATTCTCGGATTTATTATCTTTCCAGCATTTTCCTACAGTGTAATTTTGATTAACCCAAGTCTCATCCAGAAATTACATTTCGTCTGTTCTCCCTGCCGTTTTGCATTTTTTCTAGGAATCTTGTTCGCAAGCACTGCACGTCATATCGTTCCATAAAAAATTTCCTACCATCAAGTTTTGCGTACTGGAAACCAATTTCTTTCACAATTTTTCTTAAAGATTCTCTACCCCCTTTGAATCCTGTTCTTTCCCTCATTTCAGACAACACTTTAATAATGGTTGGAATTTCTTTATTCTCATAAAATTGGAGAATTATCCGATGGAGCAAACATTTGTCAAAGTCATCCAAACCAGTCACAGGTTTCAATCTTTTCCTCTTCTTTAAATCGAAAACTGGGTTACCGGATAATTCTTGCGACTCTCATGCTTCTTTACTTATTCGTTCAACTGTAGCTTTACCAACTTTTGTTGCCTCAGCTGTACGAAGAAGAGTTGCATTTGCAACATTAGTAATGGGTCCTCTGTTCTGTTTCTCCATTGTGAAGTATCTTAAAATATTATGAATAATTTGCCTTGCTTGTCCTTGAATGACTCTCAATGAGGAACTCTGACCATCCATGGCGACTACAAAAGGCTGTATTGTCCTATAAGGACAACTACAGCCCATAATATACCTGTGCCTGGCCCGAGACATGAGGTCAGAGAATACCAAGCCACATTTCTTCACTTTATAATGTTAATATTAATGACTGGTTTAACACAATTGTCATCGGGACCTGTATACAAAAATTATGATTCAATCATTTTTGGAGCAAATTTATCAATTTCAATTACTAAACTGCTCCCTTTACCTCATTAAAATGTTAACAGATTGATGTTTGGCAACGCTAGACCAATTTCAATCCTAACAATGGTATTTGGATTTTTTTCATCTTATCCCCGAATATTCTTTTTTCAAATTCAGTTGACTGTTGTCTTGGAACGTTCTACTCAAGGAAAAAAATTAACATCAAAGATAAAGAAAAATAAAATACAATTTCACATTCAAATTTCTTAAATTATAGAAAAGTTCAGATAACAGACATCTTTTAAGCATTTAATCACACACAAACACACACGTGTTTGAGGGCCAACTATATTTACATCCGCTAATCCTTACCTTCACCATAAAGGACCCCAGCTTATAAGATTTGACCATTCTTAAGAGATTAACGAACGGTATATTGTTCTTGACTGACAGATACAGATTTCGATACTTGACCTTAGAATCGAGATTGTAGATGAGGCAACATGTTTGCCACGTTTCTTAAATATGATATTGAAAAACTTAAGAATGTTGATCATTAACAACTGTATACATAAAAACCATGTTTAGAAAATATTTCAGAGTAATTCCCTTCAGTTTTGGCATATAACAATGACTTGTATTCCATAAAATTTTCCTTAGAATGGAAGTTTGGCAACGCACGTAAATGACTTTTGTCCCAACAAAACCCTCACCACAGATTGGTACTACTATAGCCTGATTTGAACTTACTCTTGATTATTACTTAATAAATAAAAATTATTAATACACATTAGCAACAAAGAATCAGACACTATTATCTAGAAAGTAGCTATTGAGTATTGACACTTATTAATTAATTGTCAATTTCCCAATGTCCTAAATAGGATACCAATAACATGAACAACTGGAAAACATCACACTGACTGAACATTGGCGGAGTTATGTTAATTCTATCCAGTATAAAAAATCTAGGATTTCTTTATGATTCACTATTCCCTAATGACATGAACTGAATAAAGATAACAAGAATAATTGTTGGATTAATAAATTGAAGAAAATGTGAATAATTAAAGTGCTAATTAAAGTGCTAAGTGGAGGAATACAGAGCTTGTGTCCAACAAGCTAGCTCTACAAGAAGTGACAATCGTAACTGCCTGGAACCGAGTGTCCAAGAGGTGTATGATGAGCAGGTTTTAAATCAGGAATGGATTGTTTAGGATTTGGAAAGGTCACATGCGTGGGCTAATTTGAATGTTTTGTGATGGTCAAAGTAAGTGTCAGGTCTAGAAACAAATCCATCCCTTTAGGAACCATCCCTTTAGGAAATTATTTGTCATAGTCTTCAGTATGTTCAGTTGAGCCTGTCCATTAAATGCTTAAATTTTGACTTATGACATGAGATACTGTATAATCTTCTAGGTTAGATCTGTAAGAGTTCAGATTTGAATCCTAATCTAGGAGACTGTATAATAATATTTCATATATCAAGTATGCTACAATTCCAGGTAACTCAAAGGTTCTTACTCTTAATTCGACAATACTATTCAAATAACAAAAGAGCTGAAAAGATGGATTCAGTTACCGCCGTCATAAATAGTAGTTTGGCATAATTACGTACCATAATAAATGGTTTGGTGTGATGGCTATGCAAGATTTGAGATGGTATTGATTGTTCTTTTAAAACAAACCTTATATAACAACTGAGTGTGCCCTTCTTTCTGGGCATTGTTAGGAGAAGCTTCCTCTAGCATGACTCAATATT
This sequence comes from Macrobrachium nipponense, assembly GCF_015104395.2. Classification (NCBI taxonomy): domain Eukaryota; kingdom Metazoa; phylum Arthropoda; class Malacostraca; order Decapoda; family Palaemonidae; genus Macrobrachium; species Macrobrachium nipponense. Next base: position 45,170,567 of record NC_087217.1, on the reverse strand, counting down.
TATCTTGAAGAGATAATCATCTCATGGTTAATTGAGCTTGTCATGTTTAAAGACATAGGTAAAATAAAAGGTCAGTATTTATGGGATGAAGATTATAGATTTTGTCTAATGGATAATGCTTATTTAGTTAAGTGGAGCTTAGAGAGAACTTGGAATAAGCTATGTGCAGTATGTTTCCAAATATTCATAAATATAGTTATGTAACTTTTCCTAAACAGATGCATTGTTGGCAAATGATGAAGAGCTCCGTGATGCACTGAATGTTGCAACCCAAGACATGGAAGTTAGCCCGGAACCGCATTTTTTTATACGTACACCAGCAGGAAAGCTCGTTTATATCTCTCCCGAGGAAGCTGAAGTTATAGGACTCAATCATAATGATAAAACAAAAGATAATCAAAAAAGACTATGTAATGCCTTCCACACACTTCATAAACAAGAAAAGTCTTCAGAACCGTATAAAGTTAAGTTGATACCCAGAAATGCGGACATCAAAGAATATATCAGCTGCAATGTCCCTGTAAAAGTGAAGGAAGCGGCAGCAGCATTGAAACTTCGCCCCAAGTCAATAGCAATAGGTAAGGAGGGACTAATGTCCGAGAACGTACTGGGACCAACTAATGTGAATGTTGCAGGCTACATGAGTTACAGTGCAAGTCCTGAAAAAGTGTCAGAACTAATTAAACATAGGGAGAAGGCTATCAATCCAGTCATAATTAATGAGTTTTTTCAAGGAGATCAGCGTTACATGCGAATTAAAATTGAGTCTGAGACATTTGGCAAAGATGTTTGTGATATTCCTATATACCCCTTAAACACTTACAAGTGTCCTTATTGTAGTAAGTTTTATAGAACCAAGGACCACATAATATCGCACATTAGAATACATACTGGGGAACGTCCGTATCCTTGTGATGTTTGTGGGAAGCGATATCGGCAGCGAATCGATATAATTCGGCACATGCGCATTCATACAGGAGAGAAGCCTTTCACGTGTGGGATGTGCAATGCTTCGTTTAACCAAAAGACTAATTTAAGATCTCACATGCGTATTCATACCGGTGAACGTCCTGTTCAGTGCAAAGTCTGTGGGAAAGCGTTTTCTCGTAACACGCATCTAAAGCAACACTTGAAAGTGCATACAGGAGAGAAGCCCTATAAGTGCAAAGATTGTGGTCGTATGTTTCGTTTTAAGTCAGGTCTACAAGCTCATGAGCGCATTCACTCAGGAGTAAAGCCTTATGCATGTGGGGTTTGTGGGCGTGGGTTTACACAGATAGTTGGTTTGATTAGACACGAGCGAACACACACGGGAGAAAAACCTTTCCGGTGTATAAACTGCGGGAAATCATTTAATGATCTGGAATCTCTTCAGTTACATAGCAAAAAGCACACGGACGACCGACCGCACACTTGTGAACTATGCAAGAAGACTTTCATTGAACCCGCATCACTGAGATCCCACATCAAAAAGTATCACACTAGCACGTTGCTCTGTGGGATTTGCCACAGGGAGGATTTCAAGTCTCGCATTGACCTGCGAGAACATCTCCGGGAACATGAAAGAGAAAATTGGAAGGAAACTGAAGACGGCGATCTTATACCGTCATTAGTACCCAAAGGTGACGATTATGTTAGTCTGAATGATGTTGATGACGAAGGTGACGCTATATTGGGAATTGACAGCAGCATTGTTGAACCAGAACAAGAAGAGAAAGAGAGAAATGAGTTTGGGGTTGTTTACCCTGAAGAGATCCAAGTGGAAGTTGAATTAGATCCTGATAACCCTTTGGATTGTGATGACGAAGGTGACAGTGATTACGAGGAACACGATCTTCTTGTAGATAGTGCCGATCCTTTGGCTTGTTAAAGTGCAATAATTAGTAAGCCTAATTTTATGAAGTAATGTTAATTGAGATTACTTTCAGATGTTCAAAAATCTAATGAATGGTAATTTTTATTCAAGTTGAAAAGCTTTAAGCTCCAATTTTTATTCAGTAGTTTTTTCTCAAGGAGATACTATTGCAATCTCTGCCAGCTTTTGTTTCCAGTAATTTTCTTGTGCATGAAATTGTTCTGTTCACATTGAAAAACATTGAATGTTCTATACAATATTCCTGTCTTCAGTTTTATCAATTTGGTTCCCAGTATTTCGTATTAGTATATGTATTGTATTTATTTGCAGTATTTTTATTGATTGTACTAAAGTTTATGTATACTACTATACAAATTTATACCTAGGCATGACCATTAATTTTTGTCTCATATGACTATGTTCTTTTGTTTTAGGCAATCTTTGATTGTATCGCTTTTCAAAAGTGCTTTATCAGGTACCTGTATATACTCTTTTTTTTGTAGCTATCATTGTAAATTAATTATTTTATTGAGTTTCAAAACTTTTTTCTTCTTCTTTTTCTTGGAGTATGTTTAAAGAACCAAGTTTTAGTTACCCTAGCATGATTTTATCATCATTTCCACTTAACCTCTATCAACTACAGTACTATAGTATTTTTGCTTTTTGCAGCGTATGTATCTCCTGATGATGTATGTTCCTTGTTTGTAGTTGAGTGAAATCAAATTACTTCTCATTATCCTCTCGTTTGAAGAAAGTGGTGATGAATGTGTTGAGAGTACAGTAGATTTTATTTAATTCTATGTAATTCATAGCTTCTCTGTAAGGGTTTGAATTGTGTTAGTTAATTCAGATTGTTGATGTGGTTTATAAAAGTTAACCTGTACATTTTGTTAAGTATTTTGACCACTGTAGATTCAGCTTCTTTAGTGATTATAAGATATAATCTATGAAACTTTGGCAAGGACGTTTCCTTGTTTAGTTTTGTCTGTTGCATTGTTTCATATCTTTTCAGTATAATTCTTTCAGCTCTTAGCACTGAAAATTGAAGACTAGTATTTTAGGAATTTGTTAAATTGTATTTCGCTCCAGATGATACATTAGTAGTCATTTTTTCTAAAACTTAAGTAGCCTTGTCCTGCAATACACTGTTGACTTTGTTTCCTATTGAGATTTTGGAGGTTTTGTCCTGCTGGGTCTGGAGGAGAGTGACAAGTTTCAAACTGTCTGAAAAGGAAAAGCTGAATTAATTTACATAAAGCTAAAGGAAACTTGAGTTTGGTATTTTATATTTTGAGAGTAAAATTATATATTTTTTGTCCGTCGTTAGGAATAAGTCAGGCTAAGAAAATATGTATAAAAAATTTAAATTATTATAGTACTTTTTACTAATGATCCAACTATTTCTTAGTTACTTTATACTAAGCATAATATCATTATTGTGAAAATGAAACAAATACATGTTTATATTGCTGTTTGCATTTAGGAATTTTAATAAAATATATGTGGAATAGTGTAAAATTTCTGTGATCTATAAAAAAATTAGGGAAACTTGAAAAAAATAACTTAAAATTGAGATATTTTCAGTTTGATACATTGCTGAAGATACTGAGCTTGTGTGTGTTAAATACAATATATGAACATTGCAGTACATATTTTTAAAGCTTGAAAAATTAAAACCAGCTTGTAGACAATGTGCCTTTTGTGTGCCTTATATCTATTGTTGAATAAATATAAGACAGTGTGCCTTTTGTGTGCTCTATATTTATTGTTGAAGCAGAGGCACCATGTTGAAGTGTTTGTTAATATTTGTCATAGTAATATGATTAATTTTATGTAACTTTATTGTAAGATAATACTACCATCTTAATCATTACTCCGATGTACATGTGACTGTGTACATACATGCTGTCATATTGAATTGAATACCCAGATTAATATGTATGATTAATATAATATAATTCTATGGTATAATTACACCATCTTTATAGGTACAATGTTGTACGTATATAGACATCTCACATCTGATCATGTGCACATATGCTATCATATTGAATTGAATACCCAGAGATTAAGAAAATATATTCAGGAATTTGTGTATTGAAAGTTTAAGCTGTAAAGCAAGACACATGAATGGTTGTGGCTGGAAGCATTTTCCTGTCAAAAAAAGCAGCATATAGTTGAGAATAACTGTTTATACAAGATACTGTAGTTTAGACCTGTATTGAACAATTTTTTTTATGTATAATCTACAGTCTCAGTCGCACAAATTGTAAGGTGTGGTACCCTTGCAGTGCTGGTTTGTCAAATTATTTTTCTCATGTTAAGAAATTATGCCGGTTATAAATTTTTACTCATATTCCACTGCTTTCGTCTTCCTTGTAAATACTGTAGGTTTTAGGAACTGCTGATCAGTGCCATGTGGTTTTTCATTGTTGGTGACAAGAGTCAAATTTCTTATGCTGTATCGTAAGACTAAGTTTTCTCTGGATTTTTATATCAAGAGTATAGTAGTTAATGATTTTAAGTGTTGTTTTGAGCATTGGCAGTTGTCTGTTCATAGTTAAATCTTAGTATGTTAAAATCATATATATTTAGATAAACTATCTTTCTTTAGACAGCTAGTGCAGTGAAAGTTTTAACAGTAGTGTAGGACCCATAAATGGTTCTGGTTGGTAGAGAAAGAAATTGTTAGTGTGAGTGAAATCTGAACAAAATAGTGTTAAGAGTACATTTCATTGTATTGCCTTGAATTGGAAGTAAGTTGAACAATTTTGTACCATAACTGGTTCACTTCACAGATCCCATGATGATAATGAAAGTTAGTTAACAAAGTATTTGGCACCATAAGTGACTCATATGTAATTTTAAATGCATGGTAGATAAAAGTAGATCATCTTACCACTTCATTCTTCTGGGACAGGACAAAGAAAAGTTTTAGCTTAAACAGAGCAGGATGGGAATGTGTTGCTATAGAAACAAATGAACTTTACCAAATTTCCATAGAATTTCATATTCGTGTTGTAACATTGTGCATTTCATAAAGGCCACTTATCACTCGTTTAGCTTTAGAATGTGTTTAAAATTCAGAAAATTTTATTTATTGGCAAAAGAGAAGCACACTAGTTCATGGAAAACATATAATAACCATAAAAAAGTTACTGTATCTCCCAGGCAATAAATAAAATCTCCCCATTTCAGATAGGTTTCCAGGGAGTTAATTCTTGATATCTTAGTTAAAATGATGATAATTTCATAGTTCCTATTTACAACAAGAGACTTTCTTGTTAGTATATAAACTATTATCCACAGAATACTATGCTAAAGTGAATATAAAACACTTGGACCTCACTGGTCCATCAAAGCTTTGTGATATCTTCTGTAGCGTGTTTTGCACAACATAATGTAGGCAGTATTAGGTTCTTTATGTATTCATTAGCCCTACAGCTGTATTGCTTTTGTTTTTTGCCTTGACTCTTTCTAGTCTCTATACATCAGGCTATGTAACGTTTTCAATATTTCATTCCTATGTTAGCCTCTCAAGGAAATAAATGACTTGGTTGTCTGGTTAACCTTCTTCAGAATGATAATTGTCATTTGATTACTTTTAAATCAAATTTAACACTTTATCAGATAATGCAATGCAGCTACCATGAAAATATCTGAATCCAGTGTTTTTATTTGTTAATAACACAGTGAAGTACCCATGTACTCTATGTGTTGTGAACCAATTACATTACTGCACTAGGATAATCATCAATAATGGCCCCCTAGTATATGAGGTTGAAAATAAGTGTTCTCCCTACAAGAAGAGTTGCATTCTTATAAAAATTTGTGTCAATTAATCAAGAGGATTGACTTAATCAGTAGTTTGTCAAACAGCCATTACTTTTCTACTTAATTATTATGAAGCAGTTTAAATTATTATGAAGCAGTTTAGCAAGTCCTTTGAATTTTATTTCTAGAATTTCCTGGGGCTACCCTTCAGTTTGGTTCCTCAATAAGGTGAAAATTAAAGTAAAGTTCAAGAAGTTTTGACAGCTTGAATGAAGAAGCCAGAGGGAACAAATCTGGAGCTGAAAAGGCACCGTAAACACTACAATCTACAGTGCATTGTGCAGTGCATAAGGCACAGTGTAACTCTTACAAACTTGAAAAGGAGGAAATTGATGACCAAGATCATTTAATCAATGCTTGGCGCTTAGCATATCTTGTTGAATGTAAAGAGCATGTCGACACGTAGCATGTAACATTTACGTGATATTGGCATTACCCCTTCACTAACATAATAGCAACTCATCTGACATTTTGAAATTTTTTAAACCTAGTCTCCACATAGTTCATAAAAATTGTCCCTTTTAAACTAGTATGTGTTTGGTTTTGAGGATACTTAAGGAAGACTAATAAATTCACAAATTATAATTTCTTGAGAGGCATGAGCATTAATTTATTTTATTTTTTAACTTTCTGTAACCTTCTTTGTTGCATGAAACTTGCAAGTTATGTGGAGTGACAATTTTTTAAATAAAAAAACTACTTTTGTATGGTCACAATTTTGTGTTTATGTTGTATGTACGTGGTAGCAACAGTGCAGGTAGGATCAACGATGCTTGCTCCAAGGAAATAAATTTGTTATAAGGCTTATAAATAATGTCAGAAAATTAATACTGTTTCAGAAATGTTCATACTGTAAACTGTAGTGATTTAATCTGTGAAAATGTAGCAGTTGGAGGTTTTCAGGATGGGATGGTCTGACGGCAAATTCAAGTTTGTATTTTGGACAAGAATGGTTGTTTAAATTTAAAATTTCTTTGTACAGCATAAGGAATATTCACCGATTATTTTGTTGTTTGGAGTTTGAACTGCCAGAATAACCAAATGTATACAGGAACTTATAAAACTTATCATGTACAGACAGAGAGCTCTGTATTATGGAGAGGTATTTCATGCATAGATTTTGATCCGATTGGTTAGGAAAATATGAGGTGTAAAGTTTTGTAATTATTTTCATTTGTTTTATTGTTGTGACAGAAGGCACTTATTAAAAAGGTGTTTTTCATTAATTTTTGTAAGGGGTAACTTGAAAATTTTTCCTATGATAAATTTTGAGAATGCAAAAATATACCATAGTATTAAAAACCTTAAAGTGCATCTGTAACCAAAGAATTTAATATAAATGCTTATGGGTTGTTTGACCCTACATCTCTGGGATCTCTTCCAAGAATAGTTTAACTTAAACGCCTTCAATATACAGTATTGGGCTGTATCAATCTGTGCATATAGATTTAATGTACGTACTTCATAATATTATGAATGTTGTTTGTAATGTTCAGACCTTGGAAGTAACTTAACATTTCTGAGATTATATTTATCTTCAGTCAAAATTTATATTATGTTTAATGGGTGCAGGGGTATTTGTGTACGTGCCTGTAACATACGAACTCGAGCAATATTCAAGCCTCACAGGTAGAAGGTATGTGACCTGGGCATCTGCTAATTCAACACCCTTGTACAGTTGCCTTTGAATACCATGGGTGTCAGGTTTTAAGGTAAATTTTAGGTAAATGTTGGTAAATATTTGTATACAAAGATGATAGTATTCAAGGATCATACTAAATTTAGGTTATATAGTTAAGTGGTCAAAGTGACCCATTTTCTCGAGTTCATCATCAAAGGTCCATTCCTCATATTTGCTGTTTTCATACATTCAACTTACCTGTCAGATATATACATAGCTATCGACTCCGTCGTCAGCTATGTATATATCTGCCAGGTAAGTATGTATGAAACTTTATTGTATCATAACAATATCATTTTGTATAGCTATAAAAACAGGCCAGTGACTTTCATTATAAATCACAAAGTGTAAATTCTGTTTACCATTCTTTTATTCAGAATTTGATGCAAGAAAAAGTTGGATTGAACTACAGACCTTAAAACATGAAAGGGATGTTATTAAAAATCTTAAAGCATTGTGTGATTGTGTGTTGTCTTTATCGGTAATGCCAATGTAAGGAACTTTTTTTTTTTTTTTTTTTTTTTTTTTTTTTTATAGTATGCATTCAATTTTTCCAGTCTTTCCAGTCATAATGCAAAAGACAGAATGACCCCGAGAGGCAGTGGTAATATTGTTTAGAATTACAGAAATCTTTCTAGTAAAGGGGTTCTTTTTAAAGATTGCTAGTTAAAACAAATGTGTGATTATACAAGAAAGTATAGTGTGAGAGTTAAGTGCATTTATCAGTTGGCAAGATGTTCAATATTTAAATATCATTGTATACATCATGGTGCATTTGGCTGTAACTGCTTTCTTGTATTTATTCTATAAGGTCATTGTGTGGAAATTTGTGAATTGTAGAGGTTCTGTATGCTGTATTAACCACTTCAGCAAACTAGTTACGAAACCTTCCTTCTGTATTTACAAGTCTTCAAGTCCTGTCATTAAATGGTTGCATTTGAATATAATTTGGTTGCTTTGCAAAGTATGTGAAAAGTACAAGAGATACTCGTCTTTTTTGCTGAAACTTTTATTTACATACATTTAAACCATAAGATTTTGTGCCTGGTATTACAATTTATTATCATAGTTGTAGGTTATCATCTTTTGAAAATCTAATTCTGTCATGTTTTTTTTTTTACTATCTAACTTTTTTTTTTTTTTTGGGGGGGGGGGGGTGTGGGGGGGGGGGGGGGGGGGGGGGGGGGGGGAGGGAGCAAAATAAGCTTTTATTTTAGTAACTTTTATTCTTGTACACATAAAATACAATTTTTGCAACACTACAGTACTGTAATTCTTAATTTTGAATTCAATATGATCTTTATATGTTACTGTGGTACATTGCAGCTTCCACTTTAGAGATTTCAGCCTAGATCTTATCTTTACCTTTTGTTGAACCAACCTGTAAAATCTAAGTGGTCTGTTATTATTGGTAATATCGCCCAGAACTAGTACTATATTAGAATAAAATAATTGTGGACATCCCTATTTCTATGAAACAAAGGCAAGGGGTCAATGTTTTGTTGTCTTGCTGAAAGCTTCCAGAGTTTATTATGAGAAACATTGGTTTGGTGACAAAGTGCCTTTGATATTCATATACAAATATTGTATATTATATTTGTTCATTTGTATATTATAATTTTATGAAAATGGACTTTATTTTGCGATAGGTTAGATTATTTGGCACAAAGTATTAGTCAGCTCCATATTCTTATCTAGATGCTAGTGACAGTATATCTCTAGTTATAACAAATTACAGAACAGAACGGTCAGTTTTGTATTCTGATTTAGTATGTTTGATATCGAGATGCTTTCCAGGCTTTTGTCTGGCTCTTGTTCAGAACAGCTTTTGTCTTTATTCAAGACATAAGCTAAGTTGTACTTGTCTATTGCATGAGAATCTTTTGGAACATCTAGAGAAAAGTTTGGAAAGACAGATTGCAGGCAGTGGGTTTCTATTACAGTTTCAAGTTGTAGTGGAATTATCTCCTCAACATTACCTCGGTTATAGTCGGTAGTCTTCCTGCGATGTATCTCTGTTCGTATGTCAAGGTAAGAAATTATTAAGCTGGGTAAAACAGTTGAATCCTTGGTAGTAAGCTTGCTTATTCAGCAAGCAAGAGAAAGGCCATCAGAATCATCTAGGGCTGTGTACCCAAAGACCAGCTTCTCCTGACCACACAGTCTCCATTTGCAACAGGATATAGTTTCAGTTCTAACCCTTGGCAAAGTATAGATCATTCGGAGAAACTGACCTTGCTGAACCTACTTTATAAGCACCACCAGAAGGTCATTGCAGTGCTGATAGTTCTTGAAGTAAACTTGTTAGGTAAGCCCAAGTTGCTTAGGAAGTGTATGTGACCTTAGCTGTGAATTAATGCACTCCATAATCTATCCTTTACAGATATGAGTGGTGAACTTGGTAGAGCCATATGGAGCAAATCCTGGAACTCTTCATTTATAATTCACCGTTACATGTGGTACCATCAGCCAGAAACTAGCTTTATCCTGTCAGGTGTGCTTGGCTTCTCCATCTGCAGTTATCCTCTGATCAGGGAGGAGACACCTGGTTCATGTCTTGTGCTTCAGCACCTCTGCTTTTAATCTGCCAAAAGGTTACATTTATTCAATGGGTTGATGATATCTGTGGCACCATTATGCTTCACGCAGTATTGAAATTCAACGAAACCATCAGGACCTTGAAAGGTCAATGTACGCACTCTAGAAGAATAGTATAGTCCTAAGCAAGACGTTTTGGCAACATTGGTAGAATGTAAGACAAATTGCTCATATGCCTCATCTATATCTCTGCTGGACACTGGTAACACCTAATTAGAACAGAAAAATACATTCATAATACTGGATGCAAAACCAGCAACAATTCCAGTAAGTATTTTCATATGAATATTAATCTATAAAATTATTCCTCAACACTCAGTTTACTTGCAGAGTACAGTTGTTAACTATGGCTGAAGAGAGAAAGAGACCTCGGTTTCATCTCATTGGAGGCAACAAATATATGGTTTTACTCTGGTTTTGCAACTGCATTTTGTTTTTGTCAACTGGTTCAGTACACTGTGGTCTCCTCATTGTCTACCCAGTCACTAGTGACCACTTGCAGTCATGTCCCTCCTGGTCATTTGTTTTAGTCCTCTAATTCTAATGTTTTTACTTTTGCCTTGGATGATGATCTAGTTGACTGCAATTGTCTTGGATGATGTTCTCCTGGTTAACTGGCAATTGTGGCTTATGTCCATCCCCCTTCCAAGGGTAGTCTGAAACGTTACATTATCTGAGTCCTCATAGTTGAGAATTGTCATCTCAGACTGGCACCCAATTACTCATTCATTATGATACATTAATGGTTCATCTGCTAGTTGTCTTGACCACTAACTCACCTGTTGAGAGTACGTACTGATTCATCACAAACATCTCCTCCTAGACCTTTGGTGCTTGGGTGGTTTCATAGTAGGCCTAGCACTAAGGATAGTGTGTTGTCTGCACCATTTAAAGATGAGAACCCATCTCAGCTCTTGCATAAGGTCTTCAGCTGTCACTCAGAGTTTAGAGATCTGGATAAATCACCTTTGAGCTTCCTATAACCAATTCCTTAGTGGCTGTCTTTGAGGTTCCTTTTGCTTTGTCTTCAGGGCCACTGGCTTAACATTGCTTTCCATTGCCATGGCAGTCTTCCCCGAAAAAACCATTGCTTTCCATTGCCGTAGTGGTCTTCCCAGGGGAGACACCCTTCACTCCTGGTTTACTCCATGGACTGCTCCTGCAATAGATATACTAATATTATATAAGCTGATGGATCTTTTTTGATCGAGCTGTGGATGTAGCCTGTAACCTCATATTTTGAACAGGATTTGCTTGTGCGCTTTATATTTGTTAGGCCTTTTACCCGTAGACAAATGTGACTGTGAAGAGGGATGGGTAAGACTTAAGTTTTGTTTCTTTGTTTGTTTGAACGGTGTTTTTACATTGCATGGAACCAGTGGTTATCCAGCAACAGGACCAACGGCTTTACAACTAAAGTTTTCATTCCTGACCTTTGTGCTTTAGAATTTCTGATCCTTGAGTAGGGGGAAAACCTTCAATTATGGTGTTATCGGAGTCTTTTGGTATACCAAGTCAGCTTTTCAATCCTAGTTGATCTGCCAGCTGCTTTCTTTGTTTGGTCAGTGCCCTACCAGCTGCTTTCTTCCTGTGGTCAGTACCAGACAAACCCTTTGATCTGCAGTCATCTACCCAGCTTTCGTATTCCTACCAGAGACCTAAGAATGATAATACATGTCCTGCATCTTGAGATTCTCCATCAGACTAAAGCAGCTCTCCATCAGACTAATGCAATCTATGTGTTACGTACACAACTGACAGGTCTTAGCATCCTCAGTGGGCGAGTAGTGGAAGCACCTGGACATACTTTTGCCGCTGACACCATTTAGGCCTTTATGCACCCATCCCCTCCACAACCTATGGTGAAATCATCACAGATGCTGTTGCTGACTAGTCATTTGATTCATTTTGAAGCAGCTGGTTCCCTGTAGTCTGTTCAACAAACTCTTTCCACCTTCAAAGCCATTTTGTTGGTAATAAGCCACCATACTGCATTTATGGAAACATCATAGAGCTTAAGCACTGGCAAGATGTGCAGAAATGGATCTGTTGAATTTTCATGGAAAACATTGTGATCACCTATGGAACATTAGAAGTGCATCTTGGAGTTGTCTGTCACCTTCCTGGGCCTTAGTCATTCAGGAGTGCCTTGTCGAACTGCCATGTTGAGATTTACTTGCAGAACCAGGGAGGTACAATATTCAAGTCTCTTTCCTGGTAGGGGAGGTTTTTGCCTAAGCAGAGGAGCACTATTTCCTCATTGTATCAGTTTACGATTTATTGACATACTTTTACAGGAGCAGTCAAACCTTTCTCTTGGTATTGCTCTTCAATAGGAAGTCTGCAAGACACTCTTGCTAGATGTGGGGAAAGTCCTTATTAGATATCTTAGTCACGTTGTTGAGTGGCAGACTGTTAACCCTTAAACGCCGACTGGACGTATTTTACGTCGAAATTTTTTCTCTCGGGTGCCGACATACAAAAGTTTTTTTAAAAATTCGCGGAAAAATACTTTTAGGCCTACCAGCCGAAAACTCTTGAATCACGCGCCTAGGGGGATGCTGGGAGTTCACGGATCAAGGTGTTGTTTTGTTTACAATCAATACGCAGGTGCGCAAGTGCGAATTTCTTTCTTGCCGCACTAAAAAGTATCTGTGACACATCTCGGAAATTATTTCGTCACTTTGACATAATTTTTGTACCATTGTAAATTAGCCGTTACATGAAGTATTATATATGAAAATGTGCGCATTTTTATGTAGAATACAACAATAAAATACTCATGATTGTAGCTTTTATCAGTTTTGAGATATTTTCATATAAATAACGATAATTGCCAAAATTTTAACCTTCGGTCAACTTTGACTCTACCGAAATGGTCGAAAAACGCAATTGCAAGCTAAAACGCTTATATTCTAGTAATATTCAATCATTTACCTTCATTTTGCAACTAATTGGAAGTCTCTAGCACAATATTTCGATTTATGGTGAATTTTTGAAAAAACTTTTTCCTTACGTCCGCACAGTAACTCTTCCGAAAAAAATCATACATGCGATTGTGGTAATGTTTGCACCATTTTTAAAATTAGCCGTTATATAAAGTTTTATATATGGAAATGTGCGCAATTTCATGCACAATACAACTAAAAACAACCCATGGTTGTAGCTTTTATCAGTTTTGAGATATTTTCATATAAATAACGATAATTGCCAAAATTTCAACCTTTGGTCAACTTTGACTCTACCGAAATGGTCGAAAAACGCAATTGTAAGCTAAAATGCTTATATTCTAGTAATATTCAAGCATTTACCTTCATTTTGCAACAAATTGGAAGTCTCTAGCACAATATTTCGATTTATGGTGAATTTCTGAAAAAAATAACATTTTCTTTACGTCCGCGCGGTAACTCTTCCGAAAAAATCATACGTGCGATTGTGGTAATGTTTGCACCATTTTAAATTAGCCATTACATAAAGTTTTTAATATGAAAATGTGCGCAATTCCATGTAGAATACAACAAAAAATAATTGAAGGTTGTAGCTTTTCTCATTTTTGAAATATTTGCATATAAATCACGATAAATAGAAAAAAACACGTTCGGTCAACTTTGACTCTACCGAAATGGTAGAAAAATGCAATTGTAAGCTAAAACTCTTACAGTCTAGTAATATTCAGTCATTTATCTTCATCTTGAAACAAATTCGAAGTCTCTAGCAAAATATTTAGATTTATGGTGAATTTTAAAAAAAAATCTTTCCTTCCCTCCGCGCGCGGATTCTCCGCCACAAATCTCCGAAATACGTATGTACCATTCTCGGAATATTTGCTCCGTTTCATATTAGGCATTTCATAGAGTTTTATATATGAAAATGTGCGCAATTTTATGTAGAATAAAACGAAAAATATTTGAAGGTTGTAGCTTTTCTTATTTCCGAAATAATTGCATATAAAAATATATATATAAAAAAATTCGACATTCGGTCAACTTTAACTCGTCAAATATGGTCGAAAACTGCAATTGTAAGCTAATACTCTTACAGTATAGTAATATTCAATCATTTGTCTTCATTTTGAAAGTAATTGGAAGTCTCTAGGACAATATTTAGAATTATGGTGAATTTTTGAAAAAAATATTTGTTTACGTCTGCGCGTTACGAATTCATGCATTATTTTGTGATAATATTTTCTCTGTGTTGCTTTGATCGTTTTACAATGTGTTATATACCAAAATGATTGCAATTTAGTGTACATTACAACGAAACAAAAGTAACTTGTTACCTTTAACCGTTTTGCGCACAGCGCGATTTGAATACAATTATATATGAAATTAAGTTTTTGCGCTCATATATTGCATTATTTATATATATGATAATGATAATTTTTTTCATTTCTGATGGTTGCATACTAAACTTCAGGCAATGAAAAAAAAGGAGCCAAAAATGAACTCTTAATCTTGAAAACTAAGCGCGCTGTGATTTTTTGAAAAAAATATTTTTTCCGCTTCCGCGCTCACTCCGAAACCCCTCCGACACACGGGAGACAAATTTTTTTCACCGCTCCGGCGTAAGAGGGTTAATGTCTGCTCTTCACAGACATTTTACATACAATTATTCCCTTTATAGCCAAGTTATTTTTGTGCACTTCCTGTTTTAATTCCTTCCTAGTTTAAGTTTCATTTATATTTTTTTTCATTATTTTCTGTTTTTCCATGTCTTGCAGTTCCTGGGCATTTTGTGATGTCTTTTAACATTTTGTATATAGTACCATACAAAAACCATCTACATGGCATATTTCCCATTTTTCTTTTCATGCTTTTCTGGCTCTTGATATTAAATCTGTTCTTCTCCAGTCCACTCTTCCATCTTTTAAAATTGCATCTCTAATTATTCTGTCACTGCCTTTTCCGGGTCCAACATTGTGCATCAGTTGTGAGAATATGATGTTATGGTGGGAAATTGATATAGTTGGTTGCTGCTTAAAGATTGCACTTGTAGTCATAACAAAAACTATTAAGTCGTGACAGGACTTTCCTCCCTGGAAATGTGAACGTTGTTGCAAGTAACTGTAGAATGCACTCTAGGTCCGTAAAATGGATTAAGCCATTGGCTTACATGATTGAGCATTAATTGCTCTTACTTGGTGCCTTACTCTTCTGTCTAGATCAGGATGCAGGGATGACAGTTCTGTTAATTTGTTTTTAAAATCCATTGGTACCTTCCAGTCGCAAGCTTCCTTTCAGCTGAAATGTTGCTGTAGGCCAGATGTAATTAGGATTGTTAACAGGAGTGAGCTTGCTTGTGTGTAGCTAATGAGTCTCATGTCGAAATATAAGCCTTGACAATAGTATTTCAATGACAAGATAAACAATAAATTGCTTGGTATTTAATGCAAATTAAAATAAATGGTTACCAGTCTTCCCAAAGTTTCATGGCAAGTTGTCTTCCAGCTAGTTTTTTTTTTATTGGCAATACTGTTAATAAAGTTTGTACTTTTTTTTTAATCACTTGTGTTTCAGTATCCAACACTTTTTCAGTTTAATGAAACTTCATAATTTTACTGAATCTTCCAATTACTCAGTAAGGAAAAGAACTAAAATTTAAAATAATAAAAATTCAATGCTAACAGATTTATCACATGCAATACTGCGTACATATTTCATTTACGAGATAAATTTACCCTTTAAGTGAGACCTGTTTTTAATTAATTATTTTATAAGGAAACCATACTATTAAAGTCCCAGTGTCTCAACAAGTAATACATATATTACCATACCTTAAGGAAAAATGAGGGAATATACCTTGAGTCATACTGCCATACATAACTTATATCTACCCCTTTTACATCACAGGAGTGCAGTCAACCAGGTAGAATGGTACTGCTAATAGGGTCATGATGTGTATAATAGTTCCAAAGGGATCGGCAATTCCAAGAACAAATTTATTTAGAGGTCATCTGGAAATTTACAGTATTGCATCCACTAAAGAAGACCTATTTGAAACCTGGGGGAAAACGAGAACTGGTGTAAATGATTTATTATTTATTGATGATATTCGTATGCTCTCACAGGGCAAAAAAATGACAAATCTTTTGTTAAGACTGAAGGGTTGTTCGTGTATGAACAATGTTAACTTTAAGCACAAGCTTCTGTACAACAGAGCTTGTATTTGAAAAAGAAAAGGAGTCAATTTGAAAATATACAACCCTTTCATAGGTCATTCCAATACAGATGAATAATAACTAAAATAACTGAACAAAATCAAGGTCTCTCAACTCAAACTAAGAGGCCCCAGTACATACATTACGACAGCCCTAGGCTTGAATACAAGCAGCACAGGCAAGAAAGGGAGTGCCTCAAAGATGACCCCACAGTCACAAATGGTAGTGCACATACGTTAATAAAACAATTACCCACTATAGTACAGTTTTTTGTTTGAGGGATAAGGCAGCACCCTAAGAAATGGGCTTAATAGAAACAAAAGGCTGTTCCATAATTTACTATGCGTACTACGTGGCCACAGGATATGTTGAAAGGTAAATTTAAGTTTACTTCCTAGCTAGGCAGACCTAACCTTGAAATCAAGAATGGAGAATTCTATACTATAGTTCACGGAGATTCAAAACCATTAAACTATTTGGAAAGGAACCTCCAGATGTTGTTCCACCAAAGTCAAGGATGTAGTAAACTGGATCAGAACTGTTTCGGGATAAAAATTACCTCTAATCCAACAAGCTAGCTTGACATCATTACTCGGATGCCTGTGGCAATTGAAAAACTGTAAAATCAACTGTAACTGGTGCAGATGAATGATTAATAAGGACCTAATGAACTAGGTCTGCTAATTAATTGGGAGAAGTCCATTGTAAACTGGCAAAGGAGAATTCTTTTTACAAGATCCTTCTGTCAAAAAGGATGGCTTAGCCTTATGTCAAGGATCAATTGACTGCAAATAATTTCCTCTAAAGGGAGTTTACTTAATGCGGAACATAGCTTTTCAGGGAATGTGTGGGGAGTAGCTTGGTTTCTCTAAATGTAAACCAAATGTAAGTGACCGTTAAATACAGCACTTCACTTCACAAACCAGGACCTCGTGACAAGAAATTATGCATGGTAAGGAGCTGTAAACAAGATGGCAAACCAGGATTGCAACTGACAAGATAAACTATACAAACTAAACAGTAATATACAAGATGATAAAGCCTGTAAGGGAAAGAAACAGGCCACAAGGTAACAAACCTTCAACCTCTGGGTCTGAGGCCTAGATGGTGTAATCCTTCTCATTTACTAAATACTTAACCCAAGCTCTCTCTGTTCCAGTATGGATGTGTCCCCTGCCCCACACACAGTCGTGCAGCCCCTGTGCTGAGCTAAAATAAGTTTCTCAAAATTGAATGAAAAACAAGAATATAGGTAATGATTCTTCAATTTGCCTCCACAAACTGAGGGGTAAAAAGGGTAGTGAATCGAGCTCCTTGCCTATACATATAAAAACATCAGCCTGCCTTTATGTATAAAAACATCAGGTAGGTAGTGCATAAAGCTGTTATAACAGTGACCTACTCACTAATGAAACTCACTACAATTTTTATTTAATGAATGGATGCTGAAACCCCAAAAATAAACAACTGCACACTTTAATACTCAAAAGACTTTTGTAATAAGGCAATTTTATAACCATAAAACGGGGTGAAAATAATGGATGGTGGGTAATGAAATTATTTAGCACTGTTATTCTCAAGTCTACTTTTGATAATATAAGATTACATCATGCCAAGTTAGTACAACAATTATTATAATTTAATAATAATAATCTACAGAAAAACAAAGCTAACAATGGATCTTAAAACTCAAAGGCTGTTTTGAGAAACTAAGTTTAAATTTCCTTCTTTTATAAAAATCTTACCTGGCTGTGAAAAAGTGAAGTTCAATGAACCTTATGGGCAAGTAATGAGCCTATGAAAATAGTCCTATAAAAATAATCTCTTGGTATGGCTTCAATTTATAAAAATGGTCTCTCTTGGTATGGCTTTAAGTTACTCAAAGTTCTCTAAAATATCCTTCAAATGTTCATCAGACACTTTCTTTTTGGTTATTACCCCCATGGCTGATGAAAGCCAAGCAGCGAGGACATGCTTACACATTGTTTCCTTTTTCTTGATGACTTGGTACTTGAATGCTGGGCACTGGCAAAACACAGAATAAGGTAGGCAATAATAAGGGGTATCAAGTCTTCCTGTCACTTGAAATATGTATCGTCCACTTGTTGATATTATTTTTGTAACCTGTGGGTTAAAAAATCATAAAATACACAAAACAATGCTGGTGTCTTAAAATAATGTGACTAGAAACATGAATTTGCAAATAGGCTGGAGGAAGTACTTTCAATGAGCACTTCATGTACATGTAATGAAATGTTTGAGATATTGAAAATTAGCTAAAATTTGTAGGGTACTGGGTAATCTCTACAGGAACTACAAAAAATATTTAAAATACACATTCAATTCCCTAAAGAGTTGGTTTTATGACAATACAAATTAGCTTATGGTTAAACTTGCCTTTAATGATAGTGACCAACTTTCATAAAAATTCCTGAATGAAACAGAGGGATGGGTACAGAATTAGATAAAATGTAAAAATCACACTTCCCCGTGTCATTACCGGAAAAGGTCTTTTAATCAGAAATCATTGGTGCAAAATACTCCCTATTTTCCATCTTTCAAGCAACACTTGAGAGCATTTTAAGGACAATGTTGAATGCAAACACCATTTATAGAAATACACTTTTTTTTCCTCAATTACCATTGCCTACCATCCCTTATCTCTCTGAAATAAAATTGCATAACCAGAACATCAATACATTTTCTTTATGTAAATCATTTCAATAATAATTTACCTTTTGACCATCAATGATTTTGAAAGCCTTCATTAAGGTATTGCCAAATATGCAGTACAGAGAGTTGAGGAGACCTTCAGAAAGCTGACCTTTGGAGTGATACTCTTGCCAAACGACGCTTATCAAGCCTCGAACCACTGATACGGTGTTGGGACAGTCGCTCATGTTGGCTCTGGAATAAGGTATAATAGTTTTACATATGTGAATTATGGTACTGCTAGTAATACTATGGATAAAAGTAATAGCAGTCCTTTTACAAATCTGAATTACTGTACTGCTAGTGAGAAATAATGTAAAAAACTACTAGAACCTGGTATCTGGAGAAAAGTAATAACAGTACTTTCATTGCTAGTAATACTAATGGAAAAATACTACCCGAACCTAATTGGTTCTGGAAAAAGTACTGTAATAGCAGTACTTTTTACAATTGTGAATTACTCCTAGTAATACTAATGGGAAAAAGGACAGCACTAGAACCTTAATAGAGGGGAGGCGAATGCAATCACGTAAGGAAACAACTGCTTATTGCTCCGAGCCAAATTATTATAGTCTGACAAACCCAGAAACTGCCATATGTCCCTCCATCCAAACCCTCTTATTAACAGTGCATGAAAATTATTTTTACTAGAATTTCATAAAGCTACTTGACATATGAATATACTTAAAATGCTTTTTCAAGTGTATTTCAAATTACTACCTGCAAAGTAGTAAAAAACAAAAGGGATTAACCTATCATACCTGTGATAATTTTAATAACCTATGCCTAAAATATAATAACACTTGAAATAGAAAAACTGATTTGCCATAAAATGCTATAATGAGCTACCGTCACAAAAACTGCCTCAGAAATTACCTCCAAGTTTGCAAAAAAAAAAAAAAAAAAAAAAAAAAAAAAAAAAAACATATATAATGAGCCCTAAAATTGTACTTACAATATTTGATGGAATAACATTTTCTCAAAGAATTTATCATATGGTTAGAGCTATTTTGAAATTTTACCAAACTGGTTTTAGATCAAAGCTATGTTTGTGACATTATGCTACAGCACTGTAGCCAAAGAAAAAAGCTGGCAACTTGTTCAACAGGTTAGTCTGCACCAAGACACCAATTGAATTGGTAAAAAATACTGTACTTCCGACGAAATAGAACATTTAGCCCTATAATTTTTATTCTTTTAAATAGTTATGCTATCATATGATACTTAATTCCTTGCCACACTAAAATTCATTATCAGAAATATTTGAATGATAATTTTTTTTCTTCACTGGAAATAAAGAGGGGAAAATATATTAAATAACCTTCAGGTAAAGAATTGTCTGATCTATATGTAGTGAAAAGGAGACTAGGCAGATTTATGGCATTTTACGTTAGATCTAGATGTATGTACCGTCCATGCTAATAAAGTTTTCCATATCCATATTGTACCAATAAAGTTCATGTCATAATTTGACTTACGGGCTGCTTTATTTTGAGCAGGAGCCTCTACTGGCAAGACACCAACTTGATAAAAGACAAAAGAAGGTCGAACCCACTGTCCTACACTAGGTAAGGTTAGGGAAGGTAAGGGCCCGTCCACATGGTCGATCTATCCTCAATGTGATGTTAGAAGCGCAGATACAGCGGGAAAAGTTTCGACTTCCCAGCTTCTGACGTCACATTGAACAATTCAACAATGTGAATGGGGCCTAAGGCACTATTAGAATATGCGATACTCTTAAGAATGACGGCACTTTATGTCAAGTTGCGGGAGGTAGGCTAACCCAGTTCGGCAGGACCCAGTACCCTAGGAGAGGGGTAACGTTAGGTTATAGGTAAGGAAGGTAAGATTGGGTTAGGTATAGGTATCCATATAAATGGCCCCACACCATCTTCGTCCATTTATAAGACAAACATTTTAAGACATGAACCATCTAACTTTGCATAGTATATAAGCTTAGGCCTAGACTACAACTGCATTGCAATTGATGCAAATGCTATAGGCCCATGGTTAAAATAATTCCATACCTAGTAGTAACATAGGCTAGCTAATACCTAGGCTATGCATCTTTTTGAGACTACCTAACATTGCAAATCACGATGCTGAAAAAATTAACTGTAAATCCTAATTTTCTATATAAAATTAGGCCTAAGCGTGCCTATCTCGTCTTTAGTCTACCCTATTAATGTAGGTCTAGGTCTACTAGCTAGGTATATAACAAATTGCATGATTTGCAGCCACGGCTGACCATGACCGACTTTTAAGGTTTAAATGGCCAAGAGGAGATTACCTAGAAGCCATTACCACACAGGCTTAGGCCTAAATTAGTTTTTTTTTTAATCAAGGCATGAAGATATTTAGTATACAAAGTCCTTTTCGACGTGCCTGAACTGGTGACCTACATAGGTAGGCCTAAAAAAATCTGAACTCGAACTATATAAAACCGCAATATCATCGCTCTAAAGTTAATATAATATCGACATTATATATTAAATACACAAACAACATCCAATAAACAGATTTATCTTACGACTTTCTCGACTGTTTCGAGACGCACAACTTTCTAAATCGACCGCCATGGACCAATAACAAGAAGGCGAGTTCTTTTCGCCTTCGAGGAAACAAACCACTTCCTTTTTAACAAATTTTATTATCAAATGATCATTATTAAGTTTCATTCAATCATTTTGTCGTAATAACTATTACGACATTACTAAATGTGCTAGAGAAACAAATTACTTTGGATATATAACATTAAAGCAGGAGAATTTGTTCATATTCGGGTTCGAAAACATCGTCCTTAGTCATTCGTATCGCTCTAATTGTTTTATTTAATAATTGTTTTGCAGTTGTCCTATACATTATGTTATATGCCTGAAGGAACAACCTATTTTAATGTAATATCCTATTTTAATGTAATATTTACAAGTATTGGGTAATTCTTTTCTAAAACTTGCTGATGGCCAATAGAATGCAACTGAATTGTTTATACTTTCAATACGAGAGAAAATGTTTCGATCTCGTTTAACTGAATCCTACACATAAACCCATTTAAATGGATAATTAAAACTGAAGCCCACAGATTACCCATTGAAATGGTTAATGAAGTGTCAAAAACCCCTTCAGCCAGCAACGGGTATAACATTATGCCATTTTATGTTGCATACACTGCTCAATTTGCGTTCCACCACTTTTCTATTAGAGTTGAGTGCAGATTATAACGTTAATTTAAAACCCTTCATTTTTTTTTCTGAGGTGCATCACTGTACCGTAATCGGAAATAGCTAAAGAGATAAAAGCCACATTAATGTATAAAGGACTGTATTTATCAAAATGCAAACAATAGTTTTTTTTTTTTTAAGTGAGCTTTTGAAGAGGCCTGTTGTATTTTGAAAAATACAGTTTCATATACAGGGTGTCCATAAAGTCCCAGTACCACTACAAGTATTTATTGCTCAGAAACCATATAACATAAGAGTAATGCAGTTTTTTTTTTTTTTTAGAATGTTCTACATTTCCTCAAGTTTTCATTCAGAACACTAAATGATCATGCCACATTAAAGTTGTCCAAACATATGCCGCTGATATGCTGCGGCGCGTATGGAAGGAGCTGGAATAATGTCTCGACATTGTGAGGGCACCTGGAGGTGTACGTGCGGAATGAATATTGCATGAAGTGCTCTGAATGTAAACTTGAGGAAATGTAGAATATTCTACAAAATACTGGTTTACTTTATGTTAGGCTATATGGTTCCTAAGCAATCAATACTTGTAGTGGTACTGGGACTTTATGGGCACCCTGCACTTTATTGGGGATGTTAACTCGTACCCCATTACTTTCAAACCAAGTTTGACTCGCAACCGATGGAATTGCTAATTAGCGTGACATTACTACATAAACTGTGGGAGTTTTTGAATGGTAACAAGTCTTCTTTATACTTGATAGAGCCAAATTAACCTGTATTTCCACGGTAACTGAACATGGCAACTATCTGTATTCAAATTTCAATAAGACAGTGTGTAGCAAAAGGTGTCACGAAGCTAGCTAGTATATATTCCAAAGCCACCCTCGTAGTCTAAAATCACCAGTTACTCACCTGTCACGACGAACAAATAAGATTGTCGATATCAACACAGACTCTTAATAATATCCATTATAATCAACTAAACTGTGCACAACAAAATGACCACGGAGTCACGGTACAAATTTACTTGAGAGTTGTGTCACTATACTCTTGTTTTTTCCATCTGTGATCTGTCCATCCGCCTGTGGTGTTTGCGCATGGTAACACTGCGTCCCGGGCTTTAAAATATCCTACTTCGAATATTAACGGTGTAATTCGCATACAGTAAATTATTAAAACACTTTCCGGTTGCAAATGTACACCAAGATGTCCTTTTATTTACCTAAAACTTACTCATAGCATAACTATTTAAAGCCCGGGACGCAGTGTTACCATGCGCGAGCACCACAGGTGGAAAAAAACGAATGGAAAAAAACGGAGTATAGTTACTAACAAAGTTTGTTTACTTTACACACACCGGCAACTAGCAACCTAGCAAGCGAGGTTCAAATTTACGAGTATCGTGGAATCGAAGAACACTTTTTCTTTTATTTTTACAGACTGAATGTTATCATTATACGATTTCACACGCCACAACGGTAAAATACACCTGGCCTCAACATATCCAAAGTTTGCTAAACGAGACATACCAAAAATATAAAATACAAACACGATTTTCTAGGCAAGGTTGGTTCAGTAGTACGTTTTCTTGATGACCGGCGCATGTTTGTTCAGACAGAAGTTCCTGAGCATGTACAAAAAAATGTTTCCCACAGCGGTTAATGTGTAGTAATGATATTGCACATTACATTTTATCACTGGAGGTAACACTGGCTTTCAACCTCTCAAATACAGATTCCATGGGAAAAATAAAAACACTAAGATACTCTTAGAACTTTTCATACTCCCGTCGGCCCCTTCCACATCAGTGTTCTTCTTTTTTACTTTGTTTCTCCTCTCAGGCAAAAAATAAATAAATAAATAAATAAATAAAAATCTTATCCTCTTATAAATCTGGTGTATTTCCTTACCAAAACACAAGTAACATCGGAATTTTCCTTCCTTCTATAAAATTTTGCCTGTCTTTAATTTTTCGTCTTAAAACGTAGAATAACTATATACCCTATCAGCATAATATATGGTCATAAACTAACGTTTCCCTATATATATATATATATATATATATATATATATATATATATATATATATATATATATATATACCTCAATCTTTCCCCTTCCTCTTTATTCTCGTTTACTCTATTAACTTTAATACCAGCATATAGTACCAAGAACCACACAAGCCACACTAGAGGTTGGAAGGTACCTGTAACGTCTATAGAGAGAGAGAGAGAGAGAGAGAGAGAGAGAGAGAGAGAGAGAGAGAGAGAGAGAGAGAGAAGTTTCCCAAATTCTAAAGCCTTGCAATGGATGCAAATTGCAGCCCCCTTCGGCGTTCCTGGCATATCACGTCGACCTGCTCACATAGTTCCCATGGGAGGCAGAGTTTCTCTAGAACTTCGTCGTCACTATACCACCACTACTCTCGAGTGTTGCTTTGTCAAAAGCATTCCTGCGGCTTAAGAAACAAACTTCCAGGGACACACACACACACACACACACACACACACACACGCACGCACACACAGCGTCTGCTTCAGAGTGGTATAGTCAATCGGGGATTACCGTTGAGAGCATAATGATTCTGTTTAAGTCAGTCTTCTTCGCCAGCATGCGATGTTCAGCCATCTTGGATTATCGTCACATCCTACAGACATCTACAACCTTTGTGTAAAATTTCTGAATTCAGAAATTTGTGCGTGTCTGTGTTGAATATCAATTTTTGAAAATTGTAGTAATATTTCATTCAGACAAAGTTCGTTCTGGCAAAGTTTTATAGTAGTAGGGTAAAGTACTGATCCATAGCATTATTACAAAACCCTGTGGATCTTGACACAAAAATTTTGAGGATTTTCACAAAACTATGCGTTGTAGCAAATTCAACAGAAATCAAAATATAGTACAAATAAACACTAAGAAAACAAATCAAGATGAAAGCTCTCATTAAAACAGCATCTTAAAAAAAAATGCTCAATTCAACAGCATTTAAAAAACAATTAACAACATTTCATCTAAAGTTCGTCCCTTCGGATTTTCGAAGGTTTCCACTCTCTCTCCTCCGAGCTGTCGATATGGTCTACGCTGTCGGCGAAATGGGTCGTGGGCGTAGTCGTGGGCGGCAGATGAGTGACGGAATCGGGTTCCTCTTCGGGCGGGTGGGTCGTGAGAAACTGCGAGGGATACCTGCCTTGTAGGATCTGGTTCTGGTGCAGAGGAAGAGTGGCGAAGAAGTCTCGGACCTAATAAATAATAATAATAATAATAATAATAATAATAATAATAAAGGATTGATTTAATTCGATTTTGGGAAATTTAGGGTGTTCGGTCAGGCACCTGGGGACACTTTCTCCAATCCAGTGCCTTCAACGCACTGAATTACTATAATTCCGTAAGTTCATGCAGCTTTATCTAGCCACAAAAAGTAGTCATATCCTCTTAGACGCAACGTGTTAAAGACACCTCAGTATTCCATTTTAGTTTTCCCATGTTAATTGCAATTTGGTTTGCTAGTGAGGCTTATAATTTTCAGATATTTCACTCAGATTCTTTTCGATTGGTTTTCTCCCAGTTATGGCTGACAGGCATCATCATTAAAAATAATAAAATTATTTACAGACGAAAACAACAGGAATTATCTCAAATGTTTAAAATACTGCAATGTACAGCAAGGTATTCATTACGCCAACAAAATGAAATAGATTTTTTCTTTAAATACAAAGTATCTGAACTTCAAATACTGTTTTTGAAATATTCACATTACTTGAGCTTCAAATACTGGTTTTAAAATATACACAATATCTGAGCTTCAAATACTGGTTTTAAAATATACACATTACTTGAGCTTCAAATACTGGTTTTAAAATATACACATTACTTGAGCTTCTAATACTGTTTTTAAAATATACACAATATCTGAGCTTCAAATACTGGTTTTGAAATATACACAATATATGAACCTTAAATACTGGTTTTAAAATATACACAATATTTGAGTTCCAAATACTGTTTTTAAATTATACACAATATCTCAGTTCCAAATTTTTTTTTTAAATATACACAGTATCTGAGCTTCAAATAATGTTTTTGAAATAGAAACAATCTCTGAGTTCCAAACACTTTTTTAAAATATGCACAATATCTGAGCTTCAAATACTGGTTTTATAATACACACGATAACTGAACTTTAAATACCGTTTATGAAATAGTCATAACAGAGCATATACCTGTTCTCGTCTATCAGGCGTCATCAGGGGAGACGTCGTTAAGGACAGGTAGTGGAGGTTACTCTCTGAAGACGGCTCCCAGGTAAATCCCATCGAGCTGTCTGGAGTGGGATTTCTGTAAAGGAAAATGAAACTGGGATTTATCACATGACGAGATTTTGGACAAGAGAGAAGATAGTATAATGTATCTATCATTCGAATAAGTTCTAATGAAGCCTAATGTTATGTCACTCTGAAATACAACATTCGCACACTTATTGAGTTGAATATAGAATTTAGGTCAAAGGCCAAGCACTGAACTGGGACCTATGAGGTCATTCAGTGCTGCAATGGAAATTGACGGTAAAAGGTTTGAAAGGTGTAACGGGAGGAAAACCTCAAAGCAGCTGTAGCTAATATGCATCAAGTGTTAGGAGAGGGTTGAGGAAAGTAAGATGGAAGAAAGAGAATATGAACGGAGGTACAGTAAAAGGAACGAAAGTGGTTGCAGCTGCAGCTAGTGAGGGGGGAGGGGAAGCAATACTTCTCACGAACGTAAACCTCCAACAGCCGACAAAAATATCTACCAGTACCCTTCCTTCCTCTTAAACTTTACTCCCAGCAAAAGTAACAACACAGTCAGTCAGCAATTCCAAAGTTTGATGCTATCTGCTGCTGCTGTTGTTGCTTTTAACCTTCCGTTGCCATGACGATCATACGTTACCCTGTCTCGGCAAAGTTCGCCCATAACCTCGTGAAAATGTCCCTCAGTTCCAGATCCCTGGGGTGAGTCAGGGGCTGCCACCTCCCGCCCTTGAACAAGTAGAAGATGTCGTCTACGTGAGTCACCCCTGGAAATATAGAGACGGAGGAATGTAAAATTTAGGCCAGAGTCCAAGCACTGGGACCAACGAGGTCATTCGCTACTCAAGGAGAACGAAAAAGGCGGCAGCTATGGGCCGAATGGACGCTGCTAAGAATCTTTAAGTAATGGCTACAGTGCGCCACGTGAGGTGGACTGATCGCACTAACCCACTATGGTGAACTCTTGTGTCTGTGATCCCAATATATGTAACTTTCATTCGTCTTTTTCTTAGTTTCACATTGACTTAACTATAGCTCTGTTACAAAAGTGGCCAAAGTGGTATTATAACCAGTTTCTTAAGTGGCTGCACTTAAGAAACAGTTTATCCAGTGTTTTACAACAATAACAACAACAATAATAATAATAATAATAATAATAATAATAATAATAATAATAATAAAAGGAATAATAATAATAATAAATAATAAAAATAAAAATAATAATAATAATAATAATAATAAGAATAATAACAATAATAAAAATAAAAAAATAAAAATATTAATAATAATAATAATAATAATAATAAAAATAATAATAAATAATAATAATAATAATAACAATATTAATAACTAATAATAATAATAATAATAATAATAAAATACATTTATTTACCAGGATGACAAACGAAATATCCCTGCCTGGAAACATAAAGAAACACGAAATAACTGGAAAACATAGACTATTCACAATAATCCATGAATATACCGCATTGGTTTATAAAATACAGTCAAGATACAGTAACTTACAGTGCTTGGCGAAGCTCAAGTTAAATCTGTCAGCTACTGACAGCCCACCTCTGTACTCGAGTTCATACCTGTAGGGTAATTATGACAGTTAAATGAAATTTACACGGTAACATCACTTGTGAAGATAACCTTTGCATATCAATAGTAAAATTAGACTCTCAGCGTGGCTTTTAAACATTTTATACTAGTTAAAACACATATTTTAAATTTAGACGCTTAACATTAATTTTTTTTTTTATTTTTGTCACATGGAGAAACATTTCTAAACAAAGAAAATATGATTAAAATGTATGCCATTGCTGCTGATATTAATGGTTATAATTATGCTAAGAGTTATAATATTAACAAATATATTAGTATTCATAATTATATTAACAGTTATAATTGTGTTAATAGTTATAAATGTATTAATAGTTATAATTATATTAATAGTTATAATGACATTAAGAGTTATAATTAGTTATAATCATATCCATAATTATATAAATAATTTTGTCTCTGCAGAAAAAGATAGCTAATTCAAGCGCGAGAACTGAAGGTAATTATTATTATTATATTATTATTATTATTATTATTATTATCATTAGTACCATGAATCACATTTTTTTATATATTTCAAAATACGAATAATGCATTAAATTCTC
The DNA here is from genome assembly GCF_015104395.2 of Macrobrachium nipponense. Taxonomy (NCBI): domain Eukaryota; kingdom Metazoa; phylum Arthropoda; class Malacostraca; order Decapoda; family Palaemonidae; genus Macrobrachium; species Macrobrachium nipponense. The sequence goes on along the minus strand of NC_087217.1, from coordinate 45,142,088 downwards.
AACAATCCCCAAAGTTAAAACTTCAATATTACCAAAGGTAACGTAACTTCCAGATGACAGAAAGCAAGAAGTGCTTCTAATGTAACGTTAGAGAAAGGGAAAATGATAATGACAGTGAATATATATTATAGAATAAAACACAGCACGTCTCCCCTGGTTTGGGATCGAACGCAGGTCTACTTATGAGTGACAGCAGGGTGCTATCACTTGCGCTTCGAGGAGGGAGAGAGAGAGAGAGAGAGAGAGAGAGAGATTAGCTAACAGGAATTTCGCGTCTTTATAGCATATGGAGAGGAATTTCGCGTCTTCAAAGCATAGTGAACAACTGAAGACCAGTTGGTCTCAATACGTAGAAGAATTTCCATTGGCAATTATCTTTGCTATATATTTACTTATATCTCTTATATGTATATATATATTTTTAGTTACACTTCATTTTTTTTATCTTCTCCTGCAACGCTTTAATTCGCACTACCCAAACTGTATTCTATTCCCATTTTCCCCTTGCATTTACAGTTTATAATTCACCAGCAGTGGCGCGCTTGCGAGCAAAAAAGAGAGGAGTTTTCTCATACTTCCCCCAAGGCTTCCATTTCCATTCAATTTTTTGCATTGCTCCCTCTGCCTTCCCTCCCCTTCCCCACCCCTGCCCCCTTAAAAAATGGATCTTTCTTCCTCAGCCTACAACAGCAACAACAATAGCTTGCGTTCGAGACCCGAATACAAAGTATACGATATGGAATATTTTATTTTCTCTCAAATAAAGCTCGAATGCTTATATGGAAATGTTGGTTCTTGTCTCCAAGGCTCACGGTAAAGATCAGGAAAGGGTGTGAGTTTATATATATATATATATATATATATATATATATATATATATATATATACATATATTATATATATATATATATATATATATATATATATATATATATATATATATATATATATATCCAAGCTCTCTCTCTCTCTCTCTCTCGCTCTCTCTCTCTCTCTCTCTGTATGTATGTACTTACTATGTATGTATCTAAGCCTAGCCCTGTTAAAAATAGAAACTATCATCCTAATCATGAAAAATGAACGCAAAGACCTCAGAAAACAGAGACATGTACCTTTATATATTTAAAAAAGCATTATAATTATAAAAAACCCTTGTATAAATATATTTAACTCACCTGTACGTTTTATGCTCAACGTCGTTTTTTGAATGCAGCATCGTGACGAGGTCGTGACAAACTGCAAAGTGTCTGTCCGTGAACATCTGAAGAAATAATAATAATAATAATAATAATAATAATAATAATAATAATAATAATAATAATAATAATAATAATAATAATAATAATAATACAGGGTGTCCATAAAGTCCCAGTACCATTACAAGTATTTTTTGATCAGAATGGTACTGGACTTTATGGAAACCTTTTACGATGTTTTAGTGTAGTGTGGATGAATCTTCAGAGTACAAGTTCTTGACTTGTATCCAACATGTTCATGAAGTGTATGAGATAAGTTGCCAACATGTCTATGACATGTTTTACTGTAATGAGAATCTATCTTTAAGTACAGGCAGTTGAATTATATCCAACATGTTTATGATGTGTATGAGATAAGTTGCCAACATGTCTGTGACATATGCTGCGGCATGGATGTATCTTTAAGTACAAGTTGTTGAACTGTATCTAACATGTTTATGGTTTGTATGAGATAAGTTGCCAACATGTCTAACTGTAGTGTGGATGTATCTTTAAGTAAAAGTAGTGGAACTGTAGCCAACATGTTAATGATGTGTATGAGATTAGTTGCCAACATGTATGCGACATATGGTGTAATATGGATGTATCTTTAAGTACAAATTCTTGACTTGTATCCAACATGTTTATGATGTGTATGAGATAAGTTGCCAACATATATATGACATGTTTTCCTGTAGTTTGGATGCATCTTGAAGTACCATTCCAGGTGGAATTACCTTCACGACGTCATCTGCATTTGAATGATCAAAGTGGACGCCACCAAGGTAATACTCGAACACCTTCCGCGCGCACTCTGAAGGATGGTAATCCAGAGGTCCAAATTCTAGGGCTACTGGTCCTATCTGGCTGAAATTGTCCTCCAAGGCTCGTCTGAGTTCGTCCTTTGCATACATAGCTGAGGGAAGGAAAAGATGGTCTTCATATCTTGTCGTATTGAATTGTATATATAGTATTCAGGCCATAGGCCAAGCGTTGGGGCCTATGAGGAAATTGACAGTAAAAGGTTTGAAAGGTGTAAAAGGAGGAAAACCTCGAAGCAGTTGCACAATAAATCAATTGTTAGGAGTGGGGGAGGAAAGTAAGGTGGAAGAATAAGAATATGAAAGGAGGTACAGTAAAAGGAATGAAAGGGGTTGCTGCTATAGGCCGAAGACACATAATTATCGTATTGTGATGACCTTGACAGCACCGTTGCCTGATTGTTTAATTTGCCATGTAAAGGATGGGGATTGAATGCCCCCTTATTATGATATATGAAGGGGTATCCGGCAGTTAAAATCTGGCATGTTAAAGACACTCTCAACAGCTATTCGTATGGTGCTAGTTTTTATTTTTTATTTTTATTATATGGAATATTTCGAAATGACCCCCCAACTCTTTATACACAGCGCATCCATTAAATTGATTACGACGATCATTTGCTAAAAGCTGTAGAAAACGAGCGACGCTGGTCCTCTAAAGAGAGAGAGAGAGAGAGAGAGAGAGAGAGAGAGAGAGAGAGAGAGAGAGAGAGAGAGGACTCATTCAAGGACACAGTGTCACAAAGAAAACGCACAAAAAAAGAGACTCACGTAAGGCGAAAAGTCCGCCTTCATGGGACGTAATTCCAGAGATGATGTCCATCTTGGCGAATGTCCCCTCCTTCATGAGAACGTCTGGCTCAGCAGGTAGGTAATCACCGTCCACACGTGGACCCAGCAATAAAGGACGATGGATCCATCCCTGGGGTTCAGAATTTTGGGAGATTGTACAGAAGCGTGACACGCAAAAAACACACTAGCTCCCCTTGGGAATGCGTAGGCCTACAACCCAGGTGAATTATGAGTTATAAGTTTGATTGTACAAACTCATAACACACACAGACATAAAATACACACAAGCTCCTTGGGAATACGTAGGCCTACAACCCAGGCTTATTATGAGTTATGAGTGTGATTGTACAAACTCATAACACAAACACACACACACACACACACAAGCTCCCCTTGGGAATACGTAGGCCTACAACCTAGGGTAATTATGAGTTATAAGTGTGACTGTACAAATTCATAATACACAAAAGCACACTCAAGCTCCTTGGGAATAACCTAAGCCTGCACCCGAGGCGAATTAACACTTATATGTATTATTGAACAAAGGCATGAAACCTAAAAACATACATAGAAGCTCCCTGGAAATAACTTAGGCCTATAATCACTGGGGTATTATCAGTTATAGTTTCGTCCTGGGTAGGATTCTGAGTGCATATAAAAGAACGCGTTTCTTAATAATAATAATAATAATAATAATAATAATAATAATAATAATAATAATAATAATAATAATAATAATAATAATAATAATAATAATAATAATAATACGTTCACTGATAAATCAGGCATGAAATCATAGCAAGAATCTCGCACAGCCGTTTGTGAAACAAGTGCTCTCTCTCTCTCTCTCTCTCTCTCTCTCTCTCTCTCTCTCTCTCTCTCTCTCTCAAACAAGAAGACAGTATGAAACGAAACGGTCGTACTTACAAAGTATTCCTTGAGCGTTATGGCGAGCTCCTCTGCCGGTGCTTCCTGAAGGCACCTGATCATCTCAGGTCCCGGTCGAGAGGGGCAGTTGACCAACTTTGAAGTGTGTCTGGCCACTTCAATATGGGCAGCCCCAAGCGCCCAGGGGCACATGGCGGTGCCAGACTGCAGAATGGCACGTTGGAATAATCCTGTGAGAAAAGGAAAAGAAGAAGAAGAAGAAGTAGACAGAAAAAGGGGAATAAGATGAAGAGGTAGGAGGTACGAGGAGAGAACTCAGTCACTGTTAATGGCTTCATTAGACATATGCAACTCAACTTTAAGGCATTAACAGTCATTAATGGTAAATAATGGCTATAGGGCAACGAAACTTCGTTAAAAAGGACATTAAGAGTCATATATCATGAGAACCTTCGAGGACCAGTCACTGTCAATGGTTTCATTAGACCGAGTCATTAATGGTAAATATTGACTACAGGGCAACAAAACTTCGTTAAAAATTACATCAAAAGTCACATATTTACAATTATGAGAACCTTTGAGTACCAGGTAAACAATTACCTTTCGATTTTGGGCTCAGAATTTGAAAATGGACGGACGCTGCTCCTGCGCTCTCGCCGAAGATCGTCACCCTACCAGGATCCCCGCCGAAGTGGGCGATATTCCTCTGGACCCAACGCAGGGCTTCGGTCTGGTCTTTCAGGCCGAAGTTTCCTGAAATGAGGTCGTTTTCTGTCGAGAGGAAACCTGGAAGATAATGTTGGCAGATGTTAATAATGATTGCAGTTCAAATCTTTAGGTCTACAATGGTTTAGACTTTTCACAGAGTTAGATGAAAGCGTTTTCTTCACTCTTATATCGGCTCTGGGAATGAAATTTGAAATTCAAATGAGCTCCATTTTCGTAGATCTGTATCTGCTAGTCATGATTATCACAGCAACAGCGTTCAGTTACAAAAACCACCAATTAAAATTTCCAATAACGAAGGCTGAGCTAAAGGTACCGTCATTCGACCCTAGACCTATATATATGACTATAGGCCTCAAATCCGATACAAAATTAAGCTCATTAGCAATTAAGTTCAACTTTCAATAGTAATTAGGACTGAAATCAAACTCCCTCTGATCTAAATGAAACGGAGTTGGCAGTTACAGATCTGGTACAGTTTGGGATTCAATGGCAGGTTTCCGAATGTTTCTTCGTGCATGCGCAGTGGTGCACACATTCCTGTATTTAATTGAATTCGTAAGTTTTCTTGAGCAACAGATAATTTAATGTGAAATGAATGTTAGTTGAATCTGGAATAAATTTATGCAAAAATAACCTAGGACATTCTAAGAGCCATATTAGCTAGGCCTAGTGTCAGGTTAAACTGGCTTTTGCCAACAGGAATTCTTGTTCTTTTGAGCCATTCATATAATATATTCTATCGTATTTTTCGGGGGATATACTAGGCAATCAAGACTGAAAGACAAGCACTAATTAGAGAGAGAGAGAAAAAAGGAAAAACGCAGAACATCTTACGCAAACCATTAGACCTACCTAGGATTCCCAACCTATACTGGAGAGTCACGAAGACGATTTCTTCGTTCATCAGGACGTGAGGAAGGTAGTCAGCCGTGCCCCCAGAAAAGAACCCTCCGCCGTGAACGAAGACGAGCACTGGCCTCCTCCTGTTGCTTCCAGCCTCGTCGAGCTGTTTACAAAAAATAAATAAATGAAGAGGGGCAGAAGGAGGAGGAGCCGTTCCAAGGACAAATCCATACAACTACTACTAATATATGTTATGACAAGGGTCTTTTGTTTTTCGGAAGGCAAATATATATGTCTGTGCATGTGTATTTGTAGAGAACATTTATCTATATACACATACATACATACATACATACATACATTATACATATATATATATATATATATACTATATGATATATATATATAGATATATATATACTTTATATATATTAATATATATATATCCTATATATATATTATATAATATATTATTATATTAAATTTGTAACGTATCTAATATAATATATATATATATATAAGATATATATACCCTACATATATACATATTAAATATTATATACACGGTGTCCATGAAGTCCCAGTACCGTTACAAGTATTTATTGCTTGTGATGGTACTGGGACTTTATGGACACCCTGTATATATGCTCAATTATAAAGGACTTACAACTTGTAGAAAATTATACTTCGACTGAATTATTCTCATGAAAAAAAATACTAATAATGAAAAAAATCCTACAAACATCTAACTAAGGCTTGAATACATACCCAGACAAATGCATCGATTCTATCACAGTATAACCAACGCCAGAAACCCAAGCCGATCAACCAACCTTGTGGGTGAAGACGTTCAAGAAGAGGCAATCCTCTTGTCCTACGAGACTTATGTTACCAAAGCCCACTGACATGAAGGGAATTTGAAGACACAGAGGAGGAACTGACCTGCTGTCCAAGATGCCATCCCAGCTGGATGCTGGGACGGGATCCTGAGGGAGGGGAGGACACAGTGAATGTGTAATATATATTATATTTATTTATTATATCTATATAATATATATAATATATTATATGTGACATTCATATCTATATAATATATATATATAGACATCTAATATATATATATATACGATGATATATAGATATATATATATATATTACATATTATATATATATATATATATTATATATTATATATATATATATTATATATATATATATATATATATATATATATATATATTATATTATAAGTCTATCACATTACCGTGATTCATATACATATATCGAGCTACAAATGTCCTTTAATATCTAATTCGCTCTACCTCGGAACTAATATGTTTTCATATATTTTTAACCAACCGAGGGGAAATTTATTAAGTGATAATAGAATTGGCGGCCGACAGGCGCGAACACCATCGACCTCTCAATTCCAGGACTGGTAGTCAAGCCTTAGCCAACCTCGCCACCCGGTGGCGAGGTTGGCTAAGGCTTAACTGCCAGTCCTGGAATTGAGAGGTCGATGGTTCGCGCCTGTCGGCCGCCAATTCTATTATCACTTAATAAATTCCCCCTCAGTTAAACATATATGAAAATATATTAATTCCGAGGTAGAGCGAATTAGATATTAAAGGACATTTGTAGCTTGATATATATATATATATATTATATATATATATATATATATATTATATATATACTATACATACATACAGGGTGGCCATAAAGTTCCAGTACCATTCTGAGCAATAAATATTTGTAATGATACTGGGACTTAATGGACACCCTGTATATATATATATATATATATATATATATATATATATATATATATATATATATATATATATAGTATATATATATATATATATATATATATATATATATATATATATATATATATAATTATAATAGCCACAATGTCCTCTTAACTTCTCGAATTCTTCACGCTTTTTTGGATACGCATGTCACTACAAAGCCTTGAGATGTAAGTGTAAGAAACATGAAAGAAATTTTGAAGTCCGTTTCCTGATACTGGCCATCACAATTTCTTTCACGTTTCTTGTACTTGGATCCCAAGGCTTCGTAGTGACAAGTGTATCCAAAAAATAAGGGAAGAACTTAAGAGGGCATTGTGCCTATTACAATTACTGTAGCTGGTACAAAGTGACAGTATATTCCACAATTATGTATATGTATGTATGTTATAATATATATATATATAGATATATATAATAATATATATATATATATATATATATATGTAATTTACTAGATGCATAAGCAACTGAGTAAAAACAGACAATGTTAAAAAAAACAAAATGACAAATACATACGTTCGCATCGCACATAAACACGTGAAGACCGATTCCGTATAAAAAAAAATAAAAAAAAAGAAAAGAAGGAAAAAAAAATATATATATATATATATATATATATATATAGATATATATATATATATATTATATAATATATATATATATAAATGAAAATGAAAGTGAGGTTTAAAAGTGAAAATTCATATTTTGACGAGAATTGGGGCGCAGCTTTGACAGGCCTCATCAAAACATTTCATACTGCCAATGAAAATTTTGCCCGTTTCATAGGAATTCTGGTCAGTAATATACGAGCACAGAGAGAGAGAGAGAGAGAGAGAGAGAGAGAGAGAGAGAGAGAGAGAAGTAAAACCAGTCCTACAATACCTTGAACCTCAGTCCTCCCACGGGAGGCTGGGCGAAGGGGATCGAATAGTACGAGAAGAAGGTCTTCCCTTTCGTCGACAGCTCCTGAATTCCAACGACGCGCCCTTCCTCCGTGTTCGCGACAGGGGCGTCTTGCCCTGCGTCTCCTCTCACGACCCATGTCGCTACGACAAGAATCGAGAAAAGTATCCTGTAGATCGGAAATAAAGGAATATTATATGAGTAGATTCACGTGAATATCTGATGTCTAGGCCAGTCCCTTTCGACGCGCCTGATTGGCTGTTGGTAAGCCAATCACACAGCTGGAAACTCTCAGTCACACGAGAGTGTTCGCATAGGCAGGATGTATGTTCCACCTCTCCTGAGGGATACGTTTTTCAAAAGTACCCCCCAAATGATGTGGAACTTACATCCTGCCTATATGAACTCTCTCGAGAGACTGAGAGTTTCCAACTTTTCAGCCCTGCGATTGGCTTATCAACGGCCAATCAGGAGCTTCGTAAGGGAAGGGCCTAGGCATCAGATGCACGGTTGATGGGAATCTACTATAGCTAGCAACGCTGTCTGTC
>NC_087217.1:45078512-45131012 GCF_015104395.2 Macrobrachium nipponense | reverse complement strand
AGATCCCTGAAAAGGAATCTGGAAAAACTAAGGCTGAAGTAGCTCCGGGACTCATGCAGAAGAGTGCGATCCTAAAAACGGCACACATAGTAAGAAAAGTGATGGACTCCTAAGGAGGCAGGATGCAACCCGGAACCCCACACTATAAATACCACCCAGTCGAATTGGAGGACTGTGATAAACAAAAAATAATAATAATAATAATAATAATTACCTAAATCAAACATTAACATCTGCATTAAAAAAGCGCTCACGAAACACCCGTTTCTGTAATTAAATATCCTATTTACAATCCGCTGCTAAGACCCCTCCTTCAATACATAAATAAAGGTACAATCATTCAATATATCACCTCAGAACGCCAGGTAATTCACCCTCGTAAATATCTTTTGATGTGATTCTAACCTAGATGTTGGGAATGGAAGGTGTAGCGTAGGAGGAGGTTAGGCTAAATTATTCACTCCCCCTTTTTTTGCGGGGTGGCAAGGGCGGGGATATGGGGGGGTGGGGGGGAGGGCCGGCTGGGGGAAGATTCCCGTGACACGGAACATTTCTTAAACCCCAGATTGCCATCGGTGGCCCTTTTAGGGAGTTTATAAAAAAGGATGGTGAAATTGAAGATTAGTACTAGAATGTGGTGCTAAAATATTTACTCGGTCGTTATATCGAGGTTTTGTCTGTCTGTCCGCACTATATTTCTGTCCGCCCTCAGAGCTTAAAAACTACCGAGGCTACAGGGCTGCAAATTGGTATGTTGGTCATCCACCCTTCAATCATCAAACATACCAAATTGCAGCCATCTAGCCTCAGTCGTTTTTATTTTACTTACGGTCCAAGTTAGCCATGATCGTGCTCCTGGCAACGATACAGACCAGGCCACCATAGGGCCGTGGTTAAGGTTTCATGGGCCGCGGCTCATACGGCATTATACTGAGATTACCGAAAGATAAGATATATTTCAGTGGCCTTGATTATAAGATGTACAGAAAGCTGATTCCGCCAAAGAAACTTTAGCGCATATTTTACTTGCAATTAAGAAATAGTATTATAAATAGTGTCTGATTAACGCAGTCTTTGAAATAGTGTGTGACTGACGCAGTCTTTGAAATAGTGTGTGACTGACGCAGTCTTTGAAATAGTGTGTGATGGACGCAGTCTTTGAAATAGTGTGTGACTGACGCAGTCTTTGAAATAGTGTGTGATGGACGCAGTTTTTGAAATAGTGTGTGATGGACGCAGTCTTTGAAATAGTGTGTGATGGACGCAGTCTTTGAAATAGTGTGTGACTGACGCAGTCTTTGAAATAGTGTGTGACTGACGCAGTTTTTGAAATAGTGTGTGATGGACGCAGTCTTTGAAATAGTGTTGTGACTGACCCAGTCTTTGGAAAAAGTGGGTGGTGATGACGCAGTCTTTGAAATAGTTGTGGTGGAGCAGTTTTTGAAATAGTGTGTGACTGACGCAGTCTTTGAAATAGTGTGTGATGGACGCAGTCTTTGAAATAGTGTGTGACTGACGCAGTTTTTGAAATAGTGTGTGATGGACGCAGTCTTTGAAATAGTGTGTGATGGACGCAGTCTTTGAAATAGTGTGTGATGACGCAGTCTTTTTGAAATAGTGTGATGGACGCAGTCTTTGAAATAGTGTGGTTGATGGACGCAGTCTTTGAAATAGTGTGTGATGGACGGCAGTCTTTGCAAAAATAGTGGTGTGCTGACGCAAAGTGATGTGTGTGATGGACGCAGTCTTTGAAATAGTGGTGTGATGACGCAGTCTTTTTGAAATAGGTGTGTGACTGGATGTACGCAGTTTTTGAAAATAGTGTGGTGATTTTTGGACGCAGTCTATGAAATATGTGTGATTGGCGCAGTCTTTGAAATAGTTGTGCTTGTTGTGAAAGGTTTGTGAAGAAATAGTGTGTGATTAACCGTCTTTTGAAATAGTGGTGGATTAACGCCAGGTCTTTGAAAATAGTGTGGTGATTGACGCCAGTTCCTTTGAATAAATAGTGTGTGATTTGGACGCAGTCCCTTTGAAAATAGTTTGTGGATTGACGCAGTCTTTGAAATAGTGTGTGACTGGACGCGAGTCCTTTTGAAAAGTGTGATGTTTTTGAAATAGTTTGTGTGGACGCAGTCGAGTGAAATAGTGTGTTGATGACGCAGTCTGAATGACAAATAGTGTGTGGATGAACGCAGTTTTTTTGAAATAGTGTGTGTGATGGACGCAGTCTATTTGAAAATAGTGTGTGATTGGACGCAGTCTTTGAAATAGTGTGTGATGGACGCAGTCTATTTGAAATAGTGTGTGTGGACCAGTAGAAATGTGTGTGGTGGACGCAGTCTATTTTTGAAATAGTGTGTGATGGAACTCAGTCTTGAGTTTTGTGTGCCTGACGCGTTTTTTTTTTGAAATAGTGTGCGATTTGGCCGCAGTCTTTGACAAATAGTTTGTGATAGAAACTCAGTCCTGAAATAGTTTGTGATTGATGCAGTATATTTGAAATAGTTTGTGTGATTGACACAGTCTTTGAAATAGTTTTGTGTGACTGAAGCAGTTCTTTGAAATAGTTTGTAGTGATTGACGCAGTCTTTGAAATAGTGTGTGATTAACGTAGTCTTTGAAATAGTGTGTGATTGACGCAGACTTTGAAATAGTGTGTGATTGAAGCACTCTTTGAAATAGTGTGTGATTAACACAGTCTTTGAAATAGTGTGTGATTAACGCAGTCTTTGAAATAGTGTATGATTGAAGCAGTCTTTGAAATAGTGTGTGATTGACGCAGTCTTTGAAATAGTTTGTGATTGACACAGTCTTTGAAATAGTGTGTGACTGACGCGTCTTTGAAATAGTGTATGACTTGACGCAGTCTTTGAAATAGGTGTGATTAACGAGTCTTTGAAATAGTGTGGTGATTGATGCAGTCTTTGAAATAGTTTGTGATGATTGCAGTCAGAAATCGTGTGGATTTGACGCAAAGTCTTTGAAATAGTGTGTGATTGACGCAGTCTTTGAAATAAAGTGTGTGATTAACCAGTTCTTTGAAAAATAGTGTATTGATTATGCAGTCTTTGAAATAGTGTGTGATTGACGCAGTCTTTGAAATAGTGTGTGATTGACGCAGTCTTTGAAATAGTGTGTGATTAACACAGTCTTTGAAATAGTGTGTGATTAACGCAGTCTTTGAAATAGTGTGTGATTGACGCAGTCTTTGAAATAGTGTGTGATTGACGCAGTCTTTGAAATAGTGGTTTGATTAACGCAGTCTTTGAAATGTGTGTGATTGACGCAGTCTTTGAAATAGGTGTGATTGACGCGTTCTTTGAATTAGTGTGCGATTAACAGTCTTTGAAATAGTGTGTGATTAATGCAGTCTTTGAAATAATGTATGATTGACGCAGTCTTTGAAATAGTGTGTGATTAACGCAGTCTTTGAAATAGTGTGTGATTGAAGCACTCTTTGAAATAGTGCATGATTAACGCAGTCTTTGAAATAGTGTGTGATTGACGCAGTCTTTGAAATTGTGTGTGATTGACGCAGTCTTTGAAATTGTGTGTGATTGACGCAGTCTTTGAAATAGTGTGTGATTAACGCAGTCTTTGAAATAGTGTGTGATGGACACAGTCTTTGAAATAGTTTGTGATTGACGCAGTCTTTGAAATAGCGTGTGATGGACGCAGTCTTTGAAATGGTGTGTGATGGACGCAGTCTTTGAAATGGTGTGTGATGGACGCAGTCTTTGAAATAGTTTGTGATTGATGCAGTCTTTGAAATAGTGTGTGATTGACGCAGTCTTTGAAATAGTGTGTGATTAATGCAGTCTTTGAAATAGTGTGTGATGGACGCAATCTTTGAAATAGTGTGTGATGGACGCAGTCTTTGAAATAGTTTGTGATGGACGCAATCTTTGAAATAGTGTGATGGACGCAGTCTTTGAAATAGTGTGTGACTGACGCAGTCTTTGAAATGGTGTGTGATTAACGCAGTCTTTGAAATAGTGTATGATTAGCCGCAGTCTTTGAAATAGTATGTGATGGAGGCAGTCTTTGAAATAGTTTGTGATGGACACAGTCTTTGAAATAGTGTATGATTGACGCAGTCTTTGAAACAGTGTATGATTGACGCAGTCTTTGAAATAGTGTGTAATTAACGCAGTCTTTGAAATAGTGTGTGATTGAAGCACTCTTTGAAATAGTGTGTGATTAACGCAGTCTTTTGAAATAGTGTGTGATTGACGCAGTCTTTGAAATAGTGTGTGATTGACGCAGTCTTTGAAATAGTGTGTGATTAACGCAGTTTTTTAAATAGTGTGTGATTGAAGCACTCTTTGAAATAGTGTGTGATTAACACAGTCTTTGAAATAGTGTGTGACGCAGTCTTTGAAATATTGTGTGATTGACGCAGTCTTTGAAATAGTGTGTGATTAACGCAGTCTTTGAAAAAGTGTGTGACTGACGCAGTCTTTGAAATAGTGTGTGATTGACGCAGTCTTTGAAATAGTGTGTGATTGACGCAGTCTTTGAAATAGTGTATGATTGACGCAGTCTTTGAAATAGTGTGTGATTGAAGCATTCTTTGAAATAGTGTGTGATTGACGCAGTCTTTGAAATAGTGTATGATTGACGCAGTCTTTGAAATAGTGTGTGATTGACGCAGTCTTTGAAATAGTGTATGATTGACGCAGTCTTTGAAATAGTGTGTGATTGACGCAGTCTTTGAAATAGTGTGTGATTGACGCAGTCTTTGAAATAGTTTGTGATTGACGCAGTCCTTGAAATAGTGTGTGATTAACGCAGTCTTTGAAATAGTGTGTGATTAACGCAGTCTTTGAAATAGTGTGTGATTGATGCAGTCTTTGAAATAGTGTATGATTGTCGCAGTTTTTGAAATAGTGTATTGGTGCATTGGGACGCAGTCTTTGAAATAGTGTGTGATGACGCAGTCTTGTTTGAAATAGTGTTGTTTTGATGATACCCGTCTTTGAAATAGTGTGATTGACGCAGTCTTTGAAATAGTGTGTGATTGACGCAGTCTTTGAAATAGTGTGTGATTGACGCAGTCTTTGAAATAGTGTGTGATGGACGCAGTCTTTGAAATAGTGTGTGACTGACGCAGTCTTTGAAATGGTGTGTGATTAACGCAGTCTTTGAAATAGTGTGTGACTGACGCAGTCTTTGAAATAGTGATTACGCAGTCTGATTAGTGTGTGATTGACGCAGTCTTTGAAATAGTGTGCGTGATTTGACGAGTCTTTGAAATAGTGTGTGACGCGTCTTTGAAATAGTGTTTGAAAAAATACGCAGTCTGTGAAATAGTGTGATTGACGCAGTCTTTGGAAATAGTGTTTGTGATTGACGCAGTCTTTGAAATAGTGTGTGAGGACCAGTCTTTGAAATAGTGTGACTTGACGCAGTCTTTGAAATGTGTGTTGATCACGCAGTCTTTGAAATAGTGTGTGACTGACGCAGTCTTTGAAATAGTGTCTGATTGACGCAGTCTCATTGATGCAGTCCTTACAACTGACATTAAAGTTACGACTGTGTTCTTAGTGATTCTCATAAGTCTGTAACTGGCAAAACTGTCAAAACTTGACAAAACAATTAAAATTATGAATTAATTACTATGGGTTTAAGAGACAGTGCAAGCCCGTTTTTTGGCAATAACTCTATAACGAACACTCGTATCAGTACGAGATTTTGCTATAGTGTATTACACCCAGTGCCGTAATTTATAAGGGTATCATGAATCACTAATTGTAAAGAATAAAGACACTCTTCCCTGTACCAAGAGGCAAGAACTCCATTAGCCAGAAATGGCTACGAACACAACAGTAAAAAGCTCCGCCTACCTTCTCCCCCCACCTCCACCGCCACCCCAGTCCGTCTTCCATCCCTTACCTTCCCTTTTCCTCTCTGAAATTGCTTCAGTTTAAACTTTTGTATGATTTTTCTATCTATCTATCTATCTAATAATACACATTGTTGTATATATCTAATGATCCAGTCGGTTGTTACCTGCCAGTTGACTGATTTATTTATGCATTGATCCGCTCATCTCTCTCTCTCTCTCTGAAAGTTACTTTAGTTTAAACATATTTTGTAAGATTTTTTCTACCTATCTATTAATAATAGTTTACAATGGTGTACATATCTAACAATCCAGTCGGTTGTTACCTGCCAGTTGACTGATTTATTTAGGCACTGATCCGCTCATCTCTCTCTCTCTCTGTATGTGTATGTGTGTGTGGTAGTGGAACCTACTGTAAATGGTTATCAGAGTGAGAGATATCTGAAGTATGGTGGAGCAGCAAAACGATAGACACTATGATTTGTGGTAAAGCAACTGTTATACTTGTGGTTGGTTACCTTCTTCGTAATCCTCATGCGGACTCAGGGTATCAGCCATATACTACATATATTACGAAGGTGAAGAAGAGATGGACACCACGGAACTTAAATGTCGGCACGGTTGCAGAAATTCGTTTGTCACGCAACTTTTCAACATTTTTAGCAAAGAGAAAGTCGCCAATTGCCTTCAGATTGGTTTTAATAGGTAACTGGTTAGAGTTATTCTGTGTTACAAATAAAACTTGAGCGTTTCTACCGGACATTCATTAGAGTTAAAACCTTGACTATACCGATGGACATATAACAGTCGCTTTACCATAAATCATAGTGTCTATCGTTTCACTGCTCCACCATACATTCAGATATCTCTCACTCTGATAACCATTTACAGTAGGTTCTACAACCACAGAGAGAGAGAGAGAGAGAGAGAGAGAGAGAGAGAGAGAGAGAGAGAGAGAGAAATGAACGAATCAGTGCATAAATAAATAAGTCAACTGGCAGGTAAGAACCGAGTGAATCGTTAGATATATACAACAATGAATATTATTAGATAGATAAATAGATAGATAGATAGAAATATCATACAAAAGTTTAAACTGAGGCAACTTTGAGAGGGAGAGAAGGAAGGTGAGGGAAGGATGTAGGATGGGGGTGTAATACACTATAGAAAGGAAAAGTATATCGTAGTTTTACCAGACCACCGAGCTGATTAATAGCTCACCTAAGGCTGGCCCGAAGGATTCGATATTTCTACGTGTCTAGGAATCAACTGGTCACCTAACAACGGGACCTACAGCTTATTGTGGGATCCGAACACCAGTATACCGAGAAATGAATTTCTATCACCAGAAATAAATTCCTTTGATTCCGCGTTGACCGAGTCGGGATTTAAACTTCGGACCACCGGATTGGCAGCCGAGCGCGAAAGCCACTCGTCCGTCGAGGAACTAATACACCATAGCAAAATATCATACTGATACGGGTGTTCGTTGCAGAGTTATTGCCAAAAAAACGGGCTTGCATTGTCTCTGAAACCCACAGTAGGCATCGTTTATAAATGGTATAGTGATAACTATAGTTTCTGACAGCCACATCGGAACAGTCGTTCAAGGTATGATTGGATACGCAAGTATCTCTGGATGTTATGTCCATTCATGGATCACTGAGCATATAACTGCAATGAACAGCGCCCCGCCCCTACCCCCTCCCTCCGCTTAACTATCACAAAATCACAAAACAAGAATACGGACAAAAATATGTATACTTAATACTACAATTATGAACCAGGAAAATGACTAAATCATGAAATTATTGCCAGAATTCTTGACATAAGTATACTCGTAAAAATTAAAACACTCCATCAAGATTATTTACAAAGAGATAAGAGACGATACGTCACTGCTTTCAAACAGCGTAAAATGTAAAGTCATCGTTACAATTTCGGTCTTGCCTCTGACGAGCGCTCTGCAAGACATTCTTGCTTTTGTGCAAGTCTTTATAAATCGTCTAAGGCTAATTTTAATGCGATGAATAACTCTGGGGAGACTGAAAGGTAACCTGACGGTTAAAAGGCTTACCTACAATTTTTTTCGTCAAGCGGTTTTGAAAAATGCAATTTTTAAACTGTGATATAAACAGCATACATGGACAAAGTCTGACTTTTATATATATCCATATATATATATATATATATATATATATATATATATATATATATATATATATATATATATATAATAGGTCCTAGATTTGTACCCTGGTCTTGAATGCATAACTGGAATCTGGAAAACTCCTTTGAGAGCTCATCGTGCCTTCATCAACCTGTAAACACTTTCACTGGTTTTCGCAATTTCTCTCCGCCGTCCATGATCGTTACTTGTATCATATTAAAAATTGCACCAACCATTCCACTATAAAGCAGTTTCCCAACCGTCACGCTTACCCTTCAACTACTAACTGAAGGATGAACACTACGTACAATAAACGTCAACAGAATAAATGCATAAGGAATATATGTCATACACACAGGTTGTAGGCCACCGGCGCCTTCTATTGGTTTACGCAGCGATGCTGGACAACCGAACAGAACCGGTTTACGAATTGGATGAATGCTGTGCTGTAGTGGAAAGGCGTACCTATAAACAGCAAAGTAATCCTTACGCTTTTTTCATTTCACTTCGAAATTATTCCACCTTTGGTATGTCATTCCTTTGGCATGAATCTTGTATCTATCACCGAAAGATAAAACTGTGTTAGACACGTTTAATGGACTGACAATGGAGAAGTGGCAAGGAATTGAGCCTGTTGAAACGGCAAGCAAGAATTACGGTTGCAAAGCCCGCATCGGTTTAGCCTTCTTTTGTAAACATGCCACAGAGAACGAAAATGGTTAATACAGGTGTGATTCGGTTTGAGATACTCTTCACGGAGAGAGAGAGTAATAACTAGTTATGCCTGGTAATATGTATCTGTGTGTGTGTGTGTGTGTGTGCATGAGAGATAGAGAGAGAGAGATAAACTCTTACTAAAATTAGGTAGTGCAAGTGACCGTTGATCCAGAGGGTAGTACTAAACTTTCGTCACAACACTTCTTTACGGGATGCTTTATGAGCAAGAGCCCGTGCTGGCATGACGCCATCTTAAAAGAAAAAAGAACAACAACATTCTGTACTTCTTACCTTGTTATCGCCATCTTCGGAAATGCCACCAGAAAAAAATGAATAAAAACACGCTACACAAAAATTATTGAGGAAAATACGCTTAAAACGATAGTATCACAGGCTTATTTATCAAAGCATCACCGAATATCGTTGGAGGAATGTGTTCTATAACGTCGTGTAAAGTACTGGATGCAGTGCAGCGACAGGGAAAGCCGAAATGTAACGAAAACAAGAAGGTAAATAGCAGAGATGGAGAATACAGTCTGGCTCAGGGACAGAGCTTTGGTCTTCCCAACACTTGCTAATGTTTACATCTGTGAGTGACGCGGTTGCCAAGGGTCATTTAATCGACGGAGAGATTACATAGAACCTTATCAGCAACCCGGTGTACAGATACGGTTAATTAACAGCTCAGACTGTATGTCTCGTTAGTCCTTATAGCTTTTCAACGAAGTAAATTCATAAGAATAAAACTTGTGGCTTCGTCGATAGTTAAACAATTAGAAGTTAAACACGAGAAAGAAACAGACATGTTTCTGGAGAGACTGGTTCACAAACCTTTAATTTTTATTTGATTTTTATCAAAGAATCGAACACATTGAAGCCTGTGCACTAGATTTATCTGATAAAACGACGATGGTTGTACATTGACAACTGACTGGGGACAGTGCTTGGAAGAAGTAGTCACAAATACTGTCACAAGTGAAATTTTAACTCGGCAGAAAAACAGAGTGAATTTTCGAGTTTTGCCTTATTGTTTCTTAACATAAAATATTTAAGAGATATTTGGGTACGGTATATATATATATATATATATATATATATATATATACCACATATAATATATATATATATATCTATATATACATATAATTGTTATACATATATAATATGCAGTATATAACATATAAACATATATATATATATATATATATATATATATATATATATAAAATGCACACACACACACACACACACACACACACACACACACACACATATATATATATATATATATATATATATATATATATATATATTATTATTATTATTATTATTATTATTATTATTATTATTATTATTATTATTATTATTATTATATGAACCAACAGTGAGCTGACTTTCAGCTCTCATAGGGCTGGCCCGAAGGATTAGATAAAATGCCAGGTCTAGGCCAAAGGGCAGGAACCGGGACCAAATAGGTCATGAAGTATAATAAACAATGAATTAAAAATCTGCATAGACAGGGGCACATACTTTCACACTAGAACTCAAACAGACAATAAATACGTTTACGTACTCACGTTTCCATACATACTCACTAAAAAAGTGTATTAAAATTAATAACAGGTCAATAAAATGTTAAAAATCTTATCTAAAATTAATGAATTGCTCTGAGGTTTTTGTATCGTTATTATATTTTATTAATTAAATCAGAGTTCTTTAGAAACGTCAAAACCGGAACCACTGAAAATGTGAAAGATTCTGACAAAATTTCTTTTATTCTTTTATTTCCAAAAGTTGACAGCCTCTGCTGGTCATACCTTGGGCACTCACACAACACGTGTCCGACAGTTATCAACACCTTGAACTCTAGGCACTCCGGAGCAGGGTCACTTGGGCTACTCATCAAGTGCCCATGTGTCAGACGAGTGTGGCATATACGTAGACGTGTCAGGATTACTTGTTTGTGTCTCTCTCTCTGATATATGGAGCTCCATTTCGTAACATCAGGTTTTATTTGTTTTAGTTTATTACTTTCAGATTCTTCGCTCCATATATTTTGCCATTTATTTTCAATGATTGTTTTTAAATGAGCTATATAGTCACTAATAGGGATGTTTATACTTGTTCTCATCATGTGGACTGCTTCCTTGGCTGCTTTATCAGCTTCTTCGTTTCCTTTTATCCCGACATGGGCAGGGATCCAACATATTTCAATATTTTTTCCCTTATTATATAATTTATAGAGTAAAAACTTAATCTGTTGCACAATATTATTTCTGGGATTGTAACTTTTAATGGCTTCTATAGCGCTTCTAGAGTCGCTATAAATCACAAAATTATTAAAGGGGTGTTCTTTGATTATTTCTATGGCCGATGTTATTGCACATAACTCTGCTGTAAATACAGAAGCATCATTGGGAAGAGAGAACTGGTATGTTTTGTCCTGGGACACTGCAGCATATCCCACTCCGTATTCTGATTTGGATCCATCCGTATATACTGCGTAATGGGGACCTTTTCGGCTTATGTGCTCTATTGTATGTTGTCTATGGTGTTCTGGAGTATACGAGTAATTTTTTGATAAATATTTTAAGTTAGTGCTAATTTTTATCTTATTCATTTTCCAAGGAGGCGGTAATTTTACTATTGAAGGTAGTTGTGAATTTATATTAAGTGACTCAAACAGTCTTCTAGCTCTTATTGGGAAAGGTGGTATATGATTGTTAATAAATGTATCACGCAATTCAAATACTTTTTTTGTTGGGGAATCACTACACTGAATCTAGGGCACTCTTCATTGTCACTAACTCTCTATGGAGAGAGAGAGAGAGGTAGTTCACCACACTCAACCTGTAAAGAAGAGGTTGGTGATGATCTAAAGGCTCCTGAGTATATTCTAAGGCCTTCATTGTGAACTGAGTCTCATAATTTCAGTGTTGTGTCTGAAGCCGAGCCGTATTTTTCACTGACATAATCAATGATAGACAGTACTGTTGCTTTATATAGCAATGTAAGGGTTTGTCTTTCTGCTCCCCATGTAGTACTTGATAATTTTCTAATTAGATTTAAAGCTTTTTTGCATTTTGATTGCACGTATGCTATGTGGGCTTTCCAGTTTAAATGAGTATCAAGTACTAATCCTAAGAATTTTGCAGTTTGTCCAATTGGTATATTATGACTTCTGATTGTCAAATCTATTTCTTCATTTTTCATCAACCTTTTATCTTTGTAAAAAGCGATTGCTTGGGTCTTATGTATGGCTAATTTAAATCCTACAGATGATGTCCATTCATCTATTTTTATTATAGTTTTGTTAATAATGCGTTCTGCATGTTTAATGCGAGATGCTGAATAAATAGATGGCAAAATCATCCATATAAAGGTTCCTTTTAATTCCAGTAGGTAAAGTTTTACTAATAACATTAATTACTAGGGTAAACAGTGTGCCACTAAGGACACTTCCCTGTGGAACACCATTTTCAAGTGGAAATGTTCTGGGCAATGTATCATCAATTCTCACTTGAAAACTGCGCTTTGTCAGAAAGTTTTGGATGAACTTAGGTAAATGTCCACGGATGTTGTTGTTTTGTAAAGTTTTTAATATAGGATACCTCCATGTAGTATCATAGGCCTTTTCAATGTCGAAAAAGACAGCTACAGTTATCTGTTTTCGTTCAAATCCTCTGCGTATATGGTCTTCGAGAAAAGAGAGAGAATCTAATGTAGACCTGTTACATTGCGACCCGAATTGAGTAGGAGTCAAAATTTTATTTTCTCGAATGTGCCATGTTAGTCTAGCACTTACCATTTTTTCAAGTAATTTGCATAAGCCACTTATTAGAGATATTGGTCTGTAATTATTAACATTGCTTGGATTCTTTCCAGGTTTGGGGATAGGAATTATTATAGCTTCACGCCATTCATCAGGAAATAAATTCCGAAGCCATAAATGATTATAAAATTGTAATAAGTATGACTTTGCCAAAGGTGCTGATTGGCATATCATCTCAAAACAAATATTATCACCTCCAGGAGCAGATTTATTGCTGTTCGAGAGAGCATATTCCAATTCTTCCATATAAAAATATTTCTATAATAATATATCTTCCCTTGTTTCAAAATTTATTGTTATTAATTCTATATTATTTTTCTTTGTGCGAAAGTGTTCATCCAAATTCTTATCACTACTTACATTTGCTAAGTTTTCTCCTATTATATTGCTTATTTCTTTGGATTAAGTATTCTTCTTCCCATCTTTTAATATCGCATGTCTAGGTGGTTTAACATGGGTACCATTTATTTTTCTGAATTTTTCCCAGATTTTTTTGTATGGGAGTATTATTTCAGAGAATCTGATACGTATTTCCTCCATTTGAAAATTATTTTCTTCCCTGAATTACTTCCTTTTTCAAATTTTGCGGATCTTTTGGTAATATACAGGTTTTAAAGTATCAATTTCTAGCAATAATATAGTTATTTTTTGCAAAGTTCCTTCTAATGTTGGAAATTTTGTATTTATTTTAGTGAATTTTTTATTCAAATTATTTAATCGCCTCCCTATTGAGTGTTTTGTATTTATTAATTCTGTTAGCCTATCGGACCACCATGGAACTTTGTGTTTTGTTGGATTGGGTTTGGTCTTTGGTATTGATTTATCTGCAGCGATTTTAATGAAACCAACTACAAATTTATTAGTTTCATTGTGGTCTTTGAAATATTCAAATGGTGGGATATTTTTAGTGTGCTTTTTATATTGTTCCCAATCTGCTTTAAAAATGTTATAATGAGGAACATGTTTTACAGGACTATTATGCAATACTGAAATTGATATTGGAAAATGATCACTGGTGTGCAAGTCATCAACTGTATTCAAATCCAATCTGTCAACTATGCTTGTTGAACATAGAGTTAAGTCCACAGAGGATAATGTCCCGTGTGTTCTTGAAAAATATGTGGATATTTCATCATCATTTATACAGCAAATGTCATTTGAATCAATTAAATCTTCTATTTTACTCCCTGCTTTATTTGAGTTTGTGCAATTACAGTCCCACATTGGGCTATGAGCATTAAAATCGCCTACTATTAATGTAGGTTCCTCTGTATTGTTTAGTAAATCTTTAAGTTTATCAATGTCATAGATTTTATTTGGTTGGTTGTATAAATTATAAACCACATAATTATAATTTTGTATTTTTATTTTAATACTTGATATTTGCAAGTTAGTAAAGTTTATAAGTACTTTGTCATAACATACTTTGTTATGCACATGTATAGCAGTACCTAGATTTCCTTCTTCCTCTCTAGATGCAGATACTAAGGTATATTTACCTATAGTTGGTATTGTTTTATTGGCATGCTGCAAACATACCATTGGTTCATATTCCTTAAGTAATCTTTGTAATTCTCCCAAATGTAATCTGGTCTGGAGACCTTTTACGTTCCATTGTATAATGTAATTGTTGAAAATATTATGTTAGTGAGCTATTTTCTTTTTGTGGATCATCAATTTGCATTTTTTCTAAAATTTTATTTACGACATTTATTTGTTTTTCTTTATAAGATATTAGATGTCCAATGCACAGCCAGCCTTTTCCGTGTGTCCAAACTAGTAGTTTCTCTACTTCTACATTTTATAAATTTTTTTATTGTGTTCGTTAAACTGTCTTTTGTTATATTTCTGTTTTTGTTGCACAATTCTATGAAACATTTATTACATCCACATGTGTTTTTGTTTTGTGTTCTTTTTTCATTTGCTTTTGCTGCTCCTATTATTGGTGATGGAGTAATCTCTTCTCCCATCACGTAATTATTTTTGTCTATGGTTTGTTCCTGAGCTGTTTCTTTGATGTTCTGGGTTGTTGCTTCCATTGGCTTTATTACTATTTTAGGAGACAATGGGATATTCGTATTTCTTGGTTTGTGCTCTTTCTTTGGGTAGTTAGTCTTTGCTTTAACAGACAATTCTCTAATGATTGTTGGTTTTTTGGTTTTGGGTGGAGTCCTCTCCAGGGGCCTCTTTTTATCTTTAGCTTCTAGTTCATTATAACTTTCTTCTAACATTTCAGTGATACATGTATCATTTTGAGATTCTATTTCTTTTAATATCTCAAAGGAATTTGAACAAATATTTGTGCAGGTTTCTTGGTCTTTTGCTATATTGTTCTCTTTATGCAAAGTAATTATTTTTCCTTGCCTTTTTTCTGTTAGGGTTTTATTATTCTTATCCATTTCCATTTTTGTCTCATTGTTTGAACTTATAGTAGAAAACGTTTGTTTCCTAGCAGGATCATACATTCCTCTGACTTTTAATTCTAACTTGGCTTCCTTTATGGGCATTCATGTTCTTTCTTGAAGTAATTTTAATTCTGTGTTGTATATATAATACATACACTCCTTAGATCTTGCATGGTGATTTTGCCCGCAGTTCACACACTTTGGCTCACCACACTTCCCCTGTGTGGAATGTTCGTCAGATCCACAGTATGCACATACCGCTGTATTACGGCAGTTTTTCTTTGTATGTCCATATTTACTACAGTTTTGGCACTGTAGTGGTTTTGGAACGTACGGTCTAAGTTCTCTGCTTTGGCCCATAATCTTAATTTTTAAAGGTAATTCTTGGCTTCTTCTACTGTTTATGTTGTAAATTTCGCAATCTTGGACATTATTATATCTCTTTTTAAGGGAATCTAGCAATATATTTTTTTAAAGGTTCTTCATCATCAGGGAGTACAATGGTACCGTACAATGTTCATGTTGTCATGTTTTTTTATATGTACATTTATATTATCAATATTTTTCATTGTTAAGTAATTTTCTGATTGGCTTCTAGTTGTGGTTTCAATTAACCACGTTTGGTCTTTTATTAGTCTGAATGACATTTCTGCAGTTGAATGTCGATTCAACAAAAAGTTTTCCAATTTCAATGCCGATATTCTGTTTTCGGTTTCCATAGTAAGGAATCTTGACCAACTTCCACTACCAAAGAGGGAGTCGAAATGGGTCAAGGTTGGGTCACCACGATATCTGTTTTTTCTTGGTGGTCTATATGGTAACCAAGTTTTGATACCATCCTGCTCTTCTCTAACTGGAGTGTCCTGGGGATAGTCTGTTGCCATGCCAGAAGTCATAGTGGGCTTTGGTGTATTTTCCATAGAATAATAATATTTTCGTCCAGGATGAGGTCCCTCTCACCAGGGAGGCCCAACTGGGGGAGGAGCAATATTGTTACATAGTGGTAACTACTCTGGGTTCCTCACCTGCATATACGCCATACCCACAGTGCCTTAAGGGTCGTCAGTCCCATGAGATCGGACCCAGCACTGTGGGCATAGCTTGACATAAAAATTTCCCCTCGCTCAACCACGTCAGGTACTCTATTTTTACGGGTGGAGTGGCATGCCGTCCAACTCCACCCTCCTTGATCAAGTTAAAAGAGCAGTCAATTCAATAGTCCAAAACTATGCCAAGGACGTCAACGAAAGAAGAAGGAGGGAAATGGAAAAATTTATAAGAGGAGGAGTAAAGGAGTTAAAGGTTCCAATGTTCAGTTGGATCTACAGCAAAGAGCATAGGCATAAAGGGGCATACTCTCTCTGCAGTGGATCCCTAAGCCCCCACCTCGTCAAGGAGTTGGGATCAGGGGGGGGGGACACAC
This sequence comes from Macrobrachium nipponense, assembly GCF_015104395.2. Lineage (NCBI taxonomy): Eukaryota > Metazoa > Arthropoda > Malacostraca > Decapoda > Palaemonidae > Macrobrachium > Macrobrachium nipponense. The sequence goes on along the minus strand of NC_087217.1, from coordinate 45,114,617 downwards.
ACACACACACACACACACACACACACACCCACATATATATATATATATATATATATATATATATATATATATATATAGTATAGTATATATATGTGCCATACATATGTGCTTTCTTCTCTCTCTCTCTTTATATATATATATATATATATATATATATATATATAGATATATATATATATACACACACACACACCACAATCACATGTCCACAACATATAAATAATCCCATTAAACCTAATTTTCATAACTTATTGATATAAATTCGTTCAAAACAAAAAGACCCATTGATAAAATCCTCACCTTAAAAAAGTTTAAATAAAAATCAAATGAAACAACTCTGCAAACTGACACATTCCACGTAGGAACCAGCCACCTCCAGCTTCTCAAAAGTTCGCCAATCAGCAATCTTCAAGATTTTTGTACCGAAGTCAGCCTAACTAAGTTCTATTATCTCATTTTTAAAAGTTCTTGTTTTTGTTCTGAGTTCTACCAAACAATTCGTCAGAAAGCTGAGAAATATATCTACTTTGATATTTAATGTCTCAAAGAGTTCGTCAGAAAACAGAGAGATATAATTAGTTGAATAAAAGCACATTATTATTATTATTATTATTATTATTATTATTATTATTATTATTATTATTATTATTATTATTATTATTATTATTATAACTTAACGTAAACACCGTTCAGATGTTCGAAAGTCTTTTCTTATATCTTGTGAATAGTAATTATATTAAGTATAAAATTGTAGATTTTTATTACACAAACTGTTTTTCACGACATTGTGAATTTCTTGGCTATTATTATTATTATTATTATTATTATTATTATTATTTATTTTTGGCTCTATCACAGTCTTCCAATTCGACTGGTTGGTATTTATAGTATGGGGTTCCGGGTTGCATCCTGCCTCTTTAGGAGTCCATCACTTTTCTTACTATGTGCGCCGTTTCTAGGATCACACTCTTCTGCATGAGTCCTGGAGCTACTTCAGCCTCTAGTTTTTCTAGATTCCTTTTCAGGGATCTTGGGATCGTGCCTAGTGCTCCTATGATTATGGGTACTATTTCCACTGGCATATCCCATATCCTTCTTATTTCTATTTTCAGGTCTTGATACTTATCCATTTTTTTCCCTCTCTTTCTCTTCAACTCTGGTGTCCCATGGTATTGCGACATCAATGAGTGATACTTTCTTCTTGATTTTGTCAATCAACGTCACGTCTGGTCTATTTGCACGTATCACCTTATCTGTTCTGATACCATAATCCCAGAGGATCTTTGCCTGATCGTTTTCTATCACGCCTTCAGGTTGGTGCTCGTACCACTTATTACTGCAAGGTAGCTGATGTTTCTTGCACAGGCTCCAGTGGAGGGCTTTTGCCACTGAATCATGCCTCTTTTTGTACTGGTTCTGTGCAAGTGCCGGGCATTCGCTTGCTATGTGGTTTATGGTTTCATTTTTTGTATTGCACTTCCTACATATGGGAGAGATGTTATTTCCGTCTATCGTTCTTTGAACATATCTGGTTCTTAGGGCCTGATCTTGTGCCACTGTTATAATTCCTTCAGTTTCCTTCTTGAGCTCTCCCCTCTGTAGCCATTGCCATGTGTCATCGCTGGCTAGTTCTTTAGTCTGTCTCATGTATTGTCCGTACATTGATTTGTTGTGCCAGTCCTCTGTTCTGTTTGTCATTCTCCTGTCTCTGTATATTTCTGGGTCTTCGTCTACTTTTATTAGTCCTTCTTCCCATGCACTCTTTAGCCACTCGTCTTCACTGTTTTCAAATATTGCCCCAGTGCTCTGTTCTCGATGTTAACGCAGTCCTCTATACTTAGTAGTCCTCTCCCTCTTTCCTTTCGTGTTATGTATAGTCTGTCCGTATTTGCTCTTGGGTGTAGTGCTTTGTGTATTGTCATATGTTTCCTGGTTTTCTGATCTATGCTGCGGAGTTCTGCCTTCGTCCATTCGACTATTCCTGCGCTGTATCTGATTACTGGCACTGCCCATGTGTTTATGGATTTTATCACATTTCTGACGTTGAATTTTGACTTGAGTATCGCCTTGAGTCTCTGCATATATTCTTTCCTGATTGTGTCCTTCATCTCTTGGTGTTTTATATCCCCTCCTTCCATTACTCCCAGGTATTTGTATCCAGTCTCATCTATGTGTTTGATGTTGTTCCCATCTGGTAGCTTTATTCCTTCAGTTCTCGTTACTTTGCCTTTTTGTATGTTGACTAAGGCGCATTTTTCTATTCCAAACTCCATCCTGATGTCCCCAGATACAATCCTTACAGTCTGGATTAGGGTATCTATTTCCTTGATGCTCTTACAATACAGCTTGATGTCGTCCATGAATATCAGATGGTTGATTCTGTTGCCTCTTTTCTTGAGTTGGTACCCGGCATCCATCTTCTGTAGTACTTTTGTCATGGAAATCATGTGAATCGCCCTGGAAGATCCCTCTCCTGATATTAACCTCTGCTAGTCTTATTCCAGAGCTTGTAAGTATTGTATTCCAGTTGCGCATTGTATTTTTGAGGAAGCTGATGGTTTTTTCCTCTGCCCCATATATTTTCAGGCATTCTATTAGCCATGTGTGTGGTATCATGTCGAAGGTTTTCTTATAGTCTATCCATGCCATGCTTAGGTTGGTTTTCCTTCTCCTACTGTTCTTCATTACCATTTTGCCCCTACACTTCCTTCTGCAGCCTTTCTGTTGGTGGGGATTGTGTTTGTCTCCTCTAGGTACTTGTATAGCCTTTCACTGGTGATGCCTGTTAGTAACTTCCGCATTATTGGTAGGCAGGTGATAGGCCTGTAGTTACTGGCTATATTTCCCTTACTCTTGTCTTTTTATATACAGTAAGTTCCAGAAGTGAAGCGACAAATTTCAGAGGATTTCGTTCGAAATTCATTAACTGGCAACTACAACACGTGGCTGAAAACTTTTTTTTTCTACCGTGAAAGCTCTATCAAGCAAAATAAAGCTAACATATGATGCAAAAATATTAAATCTATGATATTTATAATAATCATAAGAAAAAATTATGGTAATAGTAATTATTTCAAAGATAGCAATTACTTCAAATTATAGAAACGAAACAATTTGAAATTTTCGTTCAACACAGAATTACCAACATTACATATGTTTATTTCGAGCAATGTGGAAATAAATATTTAAAAGCATAGCGTATTATCAATTATGTTAACGAAAATGCATAAAACCATAAAAGTATCCATAGAATGTAATGGGAAAATCTCTGCAACATTAAACATAATCTACCATTAATGCACCTAGATTCAACAGAGAAGTTGGGTGTGGCTGGTAGTTATGATTTTAGCTTCTAGGACAGAGCTTAAAACACCAACTTTAGGTGACTAGGCAAGGTTGCCGTTTTGAGGAATTTCGTTTATTAGTGTGGCTTTCTGGTGACATCTGGCAACCTCCGTTGCTTTTCCGACCACAAGCCACGGCACTGAAAAAAAAAATTCTTCACTTTGCCTTTTCATGTTTTATTAAGAAAATAAAGCTATAAAACATATCTTGCTTATTTAAACAAATGAATTTTATTTAAATCCTTTATTTTTCTTCGTCAAAAATACTTTATATTAAGCTAGTGACGTGTAGTTTTCTAACATAATGGAAAATAATTCTACATCGGAAAATATGCATTCTAACCATTAAATCATAAATAAAGTAAAAAATTCAGATGAACTGCATTTGGCAACACTGCTAAAAGCAAATGTTGTGAAGAAAAAACGGCATCACTGGCCTAGTTCCGGGCATAGCAAGGCTTACAATGCATGGCCGCTCTGTTATAGGCAAAGATAGAACCATTAGGACCGACACCAGGACCTGTCCTTGCACCTGGGAAACAGACTCGCTATATAATAAATAAGAAAGACGGTCGCAAGCAACCAGAACACCCGTAAAATCACCACCTGGTTAAGTAGGGAGACAACAGACCCCAACCCCCTATCCTCCCCCTCTACCTCTACCTCTACCCCCAATCCAGACTCCACCTAGTTCACTTCAATCTTTTACCTCAAATCTTCTAATCATATTCCAGCCGTAAAATTTAAGACTGAATTTGCGTAAGTGGGCGTATCATAAGGGAGTGATATCACCCAAATTCATATTTCCACGGGCAACCAGAAATCAGTTCGATCCAGTCAAGCATTATTGTATAACAGAAATTTATGAGTTTTTTTTTAGGGATATATATATATATATATATATATATATATATATATATATATATATATATATATATAGATATATATATGTATATATATATAAAGAAGCACCCGAGCATGACCAATAGGCCTAGTGCTCGATTCTTAAAACAGGCCTCTGGTTATTCCTGACCAGACAAAAAGGTCCTGAGAGAGAGAGAGAGAGAGAGAGAGAGAGAGAGAGCATAACAGGAGATACTCGAATTAAAGCAATGCTCGCCAAACATATTCACACTCCGGATCGTATGGACAAGAATAGTCTCACTTATGCACTGAAATAAAAAGGTGGAAACCTACGAAAATACTTGTTTGATGCGACCCTCAACGGAATTCCGCAAGCAAAAATTTGCACAATTGAGGCAATTCGATAAATTATTAACTAACAAGCTGGAAAAATAATTTTCCCTTGATTCTTGAGTAGAACCTAACCATGTTAAGCCCAATGCTAAACGCCCGATATTAACTTTGGATTTCGGTTTTTTTTTTTGTTTTTTTTGCACCACCCAACCTTGTGTCTCTTTATTTATATTTCATTTTAATCAGAAATGCTAAACTTCCTTTGTGCTTTATCAAAAGAAATCCATAATAACTTTCGATATAACGATATAAAAGTAGAAAGTTAATTTTCCAAATCATATTAGGCCCATTTGCTTACTTGCACTTTCGGTCCTGCTGCCACTCCTTCCTATGGTGAACACTTGATATCCACATATTGCGAGCCGCAGATGTTTCAATGGGGAATTTTTTTTATTTTTTTTCTTTTGATGGTACATTATTGAACTACATTGATCATTCACTTGGGTAAATCTTTCTGTGCTTCTAACAAATTTCAAATCACCTGAATGTATATTACATATAAATGAAGATGAACAAATACTAAAAAGTAATCAAATAATAAGAACTGGCATCTCAGACCCGAACTTTCCTAAAGAATTACGATCAATTCTTGAATTTGGTCGCTTCACTTCCTGGACTTAACTGGTACTTAGAAGGAGGTTTCTTCCTGGTCTCATCCATTTGGGGTGCATGGTTTGATTTTGAGATTAATGCTGGAGTTGTTTCTGCTATTCGTGGGGCGTTAGGGCCCCTTGAATTTTTTGGACCAGTATCCATGGACTTCATCGGTATCTAGGGGCTTTCCAGTGTTTGGCATTTTCTTTAGTTGGTGGTTCTGACTGTGTCCTGTTGTGATTCTCTGTGTAATCCTTTTTTGTTTATTCCTCCCTGTTTCTTCATTCCTTTGACTTCCTTAGAGCCCTATTGCTTGTTTTTTCGTGTTGATTTACCGGAATTGCTCCCACGTGCATGTGTTTACCCCAGTCTTTTGCGGTGTGTGTTGGGTGAATTTCCAAACAGTTTGTTCGTTTGGTGATCGCCTGTTACATTCCTGTTCAATGTATCGTTGTGGATCGTTTATGTGACCTTTGGGCCTTAAGGCCGTCATTTTTACATCTTCTGTTTGTTGTTGTTTTAGTCCCCTCTCTTGTTACGTTTTGTATTTCTCGTTGAGGTTACTCGCCCTTGTTTTCTTGCTCTTTGAGCCTTTTTTCTGCCGATCTTCTTCAGTTTACTCAAGGTCAGATCCTCATCACCTAATGATTTGCTTTTCCAGGCGCCTTTTTCCAAGGAGGTTGCTGTTTTGGTTTCTGTTGGTTGGGTTTTGGTTGGCTGGTGGTGGGTGGGTGTTCGAATTCCCCATCAGTTCTGCTACTAATCTTGCTCCTTGGCATATTTGCCTAAGTTATTTTGTTTCTGTAAATACTGGTGGTTGTGTATTATGCCCATCATTTCATTGACCCATCACTTGTTTTCTCCCTTAAATTTCTGTTGGTTGATGTAGGCTTTCATGGAGGGGGGATTCTTTTTTCTCCCGTTGTAGCTGGCTCCCATCCATTGTCTTATTCTAATAATTTTCTTTTACCCACTCCGTACCTCTCTGTTTTACTTCGTCCGGTGTTTCCTTCGTGTGCCGTTGTTTGATCACCTTCATCATCCCTGGTCGTCCCTTCTGGTGGCAATCGGTCTCTCCAGTTACGTATTCGTTGTAATTCGTTGTCGTGTACTATTTGATACAATTTTCCCTTTGCCTAGTTTCTTCTCGTTTCTGTTGGGGAGAGCCAGTTCTTTTTCTTTATGTTCCTTACCTTGGTCTGCCAGCCATCTTGCTATGTTTGAGGGGGGTGTATTCTTCCTTCATTCCAGGAATTGTTTGACCAACCTTCTTGCTAACATCCCTCTCTCCGTTCCCGGGCGTTCTTTCTGAAGTTGTAGCATCGTCCAATAATTTACGTTCCTTACTTTTCTTGCTTCTCTTGTCTATTTCTTCCTCTGGTTGGCTTCTGTAGCTTCCCAATCTTCAGGTTGTTTGGTTCATTAATTATTATTTATTATTATTATTATTTATTAATTATTATTATTTTATTATTATTATTCATTATTTATTAAAAATGCCACAATTATAGAGTAGAGTATTCTTTTATTAATATACTCTTACTATAAAATTCTGGATTTTTACACCAACTGCTTTTCACGACATTTTGACAACTTTCTTAGCTAATTATTATTTAATTTATTTGATTAATTATTATTTTATTATTATTATTATTTAGTAGTAGGTTATCTTATTATAAAGTCTTACTATATAATTGTGGATCTTTTTATGACAGATTTGGGTTCTTGATGAGGATTTGTGAATTTTCTTATTATTATTATTATTTTATTATTATTATTATTATTATTATTATTATTATTATTATTGATTATTATTAAGTATTCAAGCTTAACGCCCACCCCTGAAATTAACTCGTCAATCTTCTCTAAAAAAAAAAAAAAAAAAAAAAAAAAAAATTAAAGAAACAAAAAAAAAAATTAGGACCATTATTGCCACAAAAAACGGCACCATACAGGAATACTTTTAGTCTCGCTCTATGGGTGAAGGGGAAGGGGGTTAGAAAACACGCATGCAAACGGAAGGAACGGACGGAACGGAAACGAAGGGATTTCTTCCAATAAATCCCCCTCCAGAAATTGGAAGGGGAGATTAAAAAGCCCGCAAAACGGTTCCCAGCCCCGATAATGGTGGAAATTCCGATGGGAGTCCCTGTGGAAAGGAAATATTATCTTATTCTTAGAAAGGACTCTCGCCTACCCTGAGGGGTAAATCACATTTTCGGTTAACTTTTAACTCGTAAAGTATTACGGGGAGGAGGAGTTGGTGGGGGGGGGGGGGGGGAGCTTCTCTCTCTATCTCTTCTTTCTCCTCTCTCTTCTCTTTTCCCCTTTTCTCTCTTCTCCCCCTCACCTAAATTATGTATGGGAACTTTTTTTATTCTCTCCTCTCCTCATCTTCTTCCAATAAAATTATTTAGGGAGCTTTATTCTCTCGCTCTCTCTCCCCCTCATATTAAATTATCATGGGAAACTTAATTCCTCTCCTCGTCCTCCTTTCCCTCTCTATCTCTCTCTTCTCCTTCCCTCTATTCTCCCCTATCTCTCTCTCAAATATATATATATTATAATATAATATATTATTATATATATTTAAATAGGGTTATATATAATATATATATATAATAATATATATAAATCTCTCTTCCCCTCAAAATTTATTTTACCGGGAACTTTTATTCTCTCTCTCTCTCTCTTCTCTCTCTCTCTCTATCTCTCTCTCTCCTCTCCCTCCCTCCTATCTTCTCCCCATATAATATATAAATATATATATATATATATATATATATATATATATATATATAATATACATATTAATATATAAATTTATGGGAGCCCCTTTTATTTCGCATTCTCTCTTCTCTCTCTCTCTCTCTCCTCCCTCTCTTCTTCTCCCTCTTTTTTCTCTCCTCCTCCCCTCATAAATTGCTTTATGGGAGCTTTTGTATTTTTTCTCTCCCTCTTTTCTCACTCTTCCTTCATTAAATTTATGGAGCTTTTGGCCTCTAAACTCTTTTATCTCTTCTTCTCTCTCTCCCTCTCTCTCATAAAACATTCATTGGAGCTTTATATTCTTTTCTTCTTCGTCTTTTCTCCCTCATAAATATCATGGGAAAGCCGCTTCTTATTCCTCTTCTCTCGTCCTTCCTCTCTCTCCATCTTCTTCCCACTTCTCTCTCTATCTTCTCCTCTCGTTTTCTTTCTTCTTCTTCCTTCTTTGTCAACAGAGAAAGTGGTTCTGCCTACCACCTGTGTCCCAAAGACCAATAATCTTTAGTTCATTGACGCATTTATTCGCTCAGCAATTATCCACCGTGGCTTAGTGATATACCTCATTGGCAGGGTAACGTATTTCATGTAATAAATATAAATTACATATATAGACAAATAAGAGTAATATTTATTTACTTTGTTCTTCATATTTTAGAATAAAAACGCAACCACCGTAATGTTATCAAAACAAAGAGCGGCACGTTATGAATCACCGCAATGAATCAAATTAATTGGCTTGCGTGTTCAAGGCCAATAAATTTTACGAGATTATTTAATTAAAAATATTAAAAAAATCTATTGATCTGAATAAGCCGAACTAAAAGTTCCAGAGCCACGATATCCAAGTTTTGAATTCGGGAAGGGAAATTAAACCTTATAATTATTCCCGATGACTAATTTTCATTTTCGTGAGGATACGTTGCATTCTTTACAGGAAATTCCTAATTTGGGGTTTACAGAATTTAATTCCACGGGGATTTATATTTTAAAAAACCCAGCGGTTTCTTTGAAGGAACCGCTTGTATCTATCGTGAGGGGTAGCTTGGAGGAAGCGAATAAACCTAGTTTGGCAAAGCAATTCTGGAGTCTCAAAACTTTGTTTTTCCGTTGAACTAAAGCAACCAACGCAAAAATATCAATCGTATGGTGGCATCTGGTAATCTCCTCCCTCCCTACCTCATAGAGGCACACACTCTCTCAGTGTCTCGGTTTCTGGCATTGTTTGCCTCCGTCAGTTGGGGTCTGAAACCAGTGGAGGAAGGGTGTGGTTTACCGCTTGCGCCTCCGCGGTTCGATCACTTACACCCAGAAGGATTTATTCTTTTTTCGGTTTTCCGGCTTCGCGATGGTCCTTTTTTTGCCCCCCCCCCTGACCCCCCCCCCCCCCCCCCCCCATCAATCTTTTATTAGTTTTCCGCCCACGAGGGGAGCCATGGCTCTGGGGCACCCGGTTTGGCCTCACCAAAAGGAGGTTAGATTACCCGGGCATTCGCCGTCTCAAGTCGCCGATAGAAAAGTGAGTATATATTTTGGGGCGGTAACAGGGATTTAAGGGCCGCTTTGAGTATGGGTAGGGAAAAAAAAGTTACGTCTCAGAGCGCTGCCTAAGTTAACCGAAGGGTTTTATATAGCAAATGATAGACATTAATATAAGACCAAAAAACTATAATCCTTTTATATACGAAAGCAAAGTTTTTTTTTTTTAGCCAATGATAGAGATTAATACACGACAAGAAACTATAATCCTTTTATATCTGAAAGCAAAAGGAAGGTTTTTTAGCCAATGATAGAGATTAATATATGACCGAAAACTACTATACTTTTTTATTTGAAAGCAAAATTAAGTTGACGCAAGGCTTTCAGAAAACGGTATGCAAAATCAAGAAGGATATGATCTGCATTGCTCAGAGGAATGTTACGAAGACAACCCGATGTTTTGCTGTCGGGAGCCAGTTGGAGCAGGTACAAAGGACAAGATAGTCACCCAAAACAAGTTAGCAAAACTACATAAACCACGCGAAGACAGCTTTCTCGACATTGCCATAAGAAGCTGCCTCATTGAAACCTGCCAAACGCACCCTCATCAGGAAAAGAATAAGTCAACTGGCGACTAAACAAAAGTATAATGGTATAAAGGCAGCCCATACACTACTCCCGAGGCAGAATGAACGCTGTTTTCGCCTTGCACGCGAATGCAAGCAATGCTAGCTTTACGATTATTGTAGTCTCCCTGGCTATACGTCTGAAGGGGCCCCACGCCACTACCACACCTGCTCCCTTCCCCTAATTAATGGGGTTGGCACCAGAGTGCCAGGTAGAGGTGGCACTGTCTGTTTTTTTCTTTTTTTACTTTCTCGTTTTCTTCTCCGGTCGCTTTGAAGATTATGACTTAGGAACAATATACACCTTTCTGTTTTCTCTCTCTCCCCTCAATTTTTTCTTTTTAAATTAATAATATATCTTTTTCTATTTTTTTGTGTTTATAAATTATCAATATGCATCTTTTTTTTCTCCTCGATGTTTCTTTAAAAATTCTACTTTTTCTTTTTTAATATTACTTAATAAACTTATCTTTTCCGTACTCCATATTTCTTAAATTATTTCCATTTTTCCTTCTCAATATTTCTTTATAAATTTCCCTTTAAAATATTTCCCTTTCTTCCTTCCTCAATATTCCTTTTAAACAAATTTTCCCTCCTTAAATATTTCCATTTTTTCCTCCTCAATATTTCCTTCAAATTTTTTTCCCTTTTTTTCCTTCCCTTCACCTTCAATAAAATTCTTAAACAAATTTTCCCTTTAAATATTTCCCTTCTTCCTCCTCAATATTCCTTTACAAATTTCCCTTTAAATATTTCCCTTTTCCTTCCTCCCAATATTCCTTTCAAAATTTCCCCTTTAAATTTTCCCCTTCTTTCTCCTAAAATTTCCCTTTACAAATTTCCCTTTAAATATTTCCCTTTTCCTCCTCATTTCTTTACAAATTTATCCCTTTAAATATTTCCCTTTCCTTCCTCCTATTTTCCTTTTACAAATTTCCCTTTAAATTTTTCCCTTCTTCCTCCTCAATATTTTTTCCTTTACAAATTTCCCTTAAAAATATTTCCTTCTTTTCCTCCTCAATTTTCCTTTACAAATTTCCCTTTAAAATTTTTTTCCCTTTTCCCCTCAATATTCCTTTCCGATTTTCCCTTTAAATATTTTCCCCTTTCTTCCTCCGCAATATTCCTTTACAAACCCCTTTAAATAAATTTTTTTTTTCCTCCCAATATTCCTTTTACAAATTTCCCTTAAAATATTTCCCCTTTTCCTCCTCAATATTTCCTTTACAAAATTTCCCTTTAAATATTTCCCTTCTTCCTCCTCAATATTCCTTTACTTAAACCCTTTAAATATTTCCCCCTTTTCCCTCCTCAATATTCCTTTAAAAACTTCCCTAATTATTCCCTTTTCCTCCTCAATATTCCTTTAAAAACCAAATTTTTTAAAAATTATTTCCCTTTTCCTCCTTTTTTCAATATTCCTTTAAATTTCTTTAAATATTTCCCTTTTTCCTCCTTGCAATATTTCCTTTACAAATTTCCCTTTAAAATTTCCCTTCTTCCTCCTCAATTTCCTTTTACAAATTTTCCCTTTAAATATCTTTCCTCCTCAATATTCCTTTACAAATTTCCCCTTTAAATATTTTTCCCCTTTTCTCAAAATCAATAGTTTACACAATTTCCCTTTAAAAATATTTCCCTTCTTCCCTCCTCAATATTCCTTACCAAAATTTTCCCTTTAATATTTTCCCTTTTCCTCCTCAATATTCCTTACCAAATTTCCCTTTAAAAAAATTATTTCTTTCCCTTCCTTCCTCAATTCCTTTACAAATTTCCCTTTAAATATTTCCCTTTTCCTCCTCAAATATTCCTTTACAAATTTTCCCTTTAAATATTTTCCTTTTCCTCCTCATATTCCTTTACCAAATTTCCCTTTTAAAATTTTCCCTTTTCCTCCTCATATTCCCTTTACAATTTCCCTTTAAATTTTTTCCCGTTTTTCCCTTCCCCTCAATATTCCTTTACAAATTTTCCATTTAAATATTTCTTCCTCAAATCCCAATATTCCTTTACAATTATTTCCTTTAAAATATTTCCCTTTTCCCTTTTCCTCCAACCTCATTCCTTTACAAATTTCCCTTTAAATATTTCCCTTTCCCTTTTTCCTCCTAAATATTTCTTTACAAATTTCCTTTTAAATATTTCCCTTTTCCCTTTTCTCTCAATAAATTCCTTTAACAAATTTCCCTTTAAATCAAATTTTTCCCCTTCTTCCTCCTCAATATTCCTTTACAAATTTCCCTTTAAATATTTCCCTTTCTTTTCCCTCCTCAATATTACCTTTAACATTTCCTTCCCTTTACAATATTGCCTTTCAAATCCCTTTAAATATTTCCTTTGCAAATTTTAAAATTTCCCTTCCTCCTCAATATTCCTTTACAAATTTCCCGCTTTAAAATATGTCCCTTCTTCCTCCTCAATATTCCCTTTACAAATTATTTCCCCTTTGAAATATTTTTCCCCTTCTTCCTCCTCATATTCCTTTACAAAATTCCTTTAAATATTTTCCCTTCTTCCTCTTCTTTCCCTTTAAATATTGCCCTTTCCCAAAATTTCCCTTCCCTCGGTTCCTCCTCAATATTCCTTTACAAATTTCCCTTTAAATATTTCCCTTCTTCCCCTTTCTATTCCTTTACAAAAAATTTCCCTTTAAATATTTCCCTTTTTCCTCACCTTCAATATTTCAATTACAAACTTTCCCTTTTGTTCTTTAAACAAAATTTCATCGTAAATTTAAGTTCTTTTTTCCTCCTCAATATTTCTTTGCAAATTTCCTGTTTTCTTCCTCAATATTTCTTTATAATTTTCCATTTTTCCTCCTCAATATTCCTTTACAAATTTCCCTTCTGTATTTCTTTAAATATTTCCCTTTTTTTTCAATATTACTTTCCAAATTTACCTTTTCTGTCTTCAACATTTCTGTGCAAATTACCAAGACACATCTTTCTTTTCCCTCCCCAACATTTCTGTATAAATTTCAGTCATTCTGACAGCCATGCCAACGGGACAGGCGACCACGAAAAAAAAAAAAAAAACAAAAAAAAAAAAAAAAAATGCCCTTCCCGTCCCGTACCCAGGGGCACGGCGGAGATTCAACGGAGATAAAGTCTGAAAAGAATCACGTAGTATATACTTCCCAGGAGCAGGTTTTGTCACTATGCCATTCACATGATCGTGAATGTCAGGCATTTGCTCATTGGTTCAGGGACCTGGCTCGACCAATGACGTCTTCAAACGTCCCGAAACATTTTTTTTGGCATTGTTGCAAAGTGTGTGGATTTTTTTGTTTGTTTATTTTTTGTTTTATTTTTATTTATTTTTTTTGAGAAGAAACTACTTTTTATATAGAGAATAAGAAGGCATCGAGATTAGAAAATATTTAAGTTTCAATATTGTTTCTTAAAACTTAATGTTTCATATATATATATATATATATATATTATATATATATATTATATATATATATATATATATATATATAGATATATATATACATATGTGAAACATTAAGTTTTAAGAAACAAAATTGAAACTCAAATACTTTTGAATATATATATATATATATATATTATATATATATATATATATATATATATATATACATATATATATGTATAAAAGAGAGAGAGAGAGAGAGAGAGAGAGAGAGAGAGAGAGAGAGAGAGAGAGAGAGTTAGCCTAACTACATAGCACAATTAGCATCAAAATCACCAACACCTGTCTTGCCTGTCAATGATACCCGTGACTACAGTGCTCCCTGCCTCCCCACCACACCCCCTGCCCTCCTTACCCCCATCAGTCTTGGCTGAATTAAAGTTCTGACAGGAGCAGAGTTTTAAAATTACCATAATGGTTTTTTTTAAAGGAATGTGAGCAAGATTAATCAACACAGCGATTTATTTTAAAGAAGATTTAAATCTAAAAGGACCACGTGAGGATTTTTCTCAAGACTTTTTTTTTAATCTACAGGGTGTCAAAAAGTCCCAGTACCATTGATATGAATAAATACTAGTAATGGTACTGGGACTTTATGGACACCCTGTACTTTTATTTAGAACGACAAACTCTATGGGATTGGAATTGTGATTCTGGAGACCCGGGGATAATGACCTCGCCTTCTCGGGAGATGAAAGACTTGCTTCTTTCCAAGACTCTCAAAGACTCCAGAGACCTCACAGTTAAATAAAAAGACTGCGAAGTCTAAGACAGAATGGGAAAAAGTTACCAGTCTTATTCTTTATTTTATTATTATTATTATTATTATTATTATTATTATTATTATTAAATTTTGTTAGGATGGCAACATCAGTGGAATTGATTTTATATATGGCCTTTTCAATTCTTATTATTTTCTTCTCATCAGGGCTGATATTCATCCTCTTTAACAAAACATGTTTGAGAGAGGGTCTCCCTACCTTCGTATATTATTATTATTATATTATTATTCTTATATTATTATTATATTATTATTATTATTATTATTATTATTATTATTATTAGTATTTGTTCTGCAATTCTTTCCGTTTGCAGTATCTACATATTATGTCTAGTTTAGCTGGGTCGTCTAGAGAGAGAGGAGAGAGAGAGAGAGAGAGAGGAAATCTAAGGAATCATAATGTATTCATAGGTTTTCTATATGAAAGTTCCTTTGAAGAAATTATGCACGTGCGCGCGCTCACATACACATAAACAGTTGGTCGTGGAATAGTGGTTTAAATGTATTATTATTACTATTATTATTATTAATTATTATTATTATTATTATTATTTATTATTATTATTATTATTATTCAGAAGGTGAACCCTATCCATATGGTACAAGCCACAGAGGCCATTGATCTGAAGTTCAAGCTTCCAAATACACGCTTATAATGCATGATACCTTTGATAAATCCTTATATATGTATATAACTATATATATATATATATATATATATATATATATATAATATACATGTATATATATATATATATATATATATATATATATATATATAATATATATATATAAGTCTATTCACATTACCGTGATTCATATACATATATCGAACTACAAATGTCATTTAATATCTAATTCTCTCTACCTCGGAATTAATATATTTTTTTTCATATATGTTAACCGAGGGGGAATTTATTAAGCGATAACAGAATTGGCGATCGACAGACGCGAAACCCACCGACCTCTACAATTCCAGGATTGGCAGTGAGGCCCCAAAACCACCACGCCAGTCCTGGAATTGTAGAGGTCGGGGGTTCGCGTCTGTCGATCGCCAATTCTATATCGCTTAATAAATTCCCCCTCGTTTAAACATATGATTAAAATATATTAATTCCGAGGTAGAGAGAATTAGATATTAAAGGACATTTGTAGTTTGATATATATATAGGATATATACTATATATATATATATATATATATATCATATATAATGTTTGAAACTAATAAACATCACTGCCAATAAAAGTAAAGGATAAGGTTTTCGAAAATTACGGATTAAAATATAAAAAATATTCTATATTTTGTATGAGTTGAAAATGGAAAGTATTTTACGAAATTTGTAATGAATACCCGAATAACAAAGATAAATACGAATTGCAAAGTGCCAACGGGGGGGGGCATATCAAACTAACTGGGCTACCCTTGGATACCTAGTAATGGGGGCATGCACGCACCCCGCCCCCCCCTAAAAAAAGATTCAACGCTCAGAAATACTGAAACAGACACCTTCGGGGTATGGTTAGAGTCGCACTGGGTCACAACGAGACCCGTAAGCTTCGAAGAGGGAGGGGGGGTGGGAGGGGGGGAGAGGGGGAGGGGGGAGGGGGGAGAGGGGGGGGAGGGGGGAAGAGGGGGAGGGGGGGGGGGGGAATAACGACATTAAGAAACGAATGTCCGTTCTCGTCGAGCACCGAGTGAGGAAATAGAGAGAGAGAGGAATGAGATTTCCCAGTAGGGCATTTTTTTCTGAGTCTTGGCAAACTTTTTCTCATTTTGGGGTGAATTTTGGCGTTTGGGCAAAATGAAAAGGCACTGCCGCGTCAGCACAATATTCTCTGCCCTGGACTTGGGTACGAAAAAGTATAAAATGGACCGATAAATAATAATAATAATAATAATAATAATAATAATAATAATAATAATGACTACTAAGTATAGAGGACTGCGTCAACATCGAGAACAGAGCACTGGGGCAATATCTGAAAACCAGTGAAGACGAGTGGCTAAGAGTGCATGGGAAGAAGGACTGATAAAAGTAGACGAAGACCCAGAATTATACAGAGACAGGAGAATGACAAACAGAACAGAGTAATGGCACAACAATACATGAGACAGACTAAAGAACTAGCCAGCGATGACACATGGCAATGGCTACAGAGGGTAGAGCTCAAGAAGGAAACTGAAGGAATGATAACAGCGGCACAAGATCAGGCCCTAAGAACCAGATATATTCAAAGAACGATAGACATTTCATATGTAGGAAATGGAATACGAAAAATGAAACCACAACAAGCGAATGTCCGGGCACTTGCACAGAACCAGTACTAAAAGAGGCATGATTCAGAGGCAAAAGCCCTCCACTGGAGCCTGTGCAAGAAACATCAGCTACCTTGCATTAATAAATGGTACAGGCACCAACCTGAAGGAGTGATAGAAACCGATCAGCCAAAGATCCTCTGGGACTATGGTATCAGAACAGATAGGGCGATACGAGCAAATAGACCAGCCGTGACGTTGATTGACAAAATCAAGAAGAAAGTATCACTCATTGATGTCGCAATACCATGGACACCAGAGTTGAAGAGAAAGAGAGGGAAAAAATGGATAAGTATCAAGATCTGAAAACAGAAATAAGAAGGATATGGGGATATGCCAGTGGAAATTGTACCCATAATCATAGGAAACACTATGGCACGATCACAAGATCCTTGAAAAATTAGAGGCTGAAGTAGCTCCAGGACTCATGCAGAAGAGTGTGATCCTAGAAACGGCGCACATAGTAAGAAAAGTGATGGACTCCTAGGGAGGCAGGATGCAACCCGGAACCCCACACTATAAATACCACCCAGTCGAATTGAAGGACTGTGATAGACCAAAAAAAAAAAAGACGAAAAAAAAAAAAAATAGAATGTGAAAGATCATCATGAGAAAGAGAGAATACGAAGAAATATTAAATGGACCGATTTTTTGTACTACTACTACTACTACTACTACTACTACTACTACTACTACTACTACTACTACTACTACTAATAATAATAATAATAATAATGTGAAAGATCATCATGAGAAAGAGAGAATACGAATAAATATAAAATGGACCGATTTTTTACGATGGTAATAATAATAATAATAATAATGAATAATAATAATAATAATAATAATAATAATAATAATAATAATAATTAATAATAATAAAATAGAATGTCAAAATACATCATGAGAAAGATTGCATTACATTCAGAAAAACAATTGGGTTATTCCAAGGAATGTGAGATGAAATTTTGTCATTAGCAACAAAATAGTCTCTGGTCTGACTTGGGCACGAAAATAAAAATTGACTGATTTTGAATAAAAAAAAAATAGAACTGAAAAGAAATAAATCATGACCACATCGCCTTCAGAAAAAGTACGATAACATTCCCAGTTACAGTGTAAGAAAAAAATACTTCCGAAAAAAACCTAGATGAAATGACGGCCCTAGTCTGACTGCGAAATAAGCCTCGTCATGATTTCCGAATGAGAGCTTCCTCGCAGACCCCGCCCCTCCCCCAAAATAAAATAGAATAAAAAAGAACCAGATGAAGATTCAAACCTGACGCATTTCAACTCTCCAGCCTCTGAGGACTGAATCTCATAAACCGTCAGTTTTATATATATCGAGAGCTGACACAGATCTTTTAGCTTTGCTGTCACTATTTCTTTTAACTTTCTGTCAAAGGTAAAATAGTGAAACTATAGTCACATGGAGGTGACGTTGATCAAATGACTTATGAGAGTTACAGAAACGACTTTGTTTAAGCTTAGCCATCCTAGTTGGTCTGAGTATTAATATTATTCTGTTGAATAAAATGGCAGAATACAGCGAATTAATCTTATATATATTCTTTTCTATTTTTCTAATTACTTACCGCTTTTCTGAGCCAGACAAGCAAGCAATAGAAAATAGAAAAGATATATATAAGATTAATTCGCTATATATATATATATATATATATATATATATATATATATATATATATATATATATATATATATATATATACATACATATATGTCATATCATATTACCGTGATTCATATACATACATCGAGCTACAAATGTCCTTTAATAATCATCTAATTCGCTCTACCTCGGAACTAATATATTTCATATATGTTTAACCGAAGGGGAATTTAAAAAAAATTTTTTTTTTTTAAGTAGATTGGAGATTTGTCGGCTCAAGGGTGCGAACCATCGACACCTACAAATCCAGGACGCACAGTGAAGCCTTAGACCGCACCGCCACCGCAAGAGGCTATAAGATTATGCTGCCTCTCACCTACAAATACCTGTCGTTGTTTTGGAGACTGCATCAACCCACCTCTTATCAACTAAAAAATTCCCATTCGGTTAAAAATAAATTAAAATATATTAGTTACGAGTAGAGCGAATTAGATATTTAAGACATTTGTAGCTCGAGGTATATATATATATTATTTTTTTTTTCTTATTTTTCTTTTTTTTTCTTTATGCTCTATCACAGTTCCCTCCAATTCGACTGGGTGGTATTTATAGTGTGGGGTTCCGGGTTGCATCCTGCCTCCTTAGGAGTCCATCACTTTCTTCTATGTGCGCCGTTTCTAGGATCACACTCTCCTGCATGAGTCCTGGAGCAATTTCAGCCTCAATAATTTTTCTAGATTCCTTTTCAGGGATCTTGGGATCGTGCCTAGTGTTCCTATGATTATGGGTACAATTTCCACCGGAATATCCCATATCCTTCTTATTTCTATTTTCAGGTCTTGATACTTATCCATTTTTCTCTCTCTTTCTCTTCAACTCTGGTGTCCCATGGTATTGCGACATCAATAAGTGATACTTTCTTCTTGATTTTGTCATCAACGGTCACGTCTGGTCTATTTGCACGTATCACCTTATCTGTTCTGATACATAGTCCCACAGGATCTTTGCTGATCATTTTTCTATCACTCCCTCAGGTTGGTGCTCGTACCACTTATTACTGCAAGGTAGCTGATGTTTCTTGCACAGGCTCCAGTGAAGGGCTTTTGGCACTGAATCATGCCTCTTTTTGTACTGGTTCTGTGCAAGTGCCGGACATACGCTTGCTATGTGATTTAAGGTTTCATTATTCGTATTGCACTTCCTACATATGGGAGAGATGTTATTTCCGCCTATCGTTCTTTGAATATATCTGGTTCTTAGGGCCTGATCTTGTGCTGCTGTTATCGTTCCTTCAGTTTCCTTCTTGAGCTCTCCCCTCTGTAGCCATTGCCATGTGTCATCGCTGGCCAGTTCTTTAGTCTGTCTCATGTATTGTCCCGTGAAATTGGTTTGTTGTGCCATTACTCTGTTCTGTTTGTCATTCTCCTGGCTCTGTATATTTCTGGGTCTTCGTCTACTTTTATCAGTCCTTCTTCCCATGCACTCTTGAGCCACTCGTCTTCACTGGTTTTCATATTGCCCCAGTGCTATGTTCTCGATGTTGATGCAGTCCTCTATACTTAGTAGTCCTCTCCCTCCTTCCTTTCGTGTTATGTATGGTCTGTCCGTATTTGCTCTTGGGTGTAGTGCTTTGTGTATTGTCATATGTTTCCTCGTTTTCTGGTCTATGTTGCGTAGTTCTGCCTTCGTCCATTCGACTATTCCTGCGCTGTATCTGATTACTGGCACTGCCCATGTGTTTATGGCTTTTTTCATATTTCCAGCGTTGAGTTTTGACTTGAGTATCGCCTTGAGTCTCTACATATATTCTTTCCTGATCGTGTCCTTCACCTCTTGGTGTTTTATATCGCCTCCTTCCATTATTACCAGGTATTTGTATCCCATCTCATCTATGTGTTTGATGTTGCTCCCATCTGGTAGCTTTATCCCTTCAGTCCTTGTTACTTTGCCCTTGTGTATGTTGACTAAGGCACATTTTTCTATTCCAAACTCCATCCTGATGTCCCCAGATACAATCCTTACAGTCTGGATTAGGGTATCTATTTCCTCGATGCTCTTACCATACAGCTTGATGTAGTCCATAACATCAGATGGTTAATTCTGTTGCCTCTTTTCTTGAGTTGGTACCCGGCATCCATCATCTGCAGTATTTTTGTCATGGGAATCATGGCTACTACGAAAAGTAGTGGGGACAGTGAGTCGCCCTGGAAGATCCTCATCCTGATATTAACCTCTGCTAGTCTTATTCCAGAGCGTGTAAGTATTGTATTCCAGTTGTGCATTGTATTTTTGAGGAAGCTGATGGTGTTTTCCTCTGCCCCATATATTTTCAGGCATTCTATTAGCCATGTGTGTGGTATCATGCCATGCTTAGGTTGGTTTTCCTTTTCCTACTGTTCTTCATTACCATTTCGTCTATCAGGAGCTTGTCTTTTGTGCCCCTACACTTCCTTCTGCAGCCTTTCTTTTGGTGGGGGATGGTGCTTGTCTCCTCTAGGTAGTTGTATAGCCTTTCACTGATGATACCTGTTAGTAACTTCCACATTATTGGTAGGCAGGTGCTAGGCCTGTAGTTACTGGCTATATTTCCCTTACTCTTGTCTTTTTGTACTAAGGATGTTCTTCCTGTGATCATCCATTTGGGTGCATGGTGATTTGAGATACAATGCTGGAGTTGTTCTGCTATTCGTGGGTGTAGGGCCTTGAAGTTTTTGAGCCAGTATCCATGGACTTCATCGGGACCTGGGGCTTTCCAGTTTGGCATTTTCTTTAGTTGGTGTCTGACTGTGTTTGTCGTAATCTCTGTGAATCTTTGTTTTATTCTCCCTGTTTCTTCTTCCTTGACTTCCTGGAGCCATGTTGCATGTTTGTTGTGTGATACCGGATTGTTCCATATATTTTCCCAGAGTCTCTTACTTGGTTCGGCTTCAGGAATTTCTTGGTGGCTGTCTTCCCCTCTTAGTTGGCTGTATAGTCTTTTCTGGTTGGTTCCAAACAGTTTGATCTGTTGGTATCCCTTATTCCTGTTCATGTACCGTTGGATCTTATGTGCTTTGGACTAAAGCCTCTGTTTTACATCTTCTATTGTGTTGTTTAGTCCCCTCTCTTGTACTTTGTATTTCTCGTTGAGTTCCTCCCTTGTTTTCTTGCTTCTTAGCCTTTTTTTCTGCCATCTCTTTCAGTTTACTCAATCAGATCTCACCATGATTTGCTTTTCCAGGCGCTATTTCCAAGGAGGTTGCTGTTTTGGTTTCTGTTGGGTTGGTTGTGCTGGTGGTGTTGGTGTTCGTATCCCCATCAGTTCTGCTACTAATCGTGCTCTTGCATATGCCAAGTTATTTGTCTCTGTGATACTGGTGGTGTGTAATATGCCCATTATTTCATTGACTTCACTTGTTTTCTCCCTTAATTTCTTGGTGTTGTAGGCTTTCATGGAGGGGATATTCTCTCTGTATCTGGCTCCATCCATTGTCTAATCTTTTCTACCCATTCCCTCCTCTCTGTTACTTCGTCGGTGTTTCTTCGTGTGTCGTTGTTTGATACTTCATCATCCCTGTCGTCTTCTGTGGCATCGTCTCTTAGTTCGTCTTCTTGTAATTCGTTGTTGTGTGTCATTTCCCTTTCCAGTTCCTCTCTTTCTGTTGGGGAGAGCCAGTTTTTCTTCTTTATGTTCCTTATTTGGTCTGCCAGCCTCTGCTCTGTGTTTGTATTATTCCTCATCCAGATGTTAGCCAACCTTCTTCTATATCCTCTCTCCGTCGGGTTGCTTCTGATGTAGCATCTCCATATTTCCTTATTTTCTTCTTTTGTCTATTTCTTCCTCTGGTTTGCTTCTGTAGCTCCAACCTCAGGCTGTTGGTTACTGTCGTTGTGCTGGTCAGTTGCTGGATGACGACCTCCAAGTACCTGACCGTCTTCCCCTTCAATTGGGTTGAATACCTGGCAGCCAGACGAAGCTCCTCTGTTGCCAGAGGTTCCATTTACGTCGTTGTCGTTTATTCCTTCATTTTTTTCCATCATTGCTGAATTTTGCTATTTAACCCATAGCTGGACCCTACCCCATCAGGGATAGGTATTCATTTACAGCTGAGTAGACTGAGGAAATTATGGTAAAGATCCTTTCCCAAGGAATCAACGCTGAGGAGAGCGGTCACCCATCCAACGACTGACCAGCCCCAATGTTGCTTAACCAGTCCATTGACGACCTATTATTATTATTATTATTATTATTATTATTATTATTAATTCAACAGATGAACCCTATTCATATGGAACAACCCCACCAAAGGGGACACTGACTTGAAATTCAGTCTTCCGAAGAACACGGTGTTCATTTGATGGCTTCCAGCAGCAGAAAAGATAACTGAAAGGAGGTTGAAATAAGCCGCATTTGGTTCTCAAGGACGTCAACCCTTCCAAACACTGACCAACGGATAATCTTGAACACAGAAACTGAGACCCCTTATGGACAGAGTAATAGACTTATATAAAATGAAAAAGGACTCCAAAGGGAAATCATCCTGAGAGAGAGAGAGAGAGAGAGAGAGAGAGAGAGAGAGTTATAAGAAAAGATGATAAATAAACATGAGGGATTAGAAAATAAAACCTATATACGCCTAAAATTTAGAGAGATTTGAGAGAGAGAGAGAGAGAGAGAGAGAGAGAGAGAGAGAGAGAGAGAGAGAGAGAGAGAGAGAGAGACGGGGCTCCTGGATCGCTGGTTGTACACGCACGGATACCGTTAAATGAATATTTATGTTTATTAAAGAATTTCACTCAAAGAGTTCGATTACTTTTAACTTGTGGTTGTTTTCAAACCTGAGATTTCGATGACTTTCAACTTTGCTAAAAAAAAAAAAAAAAAAAAAAAAAAAGTGTCTGAAGTATCACTTTTGATACTGAAATAAATCTAAATAAACTCGATTGATAAATTAGCAACGCAAACAGATCAATGCATAAATAAGAATAAATAGATAAAGCCACAAAAAGAATGAATAAACAGATGAACTGATGAACGGATAAATGAATAAATAAAAAACGAATAAATTTGAAAAATATAAATAACGAACATAGATGAATAAATATGATTTTTTTATCACATTACCTTGATTCACACACACACACACACACACACACCCACACACACACACACCACACACACACACATATATATATATATATATATATATATATATCTATATATATATATATATATATATATAGCATCAAGCGAAAAACGTCCTTCAATATCCAATTCGTTCTAACCTCGGAATTACTATATTTCCATATATGTTAGCCAAAGGGGGACTTTTTTTAGCTAATAATAATTTCGTCGTCTCGTGGATTCGAACCAGCGCACAGAGGAGAAATCAGGACTTAGTAACATTATCGAGTCGGTATCATCACTGAAGTCCTGATTTCTCCTCTGTGCGCTGGTTCGAATCCACGACAGGACGGAATTATTGTCAACTAAAAAACTTCCCCTTCGGTTTAACAATGGATAAATGAAAATGATTAATTCCGAGGTGGAGCGATTGGATAGTAATGGACATTTGTAGCTTTATGAATATATGTATATATATTTATATATATATATATATATAATATATATTATATATAATATATAATATAAAATTAGTATTTTATTTTTCTCGTTGGCAGTATAGCACCCATACCACTATGAATCACTTTGCGTTTTAATAATCCTTTAATGATCTATACTATGCTAACGTTACTGATTTATAATAATAATAATAATAATAATAATAATAATAATAATAATAATAATAATAATTCTGAATGAATAAGACCTATACCGACAATACGAACATTATTGCAATAATATGCATATATGCCGACATACCAGTTCGTAATTGCACGCGGCACTAAGCCATTAAATAATTCTCTTTCATTCAGTGTCCCTTTGAAGTGGCGCACTGTAAACAGTGACCTACAAAAAGTAGTCAGTCGCAGCTACATTTAAATAGCGTGCAAATAATTAGCGCTATGCATGCATGCATGCATGCAAGCAAGCAAGCAAGCAAGCAAGCAAGCACGGTCTCTTATAAGAGAATTTATCGTTCTTATTTGATTTAAGTAAAAAAATAACTGAAGTTTTCGCAGAGAGAGAGAGAGAGAGAGAGAGAGAGAGAGAGAGAGAGAGAGAGAGAGAGAGAGAGAGAGAGAGGTCTGGGATTAACATAAGCAAATGTCTAATGGACCATTTTACTAATATAATGTAATAATATATATATATATATATACACACACACTCACACACACACACACACACACACATATATATATATATATATATATATATATATATATATATATATATCTATATATATATAGATATAGTATGTATATGTTATTTAAAACTTTTTTATTAAATTTTCATTACAACTAAGTTTCATTTAGGACATAAACAGCTGTTATATACACAAAAATAAATCAGTAATTAAAAGCTCCCTACCAAAAGAAAAAAAAATATTTTTGAGAATTATCATTATATATATATATATATATATATATATATATATATATATATATATATATATATATATGATAATATATATATATATATCATACGTTAGGTTCCAAATGCCTGAGACCACTAACTTTGTAAATGAACATATTTACATTTACTGTCTGAGTATTCACCAACAGCTTTATCTATCTAACCAATGACTGATTAAAACGATGTTTAACCGCTCTCGAAGACACTTGTTTTTACCGAACTACATATTTAAGACGCGGCCTTAGGCTATATACGACGAGTGCCTTTGGTAAACAGTAATATTTGGTCATCAATCGACGCTGAATTATGAAAATATTATTTAGGAGATACCTTTAATGGAGTTCCCACAACTTGAGGTAGGCAGAGTTAGAGAAGTTAGACAGATGGGCAAATTATTAGTCCTATGATGTCGGGCTGTGGGGGAGGCAAAACTGAATGTATGAAAACATTAGACAAGATGGACAGCTAAGTAGAAAGGAAATTAGCGCACTAGTCAGTACTGACTAAGATGAGTAATTAAAAGTTTTGTGGCGTTTACAAGCTGGAGATGTCTTGAATTTTTGTGTATTTAGCTTTGCGTGTGTGCGTGTGTGTGTGCATTTATTTGATATTTCATGTATCCAAAATATTCAAGCTCTCTCTCTCTCTCTCTCGTCATCTCTCTCTCTCTCTCTCTGTGACTTTATCCACCTCTGCCGCTCTTAATTTTCGCTCTCTCTCTCTCTGTTTTTTCCCATCTCTGTCTGTCCTAACTTTTTCTTCCACTCTCTCTCTCTCGTTCTCTCTCTCTCTCTCTCTCTCTCTCTCTCTTTGTGACTTTATCCTCCTCTGTCGCTCTTAATTCGCTCTCTCTCTCTCTCTCTCTCTCTCTCTCTCTGTGACTTTATCCACCTCTGCCGCTCTTAATTTCGCTCTCTCTCTCTCTGATTTTTCCCATCTCTGTCTGTCTGTCTAATTTTTTCTTCCACTCTCTCTCTCTCGTTCGCTCTCTCTCTCATCTCTCTCTCTCCTCTCTCTCTCTCTCTTTGTGACTTTATCCCCTCTGCGACTTTGTTTATCCTCCTCTGTCGCTCTATTTCGCTCTCTCCTCTCTCTCTCTCTCTCTCTCTCTCTCTCTCTCTCTCTCTCCTCTCTCTCTCTCTCTATATATATATATATATATATAGTATATATATATATATATATATATATGTAGATACACATTTATATACACATATATAAACATAGAAATCACTTCCATCTCACGGGTGTCACATGGACCGCTGAACTAATATGTTACATACCCGCAGAGTTTCACGATATATTTCATTCAGAGAGAGAGAGAGAGAGAGAGAAACTGCACTCGATATGAACTCCCAAAACAAGGAACGACAATGCCGCTGAGTCTCAAAAATCACTCCCAGCGACAAAAAAAAGCGACAGACGAACTAATATTGGACTTTCAACAAGAGCACACGCACACGCGGGGGGGTGGGAGGTGGGCGTGCTTGCGGGCAGCAGGCAGGCAGGCACGGGCAAGCAAGCATGAAAGCTTGCGTTCATTTAGGTCGTCTGCTCTGGCGGGAAGGAATATTGTTCCTCGGGAGGACAATGTAATATCTTAAAGGTGAGGTGTCCTGATAATGGCCGGGATTGTATATGTAGTAGACATTCTGTCTTTTTCGGGTTGTCTTAGAGGACAACAGGAAGGATGTGTGTTAAACCCTGTCAAGTTTAACAACAACAACTACAGCAACATATACTACCACAACACCAACAACAACAACAACAACAAGAACAACAAAAACAACAACAACAATAATAATAATAATAATAATAATAATAATAATGTATGGTAAGAGCATCAAAGAAATAGATACCCTAATCCAGACTGTAAGGATTGTATCTGGGGACATCAGGATGAAGTTTGGAATAGAAAAATGCGCCTTAGTCAACATACAAAAGGGCAAAGTAACGAGAACTGAAGGGACAAAATTACCAGATGGGAGCAACATCACACACATTAGATGAGACAGGATACAAATACCTGGGAATAATGGAAGGAGGGGATATAAAACACCAAGAGATGAAGGACACGATCAGGAAAGAATATATGCAGAGACTCAAGGCGATACTCAAGTCAAAGCTCAACGCCAGAAATATGATAAAAGCCATAAACACATGGGCAGTGCCAGTAATCAGATTTAGCACAGGAATAGTCGAATGGACGAAGGCAGAACTCCGCAGCATAGATCAGAAAACGAGGAAACATATGAAAATACACAAAGCACTACACCCAAGGGCAAATGCGGACAGACTATACATAACACGAAAGGAAGGAGGGAGAGGACTACTAAGTATAGAGGACTGCGTCAACATCGAGAACAGAGCACTGGGGCAATATCTGAAAACCAGTGAAGACGAGTGGCTAAAGAGTGCATGGGAAGAAGGACTAATAAAAGTAGACGAAGGACCCAGAAATATACAGAGACAAGAATGACCAGACAGAACAGAGGACTGGCACAACAAACCAATGCACGGACAATACACGAGACAGACTAAAGAACTAGCCAGCGATGACACATGGCAATGGCTACATAGGGGAGAGCTAAAGAAGGAAACTGAAGGAATGATAACAGCGGCACAAGATCAGGCCCTAAGAACCAGATATGTTCAAAGAAATATAGACGGAAATAACATCTCTCCCATATGTAGGAAGTGCAATACGAAAAATGAAACCATAAACCACATAGCAATGAATGCCCGGCACTTTGCACAGAACCAGTACAAAAAGA
This sequence comes from Macrobrachium nipponense, assembly GCF_015104395.2. NCBI lineage: Eukaryota > Metazoa > Arthropoda > Malacostraca > Decapoda > Palaemonidae > Macrobrachium > Macrobrachium nipponense. The sequence continues at coordinate 45,087,092 of NC_087217.1, read as the reverse complement.
GGCATGATTCAGTGGCAAAGCCCTCCACTGGAGCTTGTGCAGAAACATCAGATACCTTGCAGTAATAAGTGGTACGAGCACCAACCTGAGGGAGTGATAGAAAACGATCAGGCAAAGATCCTCTGGGACTATGGTATCAGAACGGATAGGGTGATACGTGCAAATAGACCAGACGTGACGTTGATTGACAAAGTCAAGAAGAAAGTATCACTCATTGATGTCGCGATACCGTGGGACACCAGAGTTGAAGAGAAAGAGAGGGAAAAAATGGATAAGTATCAAGATCTGAAAATAGAAATAAGAGGGATATGGGATATGCCAGTGGTAAAACAATAGTACCCTATAATCATAGGAGCACTAGGCACGATCCCAAGATCCCTGAAAAACAAAAGGAATCTAGAAAAACTAGAGGCTGAAGTAGCTCCAGGACTCATGCAGAAGAGTGTGATTCTAGAAACGGCGCACATAGTAAGAAAAGTGATGGACTCCAGGAGGCAGGATGCAACCCGGAAACCCTCACTATAAATACCACCCACCCAGTCGAATTGGAGGACTGTGATAGAGAAAAAAAAAAATAAATAACATTAGCATTGTATACATTCTGTCTTCTTGGTATTATCTTCAAGGATACCAAGAAGTGTATATTTCTAAATGGTAACCCTGTCACATTTAATAATAATAATAATAATAATAATAATAATAATAATAATAATAATAATAATAATAAACTTTTTTATTATTTTAGGTGTTATCGCAGAGATTATGTATTTAATTTTAATTACTCTTTATACATCGAACTAGAATCTATCGAATACTGAATTAAACGTCCTACTGCCTTATGCATTTAAAATAACAATTAACATTATAGTTAAATAATTGTTAAAATAAAAATTAATATTACAGTTAACTAATGGTTAAGCTTAAAATAAAAACTATAGCTAATTCATGGTCAAAATAACAATTAACATCAAAGTTAAGTAATGGTTTAAAAAAAATTAACATTATAGTTAGCTAATGGTTCCAATAAAAATTAACATTACAGTTAAATAATGGTTAAATTAAAAAGTAACATTATAGCTAATGGTTAAATAACACAACATTACAGTTAAATAATTCTTAAACGAAAATTAACATTACAGTTAGTTGATGGTTAAAATAAGAATTAACATTACAGTTAAATAAAGGTTAAAAATAACAATTAACATTACAGTTAAGTAATGGTTAAAAAAGCAATTTACATTAGAGTTAAACAATGAAAATTCTACTTTGATCAAACATACAAACTAACCGTTCGCGGAAATGTAATTACTGGTCTTACTATGAACATAATTTACAGAATTAACATTAACACTAATACTTTATTTAAATGAAGGTCATTCGAGTTCATTTATTCCCTAGGACACAGGATGATAATTTCGTGAAAAAAAACCATACGCGGGTAAGCACATGTGCGAGCGCGCGCATATATATATAAATATATTTTATATATATATATATATATATATATATATATATATATATATATATATATAATATATATATATATACATAGTTTATTAGATATATAAACACAAACACACAAACACACACACGCACACACACACACACACACACACACACACACACAGCATATAGATATATATATATATATATATATATATATATATATATATATATATATATATATATACACGGAACAAGCAAAAGAATAAGCGACACAAATTAAATGCTATCACTAAACATGATTTTCATTTAAGTTGGGTAAGCGAAATGACAATCATTCTGGACTGTTTACATAAATTAGGTTATCGTAATGAGTCTCTCCAGCTCCTACGTCAGAGAGAGAGAGAGAGAGAGAGAGAGAGAGTGGGTTTTAGAACTAAATGCACACAATACTGACATAATTTTTGTGTATAGATAAAATTTTAATTGACTTTTCCAAAATGTAGTGTTATTTTAAGTATTTATCAATTAAAGTAGATCACGCCATTCATCTGAAACTCAATATATTGTTTTTATGAAATATTTTTTTGTAAGAATAAAGATTTGATCAAATTATCATCCCTGATTCTTATATTGAAAAATGATTTTAAAACCAAGACGCTACTCTCTCTCTCCTATCTTATCTCTCTGACCTCTTCCCCAATTGGAGAGAAAAAGAGAGAATATGAATGTATAAACACGCAGAAAAGGATTTACAAGAAACGTTGAACTTTGTTACAGCAGACAGAAATACTGGGTGGTTGAGGATCCCCCCAAGCAAAGCAATCTGTCAGGACGCTGTCAAACAAAGTTGCGCTATACGCAGACAATTTACCCGTACTCGCAAAAATATAGCTATAAATATAGCTATATATTTATTACCACAAGGCCACGGCCAGGCATATATCCTAATTATCAAGGCGTTCATCAGGAAGAGATCTTTGGCAGCTGACGCAGAAGTAAATATTTCTGCAAAGCGTCAGCATTCCAAATTGCAATAGTCTAACATCCGTAGCTTTGATTTTTATTCAAAAGTCAGCCCTATGGATCGTGCATCTGGCAGCACTTACCGGAGGACTGGGAGGCACCTTCACTTCACCGTGTCTGGTGAGCAACTGGAACACTGCCGGTCAGAGCTGGTGATTTTTTCTATGTAATAAGGAATTGGTAAGTTGTGTTCACGCGATTTTAGAATGACGGATTAATAATATTCCATAAAAAAATAGAGTAGCTTGAGTCTTGAAATGGCTAAACAAATCTGGGTACACATATCTTTAAAATACAGGGTGTTCATAATGGTATTGGGACTTTATGGACACCCTGTATAGATCTCTACAGAGAGCTTTCGGGAATGTGCGCGATTTAAATATATGCACCCATACATGAATGTGGATTTGTTTAGCCTATTCCAGATAAAATGATAATAGTGGTAGATATAAAATAACATCAAATACACAAATAAAATAATTTTGTGTCCCTTTCCAATAAAAAATTGGTAATTAACATATAAATTAAAATTATTAACCAAACAAAATCAATTAAGACCTGCAAAGACATAAAATAAAATTAATATAGAAAGTGAAGACACAGCCAGCGAAGACTCGACAAAACAAAGACTGCAGCTGAAAAAAAAAATTATTCCGGGAATGAGTTGGAATGTCGGAAATATAATTCCGGTAAATTGTGCATAATTAAATGTAATTACCGAGGTATGTACCTGAGCCTTGAACAATAAAAGTTTTATTTCCCTTGCGAAGTGGCTACATTTGAGAGAGAGAGAGAGAGAGAGAGAGAGAGAGAGAGAGAGAGAGAGAGAGAGAGAGAGAGTAGAGAGAGAGAGAGATTTGCTTTAAGAGAACCGGATAATAGTCTTTACCCTGTTTTATATATATATATATTATATATATTATATATATATATATATATATTATAATAGTCGCATTCCCAAGGCTCTAATTATAGATAAACACACGGACCTTAAAACTACGCACTGCACATTCATAAAAAATTACGTAATATCTAAAAATTCAAATGACATCAGCATGTAGAACATTTACAAATTTTTGAATATCTTAAAACAGAAAAACATTAAGCACTAAAATTATGTACAGTAAAGTTACATTAAAAATTATTTTTAAATTACATAAGAAAACATACACAAAAAAAATTATGATATGTATGTAAAAAAAAACAAATAAAAAACGAAAAATAAATATTTTTATGAATTGTGCAGTGCGTAGTTTTAATGTTCGTGTGTTTATCTTTAATTATAGCCCTTGAGAATGCGACTATGAGGTCGTTGAAACGTCGGCAAAATAAATGTACCTGAGCACGATGCCTTCCCCTATGTTTCCCCTGATAATATATATATATATATATATACTATATATATATATATATATATATATATATACAGAGAGAGAGAGAGAGAGAGAGAGAGAGAGAGAGAGAGAGAGAGAGAGAGAGGAAGTCAGTAAAGAGATATTTACTTCAAGAGGCCCAAATAATAGTCCTTACCCCTGATATAAAGAGAGAGAGAGAGAGAGAGAGAGAGAGAGAGAAGAGAGAGAGAGAGAGAGAGAGAGGAAGTCAATAAAGAGATATTTGCTTTAAGAGGACTAGACGAAGGTCTTTACCCCTGCTGTAAAGAGAGAGAGAGAGAGAGAGAGAGAGAGAGAGAGAGAGAGAGAGAGAATCAGTAAAGAGACCTTTGCTCTACACTCGTTATAAGGTACAATAACACGAGGTAATTTACCACATACGCGAAGTCATAATTTACCGGATCGCTTTAACCTAATAACACTGCAGGTCGGAAGTCAGTGAGTGAGAGCGATGAAATCGGACTAAAGCTCTCTCTCTCTCTCTCTCTCTCTCTCTCTCTCTCTCTCTCTCTCTCTCTTTTACACTTGAAATTATACCACTAAGCATATAAGTGCTTCTGATTACCGAAGTGATAAAATAATCTCTGTCATTAAGGTACGAAGAATTGATACATACATACATACATATACATACATATATACATATACATACATACATACATATACATACATACATACACTTAAGTTTATTTTAAATGTGATAATTATCACATACAAACACATACATACATACATACATACATGGATCATTTATGTCACCGAAAATAGTCATACATACATACATATATACAATTTATGACACGGGTGTGTTTAAATACCACAATAACAGATACATACTCGTACATTCATACATACATAATTATAATCGATGACACTTACATCACCGTCATGAATAGATGTGTACGTAAATACCACAGTTATCACATACATGAATACAAACATACATTCATACATACAAAGATCATTTATGAAACCGTGAACATAATCATTAACACAAGTGTGTTTAAATGTAAGAATTATCACATACATACATACATACATTATTTACTCATTAATTAACATAGACTCGTCTAAATGACACAATTAACACATGCAAGCATACATACAGTCCTAAATGCATACATGAAATCATTAACAGAGGTAGTTTCAACTGCGAGTATACATACATGTATACACACATGCATACATACGTGAGTTAATTATAGTTATGTACCTTGATTAAACGGCATGTTTAATTAAAGTTCACGCCGGTTATTCCTGCTGTAAAAAAAACAAGAATATTTTAAAGCAGACGATTATTCAAAAATAACAATTAAGTTTTCCGTACAGCTTCCCATCGGCGCTATTAAACAACAGCTGCCTTTTTTTTTTGTTGTGACGTAATGATGCTGCTGCTTTTATTCAATTAATTTTTTGTTCTTTTGTTATGCATGAACAGATTTTCCATTTCTTGGTTTTATGATCATTGGTAAATAGGTTCACTGAGAGAGATAGGAATTCCTACAAAGGCAATGGGGAGAGCTATATATATATATATTATATATATATATATATATATATATATATATATATATATATATATATAATATATATATATATAAGATCCTATATATATATAGAGTATATATATATATATATATATATAATATATATATATATATAGATATAGATATACAATATACATATATATATATATATATAGATATATATACATATCTATATTTGTATATATCTATATATCTATAATATATAAATATATCTCTATATATATATCTATATCCTCTATAATATATATATATCTATATATATATATATCTGATTCTATGAAACTAAATATATATATATCTCTATATGTATGTATGTATGTATGTATGTACTCAATCTATATCTATATAATTAAAATATATATATCTATATATATATATATATATATATATCGAGGCTACAATGTCCTTTAATATCTAATTCGCTCTACCTCGGAATTAATATATTTTCATATATGGCTTAACCGAAGGGGAATTTTTTTTCTCGATAATAGATTTACCTGTACTTGGGCGCGAACGCAGGTACATTATAAATCCAGGAACGTCAGTGGAAGCGATTCCACCCAGCTACCGCGAGAAAGTATTTGAGGTGAGAGACGGCATTGAACCCTTTTTAAAGCCCTCTCGCGGTAGCTGGGTGGTATTGCTTCCACTGACGTTCCTGGATTTATAATGTACCTGCGTTCGCGCCCAAGTACAGGTAAATCTCTTATCGAGAAAAAAATTCCCCTTCGGTTAAGCATATATGAAAATATATTAATTCCGAGGTAGAGTGAATGATATATTAAAGGACATTGTAGCTCGATATATGATATGAATCACGTAATGTAATATGACTTTATATATATATATATATATATATATATGATATATAAATATATACATCGAGCCACAAGTGTTCTTTAATATCTAATTCGCTCTAATTCAGAACTAATATATTTTTATATATGCTTAACCGAAGGGGAATTTTTTAGGCGATAAGATATTTGTCGGCTCCCGGGCTCCCGGGCGCGAACCATCGAAACCAAACAAATCCAGGACGACAGTGAAGCTTATACCCACTCGTATAATGGCTATGTGCTGTCAAAAAGAAAAGCACTACAACGTTACCGAGGTCAAGGTGGGTTGATGCAGTCTCCAAACAACGAATACCTGAGAGCGACAGGTATTTGTAGGCTAGAGGCGGCATAAACTTATATTAGCCTCTTGTAGTGGCGGTGTGGGTTTAAGCGTCACTGTCGTCCTGGATTTGTTTGGTTTCGATGGTTCGCGCCCGGGAGCCGACAGGTCTCTTATCACCTAAAAAAATTCCCCTTCGGTTAAGCATATACGAAAATATATTCATTCTGAGGTAGAGCGAATTAGATATTAAAGGACACTTGTAGCTCGATTTATGTATATGAATCACGGTAATGTGATAAGACTTTATATATTTTATAATTATATATATATATATATATTAATATACATATATATATATATATATATATATATATATATATATATATATATATATATATATATATGTATATACATACATCCATAAAAGCATCCATACATATACGCCAAATCCCTTTTATATACACAGGAGCATGAAAAAGTTCAAACGGACTCATCGAAATTGCATACAGTATAGAAATAATTGCCCCGTTAATGATCTCATGAATAATTAAACGTATGTTAATTAGTCCGTTCTTATTACGCTGACGTTTTATTTGTGGAGATAGATGAGGCACATGGAAGAATTTAAAAAAAAATGTTCTCTCTCGCTGCAAGTTTGGTTTGTTTTCGTACAGCAATACGCGTGGGTGAATGTTTAGCGCATGCTCGCATTTCGTTATTCAATATATATTCAATATTACAATATTATTGACATTTGATATTTATTATTATTATTATTATTTTTTTTTTTTAGTTTTTTTGCTCTATCACAGTCCTCCAATTCGACTGGGTGGTATTTATAGTGAGGGGTTCCGGGTTTGCATCCTGCCTCCTTAGGAGTCCATCACTTTTCTTACTATGTGTGCCGTTTCTAGGATCACACTCTTCTGCATGAGGCCCGGAGCTACTTCAGCCTCTAGTTTTTCTAGATTCCTTTTCAGGGATCTTGGGATCGTGCCTAGTGCTCCTATGATTATGGGTACGATTTCCACTGGCATATCCCATATCCTTCTTATTTCTATTTTCAGATCTTGATACTTATCCATTTTTTCCCTCTCTTTCTCTTCAACTCTGGTGTCCCATGGTATTGCGACATCAATGAGTGATACTTTCTTCTTGACTTTGTCAATCAACGTCACGTCTGGTCTGTTTTGCACGTATCACGCTATCCGTTTCTGATATCATAGTCCCAGAGATCTTTGCCTGATCGTTTTCTATCACTCCCTCAGGTTGGTTGGGCTCGTACCACTTATTACTGCAAGGTAGGTGATGTTTCTTGCACAGGCTCCAGTGGAGGGCTTTTTTGCCACTGAATCATGCCTCTTTTTGTACTGGTTCTGTGCAAGTGCCGGGCATTCGCTTGCTATGTGGTTTATGGTTTCATTTTTCGTATTGCACTTCCTACATATGGGAGAGATGTTATTTCCGTCTATATTTCTTTGAACATATCTGGTTCTTAGGGCCTGATCTTGTGCCTCTGTTATCATTCCTTCAGTTTCCTTCTTTAGCTCTCCCCTCTGTAGCCATTGCCATGTGTCATCGCTGGCTAGTTCTTTAGTCTGTCTCATGTATTTGTCCCGTGCATTGGTTTGTTGTACCAGTCCTCTGTTCTGTCTGTCATTCTCCTGTCTCTGTATATTTCTGGGTCTTCGTCTACTTTTATTAGTCCTTCTTCCCATGCACTCTTTAGCCACTCGTCTTCACTGGTTTTCAGATATTGCCCCAGTGCTCTGTTCTCGGTGTTGACGCAGTCCTCTATACTCAGTAGTCCTCTCCCTCTTTCCTTTCGTGTTATGTATAGTCTGTCCGTATTTGCTCTTGGGTGTAGTGCTTTGGGTATTGTCATATGTTTCCTGGTTTTCTGATCTATGGTGCGGAGTTCTGCCTTCGTCCATTCCACTATTCCTGCGCTGTATCTGATTACTGCACTGCCCATGTGTTTATGGCTTTTATCATATTTCCAGCGTTGAGTTTTGACTTGAGTATCGCCTTGAGTCTCTGCATATATTCTT